>NC_090926.1:396492299-396795330 GCF_040938575.1 Ambystoma mexicanum | reverse complement strand
CAAAGCCATTTTTCATCTGTTAGTTTGAGTGTCATTTTCCATAAACGGTTTTCCCTCTTGTTTGGGGAGGAAAGATTGTATCTAAACTCTAGACCTTGTCTTTCGTTCCTGAATACCTGCTGATTACCCATATTTGTGTAGGATTGTTCATTTGTATTTAAACAAAACTTTGCAGGGGGAACTATTAACCTAAACGCTATCTGTTGACAAACCAACACTGTTCTTTTTCCTTTGTTTTCTATTCTGCCTTATTATAAGTGAATTCAATTGCTTTACTTATTTTCTGAATTGTATTGTCACGCCTTGGTGATTGCTGCCCTATATATATATATATATATAGGGCAGCAATCACCAAATATATATATATTTATATATATATATATTTATATATATATAAATTTAGTGAAAAAACTTTGTTAAAGGGACGTTATGGTTCCAAGTAAAACCGAAAAACCCTTGAAATTCTCCAGTTATGGTAAGCTAAGCAACCATAACTCGTGCCACCACCGTGCACTGCTAAGACTAACACCCACGACATCAAAGATGACATCACGAATGTCATTGATGACATCACTGATGACATCACATGTGTATGTACTTTTCATGAAATATGTGTACAAGGGATTCTTATTATAATGTTGCGAAAAAAGTGTCAAGGATCATTGCAATAAATATCATACCCTAATTAGTGCATTGACCGATGCATTGATATAAATAGCATTCTATTATGGGGTTCTATCTAGTATACTAAGCTACTCATGCAGAAACATAGCATTGTGTGCAGCGTACAAGATGAAGGTATAATATTCGTAATGTTAATATGTTGAATAATGAAATGATAATTGTTTTCTTAATAGATTTTTGTGTACTGTGAAATATGTAATAAGTTGCTAATACAACCCATGTATTACATAATTGCATTACTATAGACAAAACACAAAGAGACAAGAACACATACCAATATGGGTATATACAGGGAAAGTGAAGTTAGCAAAAAAGCACAAGTAGTAGCAGAAACAATTCATAACCTAACTGATTATTTTCATGCAAATAAATGATTGCTCTGTTTCAAAGCTGCTATTTACCCTATGTGTATGTATCACTTGATGTGATTCTACCCTAAGGAAAGTAGTGTGAGTACAATGTATACAAATATGACCATATACAGGGAAAGTACAGCCATAAAAAAACAACAGAACTATCAGAAAGTGCTGATAAGTCTATTGATTATCTTTATGCACGAAAAGGATTGCTGTCTTTCAAGCTTGTGTCTTCCCCTATGTATATGTTTCATATGATGTGACTGGACTCTAAGGGAATTACTGTTAGAACCTACTTGAAGGATACGTCTACAAATAAAATAAACAGGCCGATTCATGGAATAAATGTGCGCCGAAAATCCCGGCGCAGAGGGGCCAATACGTGCGCTGCGCCGAAAATCAGCGCAAAGCGCAGGGAAACCAGCGCACGTCGATTCATGGAAGTCCCTGCGCAAGAAAAGCAGAGGACGTGCGCGGAAAAAACGCGCGGCGCAGGCCGGCGCACAGGTCAACCAACGTCGTGCGCCACGGCCACTGCGCCATCACTCCGAGCGCAGCGCACAGCTCTAAAGTAGGCGGGACACAGGGCGGGACACTCGGAATGGGGAATAAAATGGGGCACAACACTCGGAATGGGGAAGAATGTGGGCGGCACGGGGAAAGTTTAGGAGGCAAGTGCGCGGAACGCCCACACGCTCGCATACAACACGTATTCATGGAATAGAATAGGGCAAAAAAGCGCACGCTCAAAGCAGCGCACAGGCACAAACAGGCACAAACACGACCGCCACAAGAAAGCAGGCGGTAGCGTCTCTGCGCCTGCAAGAAATGTGCGCTAAAAGGTGCGCCAACAAATAGCACCTATATACAGACATGATCAATGTCCAATACTGTGGCCCTCCAGGACAAAAGACGTACAAAGGGGTACCCACAAACACACACACGCGCAGAGAGAAAAAATAAACGTGTGCGTGCATACCGGGGTGCGCGGTAAGTTGCACACGCGATATGGCCGGGTACGTGGATTTCAGGGGTGCGCGGGAAGTTCCACACGCGATATGGCCGGCTACGTGGATTACAGGGGTGCGCAGGAAGTTCCACACGCGATATGGCAGGGTACGTGGATTACAGGGGTGCGAGGGAAGTAGCACACGCGAAAAGGCCGGCTACGTGGATTTCAGGGGTGCGCGGGAAGTTGCACACGCGATATGGCCGGCTACGTGGATTACAGGGGTGCGCGGGAAGTTCCACACGCGATATGGCCGGCTACGTGGATTACAGGGCTGCGCGGGACGTTCCACACGCGATATGGCAGGGTACGTGGATTACAGGGGTGCGAGGGAAGTAGCACACGCGAAATGGCCGGCTACGTGGATTTCAGGGGTGCGCGGGAAGTTGCACACGCGATATGTCCGGCTACGTGGATTCCAGGGGTGCGCGTGAAGTTCCACACGCGATATGGCAGGGTACGTGGATTGCAGGGGTGCGCGGGAAGTTCCACACGCGAAATGGCCGGCTACGTGGATTTCAGGGGTGCGCGGGAAGTTGCACACGCGAAATGGCCGGCTACGTGGATTTCAGGGGTGCGCGGGAAGTTGCACACGCGATATGTCCGGCTACGTGGATTCCAGGGGTGCGCGTGAAGTTCCACACGCGATATGGCAGGGTACGTGGATTGCAGGGGAGCGCGGGAAGTTCCACACGCGAAAAGGCCGGCTACGTGGATTACAGGGGTGCGCGGGAAGTTCCACACGCGAAATGGCCGGCTATGTGGATTTCAGGGGTGCGCGGGAAGTTGCACACGCGATATGTCCGGCTACGTGGATTCCAGGGGTGCGCGTGAAGTTCCACACGCGATATGGCAGGGTACGTGGATTGCAGGGGTGCGCGGGAAGTTCCACACGCGATATGGCCGGCTACGTGGATTCCAGGGGTGCGCGGGAAGTTCCACACGCGATATGGCCGGCTACGTGGATTCCAGGGGTGCGCGTGAAGTTCCACACGCGATATGGCCGGGTACGTGGATTGCAGGGGTGCGCGTGAAGTTGCACACGCGAAATGGCTGTGTGCTCCCAGGCATTACCTGTACACCCTCCACGGCCCCTGCAGGCAGCACACACCACAGGGAACTACCCTGCACACCTGCTCATGTCTCCCACCACCCCCACCCCCAGCACTGTGGGGAACCTGCCAGCAGGCCCCCACCCATGTCCAACCCATGTCTCCCACCACCCCCAACCCCCATCCACCAGGGACACCCTCAACCAGGCCCCCACCCATGTCTCCCACCACCCCCACCCCCAGCACTGTGGGGAACCTGCCAGCAGGCCCCCACCCATGTCCAACCCATGTCTCCCACCACCCCCAACCCCCATCCACCAGGGACACCCTCCACCAGGCCCCCACCCATGTCTCCCACCACCCCCACCCCCAGCACTGTGGGGAACCTGCCAGCAGGCTCCCACCCATGTCCAACCCATGTCTCCCACCACCCCCCACCCCCCATCCACCAGGGACACCCTCCACCAGGCCCCCACCCATGTCTCCCACCACCCCCCACCCCCCATCCACCAGGGACACCCTCCACCAGGCCCCCACCCATGTCTCCCACCACCCCCACCCCCAGCACTGTGGGGAACCTGCCAGCAGGCCCCCACCCATGTCCAACCCATGTCTCCCACCACCCCCAACCCCCATCCACCAGGGACACCCTCCACCAGGCCCCCACCCATGTCTCCCACCACCCCCACCCCCAGCACTGTGGGGAACCTGCCAGCAGGCCCCCACCCATGTCCAACCCATGTCTCCCACCACCCCCAACCCCCATCCACCAGGGACACCCTCCACCAGGCCCCCACCCATGTCTCCCACCACCCCCACCCCCAGCACTGTGGGGAACCTGCCAGCAGGCCCCCACCCATGTCCAACCCATGTCTCCCACCACCCCCAACCCCCATCCACCAGGGACACCCTCCACCAGGCCCCCACCCATGTCTCCCACCACCCCCACCCCCAGCACTGTGGGGAACCTGCCAGCAGGCCCCCACCCATGTCCAACCCATGTCTCCCACCACCCCCAACCCCCATCCACCAGGGACACCCTCCACCAGGCCCCCACCCATGTCTCCCACCACCCCCCACCCCCCATCCACCAGGGACACCCTCCACCAGGCCCCCACCCATGTCTCCCACCACCCCCACCCCCAGCACTGTGGGGAACCTGCCAGCAGGCCCCCACCCATGTCCAACCCATGTCTCCCACCACCCCCCACCCCCCATCCACCAGGGACACCCTCCACCAGGCCCCCACCCATGTCTCCCACCACCCCCCACCCCCCATCCACCAGGGACACCCTCCACCAGGCCCCCACCCATGTCTCCCACCACCCCCACCCCCAGCACTGTGGGGAACCTGCCAGCAGGCCCCCACCCATGTCCAACCCATGTCTCCCACCACCCCCAAACCCCATCCACCAGGGACACCCTCCACCAGGCCCCCACCCATGTCTCCCACCACCCCCACCCCCAGCACTGTGGGGAACCTGCCTGCAGGCCCCCACCCATGTCCAACCCATGTCTCCCACCACCCCCAACCCCCATCCACCAGGGACACCCTCTACCAGGCCCCCACCCATGTCTCCCACCACCCCCACCCCCAGCACTGTGGGGAACCTGCCAGCAGGCCCCCACCCATGTCCAACCCATGTCTCCCACCACCCCCAACCCCCATCCACCAGGGACACCCTCCACCAGGCCCCCACCCATGTCCCCCTGGCCCCTGGTCCTGACGATACACAATAATGGCAGTAATGGCCAGCATACCCAGCACAAACACCCAGGCAAGGATTGCATGCACCCACATAGTGAATGCAATCACATGACACAACCCCAAAGGCAAGTATGCAAAAGAACACATGTCCGCCACACACACATACACAACGGGTGCAAGTGAATGTCAAAACCCATATCATGACATGTAAGAAACCAAAGAAAAAATGACACAAGTGTAAGATAATATAAAAATGTATTACAAAAAATATCAAGTAAACTATTACAACTATCTGGCAAAGCAAATAAAAGGTCCATGTCCGGGAACAAAAATGAGAAACCAAAAAACAAAGGATAGAAAAATCAATAGATTTTGTCCAAAGTAAACACATGTAGTATGAAATGAAAGAAAAACCATTACGACATGGTGTAAACAATATGAAAGTAAAAAAATGTACCTCCCAAAAAATAACAATATATACAGGATTGTTCAAGGGTCCATGAGCCCAACACCACTAATGAAACCTAATACTAACTAATTAAAAAAATATGTACAAAGAAGTGGCCATTGTCCAAGCGGTCCAAAATAATAAAAAGAAATAAAGGAAACCTAGCACTAACTAACTAAAAAACTATATACAAAGGCAGCGGGCTAGTCCTGCGGCTCACTTGGTGATGCTGGCCAGGGCATCCTCGAACTCCATGTCAATGTCCTGGAGGCGGGACTCAGTCCTGGCCCCGAGGTCTCGCAGGGACAACCCCATGTGCTCACCAAATTCCCTGCGAGCCTCCTCGAGGCACTCAGCCCGCCTCAATGCCTGATGCATGGAGATCTCCGCCCTGGCCATGGCGAGCCGCTCCTCTTCCGCCCGCTGCCGCTCCGCACCTATCCGCTGGCCAAACTCCTCCCACACGGAACACACTGCCATGCCAGGGTTGCCCTGCCCTCCGGCCGATGCCTGCCCCTCCGATCTTGATGGCCCTGAGCCATGATGCCTCCCACGTCGAGCCCGCTGCTGCCTCCGACGCCACTGCCTCTGCCAGCACGACGGCATCCAGGCTGATGGTAACCACCGACGCCGTCGTGCACGTGCCCTGCCCGATGATGCCGGCACATCTTCCATCTGCTGGGGTCCACTTGCTGTGTCGTCCACCCCTGCTGGACCTCCGACTCCCAACTGCGGCAGGGATGGGATCCCCACCGAGCTCGCTGCATTGGTCGGGGCAGGTCCACAGGGGGCCATGGTGGCATCTGGGCCGGAAGACGGCAAGGAGAACGACCGGTGGATAGCCTGCACAGAGGAGGAGAGGGCCGTCAGATTGGCCAACACATGCAGGAACCCCCCGAACATGGCCGATCCCAATTGGGCCACGTCGGCACGGTGCACTTCGTGATGACGTGCGTGCTCCTCCCGGGAAGCACGCACGGCATCACGAATCACAGCCGTGCGCATCGCGACCCCAATCAGGACCTGCTCCACGCGGCCAGGGGTTCCCACGGCCGCAGGTGGAGGGGAGTCAGTTGACATGGACATCCCCTCTACCTGCGGACGGGCCTGGGACGGGGCATCCCTGCTGGTGCATGGTGGTGCACTCACAGGGTCAGGGACAGCGACATGCACAGGCACCTCCACGGTGACCTGTGCTGCCTCCTGCCCCTGGCCCTGGACTGCACCACTTGCACCAGCAGGGATGCTCCCACCAGGCCCCATGTGTGCACCAGTGTCGGCCTCCTCCTCCTCTGTGCAAACCACCAACATGGATGGCTCCTCACCGTCTCCCGCCGTAGCAGGCCCCTGTGGGGGCTCACCCACCCCTTCCGCTGCAGCCGTGGGGGCATCCCCGCCGCCTTGCTCCACAGCGCCGTCTCCGCCCTCTTCTTCACTAGCCGCTGCGTAGAGGGAGACAAAGGACACAAGCATCAGGCTACTGTACAATGGTCCCCTAGACAGGAAGCAATAGCAGATGAGCACCCCTGTCAAAGTACACTTCCATCATGTCCCTCCACAACACATGGGTCAGTCCAGGCAAAACACACACAGTAACAGGCATGGTGCATGCCATGCACATTTCCATGCATGTCCAATTGACTCTTGAAACATTCAATGATATGTAACTCACATGCATCATGGCTCATGCATATCACATGCACACACTTCACCTCAGTCACATCCATCTGGCCCCAATCACACCGAACACAGGCAAAACAAGGGTATGTTGGGTGCGTCACTGAATCTGTGCATTGTCACACACATGAGTCATGCATCCATGGCATGCACAAGTCACAGACATGCAGGTCAGGCACACAGACATGGCTACCATATATGTACCTGGCATCAGCACCCATCCTTCACCCCCATCCATGTCCAGGTACAGAGACTGGCATGCTCTCATGTCCCAAATCTGCATAGTGCTCCCCATGCCGCATTTCAACACATGCAACAACCATGTGGGTCACACATCACTGGTCGCACATGCATTACCATGATGTCCCAGCACACATACATGCATACATGGCCCATGGCACACATACAGGCAAGTATCATAGAACCAGCACACCGCAACATGCCCTGTCTCACACAGTGATGCTTGGACACTTACCGCTCAACTCCAGACGGGTCTCCCTCTCAAGGATCTGGGCGTGGAGCGCTGGGCGTACGCGTTCCAGGACCCTCTTCTGGATGGAACTCATGTGGCCCCGGCCCCCCTCCACGAGGCGCCGGGCCTTCACAAGGGTCCTGGACCTCAAGTCCTCCCAGCGCTTCTTGATCTTCAAGACGTTGCGGGTTGCCACCCCCTCCGCGTTGATGGCAACCACACAGTCGGCCCAGATCCTCTCCCGTCCTTCCTTGCTGGCGCGGGACGATCCAAAGAGGGCATCATACTGCCCCAGGACATGCTCCACCAGGACACCAACTTCGGTGGCAGTGAAGCTGGTGCCCCTCTGCCCCTCTGGCCTGGGGTTGCCACTGGTGCCAGATGTAGAAGTGCCCGACATGGCAACCCCAGAGGCAGGTGTGGGTGGGCAACTGGGTCCTGGGGCTGGGCTGTGGAGCGATGTAATCCCAGTTGGGAGTCTTCAGTTCCAGCAGGGGTGGACACAGCAAGTGGACCCCTGCAGATGGCTGATGTGCAGGCACCAAATGGCAGGGCACGGTGGCAGCAGGCAGGCAGGCAGGCAGGCAGCAGCAGATAGCACGTGGGAGGCTGCTCAGGGCACTGGGGGGGCAGTAACTCGGCCTTCGGGGCAGGAGCGTGGTGTTCCGTGTGTTTTCGGGTGGCCAGCTTGATACGGAGTGATTTGGCACGTGAAATTCCTGCACGTCAGCGTGAAATCCGAGGAAAGGCCCTTAGCGCGTAAGTGCGTCAGCACGCATACGCGATTCTATTGGACCAGAGTCCCTCATCGCGTAAGCGCGTCTGACGTGATCCGCACGGGCGTTCCCCACTCAGCACGTGAAGATGGAGCACACGTGGAAATACTGCACGTCAGAGTGTCATCGCGTGTAATTGGCCAAAAGTGCGCGTACACGCCATTGGCCTATGTACGTGTATTTCATCGCGTGTAATTGGCCAAAAGTGCGCGTACGCGCCATTGGCCTAAGTACGTGTATTTCATGGGCGCGCGGCCACTTACACAAGCAAGTACGTCAGCGCACCTGTATGCCTGCTGCGTGGGAATTTCCACACGCGATTGGAGTGGGAACTCGATTCCAGGGGTGCGAGGCTCACACGCTCGCCTACAACACGCGCAAGGCATTATTCTGCGCACTTTTCAATAAACAAGCCAGATGCCAGGATGAACATACCGTTCCTAGCAGCAGTGGCAGTGGGCTACCAAAGGAGGAGGAGGAGGAGAGTCAGGGCCAGAATATTCACACCCAGAACCAGCCTATTCGGGATGCCTGATGACCAGGTGTATGGGAGGTACAGGTTTCCAGCACACATCATACTGGACCTGGTCAGTGAGTGGGAGGATGACCTCACATCACCCACCCTGTGCTCCCAAGCACTCAGCCCCCTGCAGAAGGTCCTGAATGTACTGCACTTCTTGGCCACTGGATCCTTTCAGCGGACAAGTGCCATAGTGGGTGGTGTGTCACAGGCCACGCAGTCACGCTGCCTACACCAGGTCTTGAACATCATCACTGCACGGCCATCAGTCCGCAGGCACATATATCTCCCCAGGACTCATGCAGAAAGGCGGACGTGCATCCAGGAATTCTATGGTGTGGCTCAATTCCCCAAAGTGCTTGGTGCAATTGACTGCACACATGTGGCTCTACATCCACCCAGGGCAACAGAGCACATCTATAGAAACCGCAAGCACTGGCATTCCATCAACGTGCAAGTTGTATGCAATGCCAAGGGAATCATCACATCAGTATATGCCAACTATCCAGGGTGCACCCACGACAGCTTCATCTACAGAATGTCTACCCTATGCCGGGACCTAGAGGCTGGCCAGCATGGAGATACATGGCTGCTTGGTGAGCATGAATGCCACTGCACATGCATGCATGTCAGATACTGGGTCATGACACAACACCACTAATGATACCCATCACCACCTCCGCAGGGGACAGTGCCTACCCTATCAGCCCCCACATGATGACCCCAATCCGGAACCCCACCACGCCACCCCAGGTAAGGTACAACACAGCCCACATTGCAACACGGGGCATAGTGGAGCGCACATTCGGAGTGCTGAAGTCACGCTTTCGCTCCCTTGACCGTTCTGGCGGGCAGCTGTTATATGCTCCCCGAATAGTGTGCAGGATCATAGTGGCAGCATGTGTCCTGCACAACGTTGCAACACGCCGGGGCCTGCCCGTGGACATGGTGGTGCCCCCACATCCACAACCACATGCACGCCCGCTGCGCATGGGAGGGGAAAGGGCACGGGGGGAGGCAGCCCGTACGCAACTGGTGGCCAACTTCTTCACCTAGGAATCACAGTGCTGGCTAGTGCACACTGCTCTGGCACATACCATCTGACAATCAATGATGACACTACCTGACAATGTCTGAAAATTACTTGACAATAAACAGTCAGATACACATCAGCCTGAGATTGTTAACATGGAAGTGTCAATATGTGTGCACCCCTAGCTACACATACACCAGCAATGCATCACAACGCAAAGACACAACTCCATCAATCTAATATGCATTGCCACAGGCGATTCACTACATGACAACATTGCCATGTCAACCATTCCCTTCACAGTCCCGCCACTGAGGACACCATGTCATGGTATGTGACAGCAAACAAACTGGCCATCACAACATGACACCAGTGTCACAAATAGCAGTGCCCCAAATGGAACATAGCCGCACTTGAGCAGCTAACCGCCCTGGAGCCACTACTACACACCTGTGTAAGAGTATTTTCAATCAAATTACACACCAACCCACCCTGAAGCCCACCCAAACAAGACACATTGCATGTAATCAATGGTAGTCTCATTACCTGATTCTGCTGGTATGTCCTCACCGTCCAGATGTACAGTGATGGCGCCATGCAAAAGTGTCAGTGCACATCTACCGACATGTAGTCTGACTCCAGAGAGTATGCCCTTGTGAAGATCTGTGTGAAATACCTGCAAAACATGAGCAACATATGTAAGTAGAGGCACATATCAAACCATCATGCATAGTTAGGTGCAACAACAATGAACACTATGAATGTCTACACAGTATTGACTATGGACTGGCCAACAGCTCATGGGAGTCCAATGTCACCGTGTAATTTGCTGTCACTTGGGCACACCCTTTGCAAGCCCATGGAAACGGAAGCAGGAGGGGTGTGGATGTCTGCTACCCAAGCATCGAAACCAAACTCAGGACAAGCCTGCATGTGCCCAGCCACAATACAGTGTATGCCCAGGTACCCACACAAGGCAACACTCTTGCAAAATAAAAATAAAAACGAGAAAAAATGGCCATGAAAGGGCCGGCGGGGGGGGGGGGGCCACCTATGAGGTCCGAGGACAGGATGCACGCCACAATCCACCTGTGTGGATCATGGGAAAGGAAAACACCCCATAGGCTCGTGGCCCACACGGCTACTCTGTTGTGGGAGATGAGTCGCTATGGCTCTGGCCAGACCCTGCAGCTGACTCTGGAGGTGGGGGAGCTGCCTCAGTAGATGGTGTGACAATGGGAGGCAGCCCACGCAAAGCACGAGTTTGCTCCTCCATGGCTGCAAGCAGGCGGGTCTGGTAGTTCTGGTTCTGGGTTATAATCATGCGGAGGTCCCCATGCAGTAACTCCCGGGATGACCTGACCTCCGCACGAGTTGCCTGCATCTCGGCCGAGAGCGTCCGTGTCAGACGCTCCAGCTGCTCCTCTGTCCTTCTATGGGATGAAGCCTCAAGCTCTAACAGGGTCGACCTGAGGTGACGGAGTTCTTCCCTCAGGCCTTCCCTGTGGCGCTGGGACTCCATGGAAAGTGATTCCCGCAGAGTCGCCAGTGCCGCCCGCCTGTCCATGTTGGACGCCAACATATCCTCCCTGTGTGCCTGGCAGATGGACTCTGTAGCCTGCTCCAGTCGCTCCATCAGCCTTTCTGGGGGGACAATGGAAGTGGCCACCCTATCCATGGCCTGTGCAATCATCTCGGATGATGCTGCCTGTTGGGTGGCCATACCGTAGATGGATTGCTCCCAAACGGTATTGCCAGGTGGCATACGGCCACCACGTTGACGGGCACCACACCTGCCTGGGGCAAGGCGGACTGCGCCTTGCTGTGCCGGCAAGGCCTCAGGCTGCAGGACTGCATTCCCTCTCTGATCTGCAGCCCCAGGAACAGGATCAGAGATTGGGTGGTGTGGCCCTGCATCCGTAACCACCGGAGGCTGATCTGCCGACACTGACATCCCCATTGAGGGCAATGGCCCGGCTGCAGGTGGGTCGGACAGAGGAGATTCTCTCCCAAGAACACTCACCTGCGACTGCACATAGGTGTCATCCTCCGAGTCTACACCTGAATACTGCTCGGGGGAGGAACCCCCAGAGACACCCCTCGACAGCACGGCCTGCAGCACTTGTGGGTTTTCACCCACAAACACACCACGTCCCTCACTTGTGGTAGGTCGGCCCGGGTTGCCCTCCTGGGACGGCTCCACCACCACATCCCCAGCATCAACAAGTGCTTCGTCCCCTGCAAAGACATGAAAGAGAAAAATGGAAACAGGCATTAGCACCATGGCATGCACCAAGGGCTGATGAACAACAGAGGCAGTAGTTCTACGACACATGTCCAACATGACTGGGAGACCTCCTATGCATTCACCATCACTGGGTCTGTAGGGGAGGCTCAGGGCATACAATGTACAGATTGGAGAGCAACGCCTGCTCACCTTGCTGCCTAGCACTGCCATCACACATTGGCCGGTGATTGGCATGTCAAAGGCACATGCCATCACACACATGGCATGTGACATAGCCACCAAGTGAAGAGGGAGAGGAGGGCTACTTTTTTGGATTTCAACCACTCTGGTCCTGACATTGCATCGTCACATCCATAAGTATACATGTTGTACATGGATCTGCTAGTCCAAATTGGCAACGATGCACAGTGCCTTGTCTACATCAACAAAATGCAGTAAACAATGTGATTCCACCTCCCCATCACCTGTAAAGGATTCATATTGCATTCGTGAAGCACCGGTCAAGTAATGTATGAAGGTACAGCGGAGCACTGAGGGGTGGTGGGGCAGAAGGGGATGCCAGTCAACAATCCTACTGGTGCTGGTGTCATTCATGTCACGCAAGTGCAGGGGTGGGTGGCACAATGAAGTGCAAGGGGAAGTGGCGGCTGGAAGTGCTGTACAAGGTAAGTAGGACTTGACGTCAAGGGCAGATGGTGTTAGGCGCAGACAAGTGCTGGGGGGGTGGCCTATAGGGGTACAGAGACAATCATGCAGTGCTGTGGGCTCGGAGGGGACAGGGGAGGTACACACTGCTTCTGGCTCGGCAAGGTCCTTTCAGATTTCTATGTGTCCTGCAGAGTTGTCACATGCCGCAGATATGTGCCCTTGGATTGGGGATCTCATCTTGGTGAAAAGGGTGAGGCGCTATTGCCTTTGGAGCATGTGGCAGGCCAGTTTGCCAGAGGATGGCCATGATGCAGGACATTCCCTCTCTGCCACCCGGCACCTGTGGTTTGGGTTCACAAGATCCGAGTCATGCCAGGACTCTGCATTGGCATGGGGCTTCAGACAGGTGGTCATGACCGTGGCAAAGACATCCAGTGTACCTGACATGGAGTGGAGCATGGAGTGGGCCCTGTCAGGATGGGAGTGAGCCTAAGGGGGAGCTGGATGGGGGGGAGATTTTGGCTGCATGAGCCTCGACTGACACACACTTCATGGGTCGGAATACCAAGAAGGTGTGTGACAGTGGTGAGGGTGGCTTTGCCTGTGGGGTGGTGAGGGTGAGCTGGGAGGAGAGGAGAATGTGATCACTCCAGGAGAGAGGAGTGCAGAGATGGACGGAGAGGGGAAAGTCAGATGAGATCAGAGCATCAAGAGTGTGCCCTGCAGAATGAGTAGGGACAGACGGGAGTCTAGAGGGTGAGAGGGAGTTGCTGAGGTCACAGAAAGGTCACGTGGGGGCGTCAACAAGCATGCAGGTGGATGCGTACAGCACCAAGGATGAGGATTTCTGTGTCTGGGGACATGAGTGAGGAGGAGAGGTGAGGACACTCAGAAAGGAAGTAGTACATTTGACCAGTTTTCCCAGACACAGTACGCACTGTTTGAGAATGTCAAGGTGTGGTGGAGAGAGACCTCACACAAGCCATTCCAGAGTGGAGTAGGTCTAAGTAGGAGGGACAGTGGCAGGAATACCCTCAGGGAAGCCAAGGGCACACCCCCCCTGCACAGTAGTGGCGGGCCAAGGAGAGGGTCAAGGATGCAGACAGAGCTGGCCGTCAGACATGTTTCCATGAGACCAAGGATGTCAAGGTGCATAACCTCATGTAAGTGACAGATATCGGAGGAATGCCTGATGCAGCCGCAGTGAAAGGAGTGTAATTGTGGAGGAGGTTGACAGCCTTGGAGGACTTACGGGGAGTGCTAGAGATCAGAGGTGCAGCATGTGTAGGAGTTGGAGTGGGAGGCGGAGAAGGTTCATGGGAGGGTGCAGGGAGGCAGCGCAGGATTGATGAGGAGAGAGGAGGGGGGACAGCAGGAGAGGTAAGGAAGTTGATGAGATGTGGGTAGCATTTCTCAAGGAGATTGAGGTTGGCCTAAGGGACTTGGACTGAGACGCTCCCATTACCATGCACATCAATAGTGGCCTCTGAGGATTGGAAGGAGGCCAGGAGTACACCCCAACGGGTCCCACCAATGATGGTGGAAGAGGAGCAAGGAGAGAGGACAGGGACCATGTGAAGGGTCTATGGGACAGGCAAAGGCATGTATGAGCAGATGTCAGTGAGAGTTAGCTTAGAGTAGGCTCAGATGCACTGGTCAGCAATAGGGTGGGTCGCATTGGAGGGAAGGGTGCCCTCATTTGACTTTTGGCAAGCAGGTGTCGTGAGTAGGGCACGATGGTCTGAACTGTAGGAGTCATGGAAGATAGACCATGAAGAGCAGCATGGAGTGTGAGGGAATGGGGCTCGAAACCAGACGGTACCAAAGCCCACAGGTGGGAGGTGGATGTCAAGGCAACATCCACAGTATGACAGCATGTTGGTTGGCATTTATATACAGAGGACGCATTAGCATGTGGTATCATTGCATGTCAGGCATGTGAAGATGAAACTTTAATGGCTGGGGGAAAGGATAGGAATGGTATGTAAGACATCAGATGAATAGACAGGGGAGTATGAGCAACAATGTAGTGACAAAATGACAATTCAAGGGCAACTTCCATGGTGTCGGCCCATATGTGCACTGTTGCCAGTAGGGATAGTGCTGTGGCCAGATGGTGTTGCACTGAACATACTGGATGAGGCACATGGGTGCCACTATCAACTCTGCCACACACCCCCTTGACAGGCACCCAACATGAATGCTTCACACACACACCATGCACATGGATAATACACACATGCATGTGCACTCACCGGAT
Source organism: Ambystoma mexicanum (assembly GCF_040938575.1). Lineage (NCBI taxonomy): Eukaryota > Metazoa > Chordata > Amphibia > Caudata > Ambystomatidae > Ambystoma > Ambystoma mexicanum. Next base: position 396,780,439 of record NC_090926.1, on the reverse strand, counting down.
GATGCCTCATAATCAGGGAGGTCTCCCACACCTTGGAGTTGTCCCTCAGTGACGTAGGATCCAGCTACAGACTCGTGTGGTGTGAGTTCTATATCCTGTGCTGGGGACCCACCTCCAGTCACCAAGGTTGCGGCATGACTTGAGGCCAGCTTATCCTTTGCCCTGCGCTTAAGGTCATTCCAGCGCTTCTGGCAATCACTAGCTGTGCGCCTCACTACTCCAAGGGCACTTATTCTGTCAGCAATGGTCTGCCAGTGTGCCTGGCGTCTGGCATGTGTGGTCTTGGACCCTGCAACGATGACCATTTCCCTATCATGATCTGACACATACTGAACAAGTGCATTCAGTTCGGCGTCTGTGAAGCTTGGCTTCCTTGATGGGCCGGACTGTGCAGCCGTGCCTGGGGCATCAGCCTGTGCCGGACGTGCACTCTTCCTCTTGCGCTTGGAAGGGGGTGGGGATCCAGAGTGTCCTACGCCGCTGTGGACACTAGGGGCAGGAGTCGTGGTGGACTCAGTACTGGGTGTGTGGGATTGCCCACTCAGCATGGGAGTAGGTGCAGGCATTGGGGGTAGTGGGATGGGGTCAGGCCTGATCTGAGGTGCATGAACTAGGACCGACACAGTCTTGGCAGGGTGTATGAGAGGTGGGGTGGATGGAGCCACACCCTGGCTACGGGGGCCAGCAGATGACCTATCTGGCATAGATGCGCGTGCCCTGATGACACCAATGTGCACCGGTGCACGTGCAGTGGACCTGCTGACCTGGATGTCAGCGATGGGATCACCCTCGGACAGGTCTGGTGCCACAATGGCCTGGTCCGACAAGGGCTGATCAGGGTTGGTATCAGCCACATGACTCTCAACTGGGGGGGGGGGGCATGGGTGTCCCTGACTGGTCCTCCAGACTGGGGGGGACAGGGGCACCCTGCAAGTCACAACCACGTCCCCTAGTGGATCCTCCACGGCCACCACGTGTGGCTCGGCCACCTTTGCCACCCTTACGGCTTGCACGCCTCCCAACCATGGCACTGATGGTATTGTGCGTATGGGAGTCGGTGTGCACAATTGTCCTGGGCAATTGGGTGTCAAAGGAGTTGGGTACCAGATGGTATTCGTACCCTAGTGCAGTGGCAAGGCTATATGACACCCCTGGGGAAAGATGACGGGTCACGCAACGCACAGGCACCCCAAAAAAGTTAAGGAACGTGCACAATACCCCTCCTAGACCACGTGTGCTGATGGAAAACCCTGCACTACGCTGTGGCATCCAGTAACACAATGAACGTATGCGTGTCACACGCAGCCTAGATTGACCTCTGAAGGGGTAGGCTACACACGGGGCAAGCACAGATGTTAGATACGTGCGTGACTCACCGTCTGCCAGGTGAAAGAGCGTGAAAAATGAGCGCTTTTGGTTGGCAACACCCCCGCCAAAAGAAGATGTGTACGCTGTCTGAGGAGACAGGACAACAGTAGAAGGGGACACTGTTTGAGGGAACAGGCCCAGGTAAACCAGTACAAGAGGAAAAAGAGAAAAAGCTGTCAGAGGTAACAGGGAGTACGAACTGGAAACGCCGTGAAGTAAATCGCGTGTGAAACGACAAGAAGTACAGAATTCACCCACTCGCTCTCCACGAAAAGCACGTACAAGGAAATGGTGTTCAACACTACCTTTTATACAGGCCCACACGTACAGCGTCACTTACGGCGTGTACGTGCTTGGCCCATGTTCACCAATCACACGCTTTGTCACTCCTGCGTGTGGATCCTTTTTCACCAATCACACGCTTTGACACTCCTGCGTGTAGCTCACTTTTCACCAATCACACGCTTTGTCACTCCTGCGTGTAGATCCATTTTCACCAATCACACGCTTTGACACTGCACGTGCAGGTAACTATTGACGCACATATGCTGGTGACGGGTTTTCGCGCGATTCGCTGAGTGTGGGGTTTTCACGTGCAAAATCACTCCCTATCAGGCTGTCCACGCGTTCAAACACGAAAGACCAGGCTCCTGGCCAGGAGGCCAAATTTAAGTCCCCCAGAGCCCTGAGCACGCTCCCACCTGCCATCGGCTGCTGCCTGACTGCCTGCTGGCCACGTGCCCCACAGTGCTGGTGGGTGGGGGTGGTGGGAGACATGGGTGGGGGCCTGGTGGAGGGTGCCCCTGGTGGATGGGGGGTGGGGGTGGTGGGAGACATGGATGGGGGCCTGATGGCAGGTGCCCCTGCACTGCTGGGGGGTGGGGGTGGTGGGAGACATGGGTGGGGGCCTGGTGGAGGGTGCCCCTGGTGGATGGGGGTGCAGGGGGACATGAGCAGGTGTGCAGGGTAGTCCACTGTTTTGTGGGCTGCCTGCAGGGGCCGTGGAGGGTGTACAGGGTACACCTGTGAGGGCCCACCCAGCCTATTCGCATGTGATAATTCCCACGCACCCCTGTGATACACGTACCCTGGCCAATCGCGTGTTGAACTTCCCGCTACCCCTGTAATACACGCACCCTGGCTGTTCGCGTGTGATAATTCCCGCGTACCCCTGTGATACACGTTCCCTGGCCTATCGCGTGTTCTACTTCACGCGTCCCCCTGTAATACACGTTCCCTGGCCAATCGCGTGTTGAACTTCCCGCTACCCCTGTAATACACGCACCCTGGCTGTTCGCGTGTGATAATTCCCGCGTACCCCTGTGATACACGTTCCCTGGCCTATCGCGTGTTCTACTTCACGCGTCCCCCTGTAATACACGTTCCCTGGCCAATCGCGTGTTGAACTTCCCGCTACCCCTGTAATACACGCACCCTGGCTGTTCGCGTGTGATAATTCCCGCGTACCCCTGTAATACACGTTCCCTGGCCTATCGCGTGTTCTACTTCACGCGTACCCCTGTAATACACGTACCCTGGCCAATCGCGTGTTGAACTTCCCGCTACCCCTGTAATACACGCACCCTGGCTGTTCGCGTGTGATGATTCCCGCGTACCCCTGTAATTCACGTTCCCTGCCTAGTCGCGTGTAGTACTTCCCGCGTACTCCTGATTTGAAGATTGCCCGCTTTTCTTTCCTTGTTTGCCTGCCCTGTGAAGTGGTCCAGGGTTAGCGCAGCCCTTAGCGATGATTTAGCGATTTTGATGGCTTTTCCTTGCGCGAGGGCGTTCTTGGGGGCGTTACTGGCGCTGCTGCAGGCTCGCTGCGATTCTCTGCGCCACGGCTGGTTTGGGAGCTTGAAATCCATGAATACGCTGTGCGCGGAAATCTGTTTTAGCGCACGTGCCTGGCGCAGACTATCGCAGGCGCACGCTGTGCGCCAGCCGCGTGCGCTACTTGTGCGCTGGATTCTATGAATTAGCCTCAAAATGTTTAGTTTCTGACTGTTACTGAAGAAAACCATGTAGCCTAGATTTGTCAGCAAAAGAAAAAAGAGTGAGCCAGACATGTGATGTCATCAATGACATTTGTGATGTCATCTTTGATGTCATGGGTGTTAGTCTTAGCAGTGCACGGAGGTGGCGCGAGTTATGGTTGCTTAGCTTACCATAACTGGCAAATTTCAAGGGTTTTTCGGTTTTACTTGGAACCATAACGTCCCTTTAACACAGTTTTTCCACTGAATTTCATAGGTTTTTAGTAGTGCAACTTAACCATAACATCCCTTTAACAAAGTTTTTTCATTGAATTTCATAGGTTTTTATTAGTGCAACTTAACCATAACGTCCCTTTAACAAAGTTTTTTCATTGAATTTCATAGGTTTTTATTAGTGCAACTTAACCATAACGTCCCTGTAACACATTTATTTTTAACTGAATTTCATAGGTTTTTATTAGTGCAACGTCACCATAACATCCTTTTCAATAGATGAAGACCACTAGCATCTTAGGTCCTCAAAGTGGGAACCCCGGTGGTAAAAAAAAGATTTTTCTTCCCAAACCGGGACGCCTGCGCCGTCCCGGTGTAGGAAGGAACATCTTTTACCAAGATGGCCACCATGGAAAGGGAAGGTGGGGTGTATAAAGAGAACACAACAGGGCATCAGCAGGGGGTGGGGGGGGAAAGTAGGGAGACACGGGCATGAGCAGGGGGTGGGGGGAACACTAGGGAGACACAGGGCATGAGCGGGGGGTGGGGGGAACAGGGGAGGCAAGGGGCATGAGCGGGGGGTGGGGGGGAAAAGGAGGGAGACACGGGGCATGAGCAGGGGGTGGGGGAGAACAAGAGAGAGACACGGGCCATGAGCGGGGGGTGGGGGGAACAGTAGGGAGACACGGGGCATGAGCGGGGGTGGGGGAGAACAGATGACACACGTGGGCATGAGCGGGGGGTGGGGGGGAACAGGGGAGACACGTGGGCATGAGCGGGGGGTGGGGGGGTTACAGGGCACACACGGGGCATGAGCAGGGGGTGGGGGAACAGGGGAGACAAGAGGCATGAGCGGGGGTGGGGGGAAAAGGAGGGAGACACAGGGCATGAGCAGGGGGTTGGGGGGAACAAGAGAGAGACACGGGCCATGAGCGGGTGGTGGGGGCAACAGTAGGGAGACACAGGGCATGAGCAGGGGGTGGAGGGGAACAGGGGAGACATGTGGGCATGAGCAGGGGGTGTGGGGAACAGGGGAGACACGTGGGCTTGAGCGGGGGATGGGGGAACAGGGGAGACACGTGGGCATGAGCGAGGGGTGGGGGGAACAGGGGAGATGCGTGGGCATGAGCGGGAGTTGGAGGGGAAAAGGAGGGAGACACGGGGCAAGGGATGGGGGAACAGGGGAGACACATGGGCATGAGCGGGGAGTGGGGGGCAACAGGGCACACACGGGGCATGAGCAGGGGGTGGGGGGGAAAAGGAGGGAGACACGGGCCATGAGCGGGGGGTGGGGGGAACAGTAGGGAGACACAGGGCCATGAGTGGGGGTGGAGGGGAACAGGGGAGACACAGGGCCATGAGCGGGGGGTGGAGGGGAACAGGGGAGACACGTGGGCATGAGCGGGGGTGGGGGGGAAGAGGGGAGACAGTTGGGCATGAGCGGGGGTTGGGGGGAGTAGGGGAGACACATGGGCATGAGCAGCGGTGGGGGGGAAAAGGAGGGGGCAACGTGGGCATGAGCGGGGGTGGGGTGGAACAGGGGAGACACAGGGCATGAGCGGGGGGTGAGGTGGAACAGGGGAGACACGGGCATGAGCGGGAGGTGGGGGGAACAGGGAAAACACAGGGCATGGGTGAGGGGAACGGGAGGGAGGCAGGGGGCATGAGCGGGGGTGGGGGGGAACAGGGCACACACGGGGCATGAACGGGTGTGGGGGGTACAGGAGGGAGACACGGGGCATGAGGGGGGTGAGGGGGAACACAAGGGAGACATGGGGCAGGAGCAGGGGGTGGGGGGAACAGGGCAGGTACTGGGCATGAGCGGGGGTGGGGGGAAAACACAAGGGAGACATGGGGCATGAGCGGGGGGTGGGGGAACAGGGCAGACACAGGGCATGAGCGGGAGGTGGGGTTACAGGAGGGAGAAACGGGGCATGAGTGGGGGGTGGGGGGAACAGTGGAGACATGGGACATGAGCGGGGGTGGGGGGAACAGGGGAGACACAGGGCATGAGCGGGGGTGGGGGGTAAGACAAGGGAGACACGGGGCATGAGTGGGGGATGGGGGGGAACAGGGCAGATACTGAGCATGAGCAGGGGGTGGGGGGTACAGGAGCGAGACACAGGGCATGAGCGGGGGGTGGGGGTACAGGAGGGAGACACGGGGCATGAGCGGGGGGTGGGGGGAACAAGAGAGGGACACGGGCATGAGCGGGGGGTCGGGGGAACAGGAGGGAGACATGGGCATGAGTGGGGGGTGGGGGTAACACGAGGGAACCACGGGGCATGAGCACGGGGTAGGGGAAACATGAAGGAGACATGGGGCATGGGTGGGGGGCAACAGGAGACACACAGGGCATGAGTGGGGGGTGGGGGTACACGAGGAAGACACGGGGCATGAGCGGGGGATGGGGAGAACACAAGGGAGACACGGGGCATGAGCGGGGGTTAGGGGGAACACGAGGGAGACACGGGGCATGAGCGGGGGTTCTGGGGAACACGAGGGAGACACGGGGCATGAGCGGGGGGTGGGGGGAACACGAGGGAGACACGGGGCATGAGCAGGGGGTGGGGGCACACGAGGAAGACACGCAGCATGAGTGGGGGGTGGGGGAACACGAGGGAGACACGGGGCATGAGCGGGGGGTGAGGGGAACAGGGCAGACACGGGCCATGAGCAGGGGGTGGGGAGGGAAAGGAGGGAGACACAGGGCATGACCAGTGGGTGGGGGGAACAAGAGAGAGTAACGGGCCATGAGCAGGGGGTGGGGGGAACAGGGGAGACACGTGGGCATGAGCGGGGGTGGGGGAACAGGGGAGACACGTGGGCATGAGCGGGGGATGGGGGAACAGGGGAGGCACGTGGGCATGAACGTGGGGTGGGGTGGAACAGTGGTGACATGGGGCATGAGCGGGGGTGGGGTGGAACAGGGGAGACACGGGGCATGAGCGGAGGTGGGGGGAACAGGGAAAACACGGGGCATGGGTGGGGGAGAATGGGAGGGAGATATGGGGCATGAGCGGGGGTGGGGGGGCACAGGAGGGAGACACGGGGCGTGAGCAGGGGTGGGGGGAACAAGAGAGAGACACGGAACATGAGCGGGGGGTGGGGGGAACAGTGGAGACACAGGGCATGAGCCGGGGGTGGGGGGAACAGGGGAGACACAGGGCATGAGCAGGGGTAACACAAGGGAGACACGGCATGAGCAGGGGGTGGAGGCAACAGGGCAGATACTGGGCATGAGCGGTGGTGGGGGGTACAGGAGGGAGACACGGGGCATGAGCGGGGGTGGGGGGGAACACAAGGGAGACACAGGGCATGAGCGGGGGTGGGGGGAACAGGAGGGAGACATTGGGCATGAGCAGGCGGTGGGGGGAATAGGGCAGGCATGGGGCATGAGCGGGGGGTGGGGGTACAGGAGGGAGACGCGGGCATGAGCGGGGGGTGGGGGGAACAAGAGAGAGACACGGACCATGAGCGGGGGGGTGGGGGGAACAGTGGAGACACGGGGCAGTAGCGGGGGGTGGGGGAACAGGGGAGACACAGGGCATGAGCGGGGGGTGGGGGGTAACACAAGGGAGACACGGGGCATGAGCGAGTGGTGGGAGGAACTGGGCAGATGCTGGGCATGAGCGGGGGTTGGGGGATACACGAGGAAGACACGGGGCATGAGCGGGGGGTAGGGGAACATGAGGGAGACACGGGGCATGAGCGGGGGGTGGTGGGAACAGGGTAAACACGGGGCATGATCAGGGGTGGAGGGGAAAGGAGGGAGACACAGGGCATGAGCAGGGGGTGGGGGGAACAGGGGAGAGACGGGGCATGAGCTGGAGGTGGGGGGAACACGGGGCATGGGTGGGGGGAACAGGAGGGAGATATGGGGCATGAGCGGGGGGTGGGGGGGAACAGGAGATAGACACGGGGCATGAGCAGGGGTGGGGGGTACAGGAGGGAGATACGGGGCATGAGCGGGGGTAGGGGGTAACACGAGGAAAACAGGGGGCATGAGCAGGGGGTGGGGGGAAACACGAGGGAGACACAGGTCATGAGCGGGGGGCAACAGGAGACACACAGGGCATGAGCGGAGGGTGGGGGGGGTACACGAGGAAGACATGGGGCATGAGCGGGGGGTGTGGAGAACACGAGGGAGACACAGGGGGTGGGGGGAACACGAGGGAGACACGGGGCATGAGCGGGGGGTGGGGGGAACACAAGGGAGACACGGGGCATGAGCGGGGTGGTGGAAGGGTACACGAGGAAGACACGGGCATGAGCGGGGGGGAAAACGAGGGAGACACGGGGCATGAGCAGGGTGTGGGGGGTACAGTAGGGAGACGTGGGCATGAGCCGGGGGTGGGGGAAACAAGGGAGACACGGGGCATGAGTGGGGGGGGTGGGGGAACACGAGGGAGACACGGGGCATGAGCGGGGGTGGGGGGAACATGAGGGAGACACAGCCATGAGCGGGGTGGTGGGGGGGTACACGGGGCATGAGCGTGGGGTGGGGGGAACTCGAGGGAGACACGGGGCTGAGCGGGGGGTGGGGGAACAGGACAGACACGGGGCAGGGGGTGGAGGGTACAGTAGGGAGACGTGGGCATGAGCGGGGGGGTGGGGGAACAGTGGAGACACGGGGTATGAGCTGAGGGGTGGGGGAACAGTGGAGACACGGGGCTTGAGCAGGGGGTGGGGGTAACACAAAGGAGACACGGGGCATGAACGGGGGTGGGGGAACAGGGCAGATACTGGGCATGGGTGGGGGTACAGGAGGGAGACACAGGGCATGAGCAGGGGGTGGGGGGTACAGGAGGGAGACACGGGGCATGAGCGGGGGGTGGGGGTAACAGGAGGGAGACACGGGCATGAGCGGGGGGTGGGGGGAACAAGAGATAAACACAGGGCATGAGCAGGGGGTGGGGGGAACAGGAGGGAGACACGGGGCATGAGCGGGGGTGGGGGGAAACACGAGGGAGACACGGGACATGAGCGGGATGTGGGGGGCAACAGGAGACACACGGGGCATGAGCGGGGGTGGGGGTACACGAGGAAGACACGGGGCATGAGCGGGGGGGCAAAAGGAGACATACAGGGCATGAGCGGGGGTGGGGGTATACAAGGAAGACACGGGGCATTAGCGGGGGCTGGGGGGAACACGAGGGAGACACGGGGCATGAGCGGGGGGGTGGAGAGTAACACGAGGTAAACACGGCTTGAGCGGGGGTGTGGGGGGTAACACGAGGGAGACACGGGGCAGGAGTGGGGGGAGGGGGGCAAACAGGAGACACACGGGGCATGAGCAGGGGGTGGGGGGTACAGGAGGGAGACACGGGGCATGAGCGGGGGGCAACAGAGACACACGGGGCATGAGCCGGGGGCTGGGGGGGTACAGTAGGGAGACACGGGGCAGGGGGTGGAGGGTACAGTAGGGAGACACAGGGCATGAGCGGGGTGGGGGGGAACAGTGGAGACACGGGGCATGAGCGGACACGGGGCATGAGCGGAGGGGTGGGGGGGTACAGTAGGGAGACACGGGGCATGAGCAAGGGGGTGGAGGGTACAGTAGGGAGACACAGGGCATGAGCGGGGGTGGGGGGGAACAGTGGAGACACGGGGCATGAGCGGAGGGTGGGGGAACAGTGGAGATACGGGGCTTGAGCGGGGGGTGGGGTGGAACAGGGTAGACAGGGGCCATGAGCGGGGGGTGGAGGGTAACACAAGGGAGACACGGGGCATGAGCGGGGGTGGGGAGAACAGGGCAGATACTGGGCATGAGCGGGGGGTGGGGGTACAGGAGGGAGACACGGGCATGAGCGGGGGGTAAGGGGGTACAGGAGGGAGACACGGGGCATAAGCGGGGGGTGGGGGGAACAAGAGAGAGACATGGGGCATGAGCGGGGGGGGTGGGGAATAGGAGGGAGACACGGGGCATGAGCGGGGGGAGGGGGGAAACACAAGGGAGACACAGGGCATGACCAGGGGGGTGGGGGGCAACAGGAGACACACGGGGCATGAGCGGGGGGTGGGGGCTACACGAGGAAGACACGGGGCATGAGCAGGGGGTGAGGGGCAACAGGAGACACACGGGGCATGAGCAGGGGGTAGTGGGGTACACGAGGAAGACACGGGGCATGAGCCGGGGGTGGCGGAACACGAGGGGAGACACGGGGCCGTGGAGGGGGGGTAGGGGGTAACACGAGGGAAACACGGGCATGAGCGGGGGTAGGTGAACACGAGGGAGACAGGGGGCATGAGCGGGGGGTGGGGGCAACAGGAGACACACGGGGCATGAGGGGGGGTGGGGGGAAAACGAGGGGAAACACGGGGGAGACACGGGGCATGAACGGGGCATGGGGGCAACAGGAGACACACAGGGCATGAGCGGGGGTCTGGGGCAACAGAGACACATGGGGCATGAGCGGGGGTAGGTGGTACACGAGGAAGACACGGGGCATGAGCGGGGGGTGGGGAACACGAGGGAGACACAGGGCATGAGCGGGGGTTTTGGGGGTAACACAGGGAAACACGGGGTATGAGCGGGGGGCAGGGTGAACACGAGGGAGACACGGGGCTTGAGCGGGGGGTGGGGGGCAACAGGAGACACATGGGGCATTAGCGGGGGTGGAGGGAACACGAGGGAAACACGGGGCATGAGCGGGGGTGGGGGAACACGAGGGAGACACAGGTCATGAGCGGGGCATGGGGGCAACAGGAGACACACGGGGCATGAGTGGGGGTTGGGGGAGCACAAGGGAGACACGGGGCATGAGCGGTGGGTGGGAGGCAACAGGAGACACACGGGGCGTGCACGGGGGTGGGGGGTACATGAGGAAGACACAGGGCATGAGCTGGGGGTGGGGGCAACAGGAGACACACAGGGCATGAGCGGGGGGTGGGGGGAACATGAGGGAGACACAGGGCATGAGCTGGGGTGGGGGGCAACAGGAGACACATGGGGCATGAGCAGGGGGTGGGGGGTACAGGAGGAAGACACGGGGCATGAGCGGGGGTGGGGGGAACACGAGGGAGACACGGGGCGTGAGCGGGGGTGGGGGGTACAGGAGGGAGACACGGGGCATGAGCGGGGATGGGAGAACACGAGGGAGACACGGGGCATGAGCGGGGAGTGGGGGAACACGAGGGAGACACGGGGCATGGATGGGGGGTGGGGGTAACACGAGGGAGACACTGGGCATGAGCAGGGGGTGGGGGGAACAGAGGAAACACGGGACATGAGCAGGGGGTGGGGGGAATGGGAGGGAGACACGGGGCATGAGCGGGGGTGGGGGGGAAACAGGGCACACACGGGGCATGAGCCGGGGATGGGCGGGGGAACAGGGGAGACACGGGCATGAGCGGGGGGTGGGGGGAAAGGAGGGAGACACGGGATATGAGCGGGGGGTGGGAGGGAACAGGGGAGACATGGGGCATGAGCGGGGGGTGGGGGGAACAGGAGGGAGACATGAGGCATGAGCAGGGGGTGGGGGGGTACAGGGGAGACAAGTGGCATGAGCAGGGGGTGGGGGGGAACGGGAGAGAGACACGGAGCATGAGCGGGGGGTGGGTGGAACGGAAGAGAGGCACGGGCCATGAGCGGGGGGAATGGGAGGAACACACGGAGCTTACTGTGCAACGCTCTGATGAACCGATAAACAAAGATGGCAGGCGTCTCTCACAATAGATGCACTGCACGCTTCACGGCAGCCAATAGGAAAGCACGTCAGATGTCCGCGGACATCACGCAAGCGCTTGCTCAATCCCCGTCCTGTCCGCGGAGTGAACATGGAAGTGTGTCCACGAAGCGGACACAGATATCACTAAATTTTTTCACTTACATTTTTGTCATTTTAAAAAAAAACTACTGGACGGATTTACACCAAATAAAAAAAGCACACTTTCGGGACCAAGCCACCGCTCCGGCCATACATTTGGTGTAAATCTGTCCAGCGGTTTGGGCTGTAGGCGTGAACAAAGTTTTTTCCCATTATGTCTATGGGAAAAAAAGAAGTTTTGGGACCCCCCTATAACTTTGCCCCCCTGGAGCAAACCTCACCAAACTTTGCAAAAATATTCAGAGTGGGCAATATACTTTTTTTGTTTGGTGAGGATTCGTCCAGGGGGTAAAAGTTATAGGGGGGGTCCCAAAACTTTTGTTTTTTCCCATAGGCATAATGGGAAAAAACTTTGCTCACGCCTACAGCCCAAACCGCTTGATGGATTTACACCAAATTTGCGGCAGGAGCGGTGGCTTGGTCCCGAAAGCGTGCTTTGCTTTATTTGGTGTAAATCCGTCCAGTAGTTTTTAAAAAAATGACAAAAATGTAAGTGAAAAAAATTAGTGATATCTGTGTTCGCTTCGCGGACACACTTCCCTGTTCGCTCTGCGGACAGGACAGTGATTGGGTAAGCAGCTGACGTGCTCTCTCATTGGATGCGGTGAAAGCGTGCAGTACGTCTGGCTTCAGAGATGCCCGCCATCTTTGTTCCTCGCATGAGAGACTTTGTCAGCAGGAGCGGGATCTGCCGCCTGCACAGTAAGTCTTTCGCTTCTGTCTCCTGTTCCTCCCACCCCCGCTCATGCCCCGTGAGTCCTTCTTGTCCCCCCCACCCCCAATCATGCTCCATGTCTCCCCTGTTCCTCCAGCCCCCTGCTCACGCCATCGGCACACGGTGGCCAGCGGAGGGCCGAGGAGCGGTATCTGCCACCTGCACACAAATGCCGTGTGTCTCTCTCCCTCCGCCCCACCCCCGCTCATGCCCCGTGTATCTCTCTCCCTCCCCCACCCCCGCTCATGCCCTGTGTGTCTCTCCCCCTCCCGCCCACCCCCCGCTCATGCCCCGTGTGTCTCTCCCCCTCCCACCCACCCCCCGCTCATGCCTCGTGTGTCTATCTCCCTCCCCCACACCCCCGCTCATACCCTATGTGTCATCTCCCCTCCCGCCCACCCCCCGCTTATGCCCCGTGTGCCTATCTCCCTCCCCCCATCCCCGCTCATGCCCCATGTGTCTCTCCCCTCCCGCCCACCCCCCGCTCATGCCCCGTGTGTCTCTCTCCCTCCCCCCCACCCCTCGCTCATGCCCCGTGTGTCTCTCTCCCTCCCCCCCACACCCCGCTCATGCCCTGTGTGTCTCTCCCCCTCCTGACCACCCCCCGCTCATGCCCTGTGTGTCTCTCTCCCTCCCCCACCCCCGCTCATGCCCTGTGTGTCTCTCCCCCTCCAGCCCAGCCCCCGCTCATGCCCCGTGTGTCTCTCTCCCTCCCCCACCCCCCGTTCATGCCCCGTGTGCCACTCTCCCTCCCCCCACCCCCGCTCATGCCCCATGTGTCTCTCCCCCTCCTGCCCACCCCCCGCTCATGCCCCATGTGTCTCTCCCCCTCCCGCCCACCCCCGCTCATGCCCCGTGTGTCTCTCTCCCTCCCCCCGCCCCCCGCTCATGCCCCGTGTGTCGCTCTCCCTCCCCCCACCCCCGCTCATGCCCCATGTGTCTCTCCCCCTCCTGCCCACCCCCCACTCATGCCCCGTGTGTCTCTCCCCCTCCCGCCCACCCTCCGCTCATGCCCCGTGTGTCTCTCTCCCTCCCCCCCACCCATGCCCCGTGTGTCTCGACCCCTCCCTCCCACCCCCCGCTCATGCCCCGTGTGTCTCTCCCTCTCCAGCCCACCCCCGCTCATGCCCCGTGTGTCTCTCCCCCTCCCGCCTACCCCCCGCTCATGCCCTGTGTGTCTCTCGAACTCCCGCCCACCCCCCGCTCATGCCCCGTGTGTCTCTCCTCCTCCCGCCCACCCCCCACTCATGCCTCGTGTGTCTCTCGCTCCCGCCGCCCACCCCCCGCTCATGGCCCGAGTCTCTTTCCCTCCCGCCGCCCTCCCCCTGCTCATGCCCCGTGTCTCTATCCCTCCCGCCACCCACCCCCCGCTCCTGCTCCGTGTCTACCTACTGTTCCCCCACCCCCTGCTCATGCCCTGTGTCTCTCTCCATTTCCCCCCATCCCCCGGTCATGCCCCGTGTCTCCCCTGTTCCCCCCACCCCCCGCTCATGACCTGTCTCCCCTGTTACCCCCCACCCCACTCATGCCCCGTGTCTCCCTTGTGTTACCCCCCACCCCCAGCTCATGCCCCGTGTCTCCCTTGTGTTACCCCCCCACCCCCCGTTCATGCCCCGTGTCTCCCTTGTGTTACCCCCCACCCATGCCCTGTCTCCCCTGTTACCCCCCACCACCCGCTCACGCCCTGTGTCTCCCTTGTGTTACCCCCCACCCCCCGCTCATGCCCCGAGTCTCCCTCCTTTCCTCCCACCCCCTGCTCATGCCCCGTGTGTCTTTCCCCTACCCCCCACCCCCCGCTCATGCCCTGTGTCTCTCTCCCCTTCCCCTCATCCCCCGCTCATGCCCCGTGTCTCTCTCCCCTGCCCCCCACCCCCGCTCATGCCCTGTGTCTCTCTCCCCTTCCCCCCCAACCCACCACTCATACCCAGTGTCTCTCTCCCCTTCCCCCCACCCCCCGCTCATGCCCTGTGTGTCTCTCCCCTTCCCCCCATCCCCCGTGTCTCCCTCCTTTCCCCCCATCCCCCGCTCATGCCCCATGTCTCTCCCCTTCCCCCCCAACCCCGCTCATGCCCTGTGTCTCTCTCCCCTTCCCCCCACCCCCCGCTCATGCCCTGTGTGTCTCTCCCCTTCCCCCCCACCCCCGCTCATGCCCCATGTGTCTCTCCCCTTTCCCCACCCCCTGCTCATGCCCCGTGTGTCTCTCCCCTTCCCCCTCACCCCGGTTCATGCCCTGTGTGTCTCCCCTGTTCCCCCCACCCCCGCTCATGCCCCGTGTGTGCCCTGTTCCCCCCACCCCCGCTCATGCCCGTGTCTCCCTCGTGTTCCCCCCACCCCCCGCTCATGCCCCGTGTCTCCCTTGTGTACCCCCTCACCCCCCGCTCATGCCCCATGTGTCTCCTGTTTCCCCCACCCCCGCTCATGCCCCGTGTCTCCCTCGTTTTCCCCCAACCCCCACTCATGCCCCGTGTCTCCCTCGTGTTCCCCCCACCCCCCACTCATGCCCTGTCTCCATTGTGTACCCCCTCACCCCCTGCTCATGCCCCGTGTGTCTCTTGTTGCCCCCACCCCCTGCTCATGCCCTGTGCCTCCCTCCTTTCCCCCCACCCCCGCTCATGCCCCGTGTGTCTCTCCCCTCCCCCCACCCCCGTTCATGCCCTGTGTCTCTCTCCCCTTCTCCCCACCCCCCGCTCATGCCCCGTGTCTCTCTCCCCTTCCCCCCCACCCCCCGCTCATGTCCTGTGTCTCTCTCCCCTTCCCCCCACCCCCCGCTCATGCCCCTTGTCTCCCTCCTTTCCCCCCACCCCCCGCTCATGCCTCGTGTGTCACTCTCCTTCCCTCTCACCCCCGCTTATGCCCCGTGTCTCTCTCCCCTTCCCCCCACCCCCCGCTCATGCTCCGTGTGTCTCTCCCCTCCTCCCCCACCCCCGCTCATGCCCCGTGTGTCTCTCCCCTTCCCCCCACCCCCGCTCATGCCCCGTGTGTCTCTCCCCTTCCCCCCCACCCCCGCTCATGCCCGTGTCTCCCGCCTTTCCCCCACCCCCCGCTTATGCCCTGTGTGTCTCTCCCCTTCCCCCCACCCCCCATTCATGCCCCGTGCGTCGCTCTCCCTCCCCCCACCCCCGCTCATGCCCCATGTGTCTCTCCCCCTCCTGCCCACCCCCCGCTCATGCCCTGTGTGCCTCTCCCCCTCCCGCCCACCCCCGCTCATGCCCCGTGTGTCTCTGTCCCTCCCCCCCACCCCCTGCTCATGCCCCGTGTGTCGCTCTCCCTCCCCCCACCCCTGCTCAGGCCCCATGTGTCTCTCCCCCTCCTGCCCACCCCCCGCTCATGCCCCGTGTGTCTCTCCCCCTCCTGCCCACCCCCCGCTCATGCCCCGTGTGTCTCTCCCCCTCCAGCCCACCCCCCGCTCATGCCCTGTGTGTCTCTCTCCCTCCCCCCTCCCATGCCCCGTGTGTCTCTCCCCCTCCCTCCCACCCCCACTCATGCCCCGTGTGTCTCTCCCCCTTCTGCCCACCCCCCGCTCATGCCCCGTGTGTCTCTCTCCCTCCCCCCCACCCCCGCTCATGCCCCGTGTGTCTCTCGCCCTCCCGCCCACCCCCCGCTCATGCCCTGTGTGTCTCTCCTCCTCCCGCCCACCCCCCACTCATGCCTCGTGTGTCTCTCCCTCCCGCCGCCCACCCCCCGCTCATGGCCCGAGTCTCTATCCCTCCCGCTGCCCTCCCCCTGCTCATGCCCCGTGTCTTTCTCCCCTTCCCCCCACCCCCCGCTCATGCCCGGTGTCTCTCTCCCCTTCCCCCCACCCCCCGCTCAGGCCCCGTGTCTCTCTCCCCTTCCCCCCCAACCCCCCACTCATACCCCCCGAACCCCCCAACCCCCCACTCATACCCTCTCTCTCTCCCCTTCCTCTCCCCTTCCCCCCACCCCCCGCTCATGCCCTGTGTGTCTCTCCCCTTCCCCCCCACCCCCCGCTCATGCCCCGTGTCTCCCTCCTTTCCCCCACCCCCCGCTCATGCCCCGTGTCTCTCCCCTTCCCCCCCAACCCCGCTCATGCCCTGTGTCTCTCTCCCCTTCCCCCCACCCCCCGCTCATGCCCTGTGTGTCTCTCCCCTCCCCCCACCCCCGCTCATGCCCCATGTGTCTCTCCCCTTTCCCCACCCCCTGCTCATGCCCCGTGTGTCTCTCCCCTTCCCCCTCACCCCTGTTCATGCCCTGTGTGTCTCCCCTGTTCCCCCCACCCCCGCTCATGCCCTGTGTGCGCGCCCTTTTCCCCCACCCCCGCTCATGCCCTGTGTGTGCTCTGTTCCCCCACCCGTGCTCATGCCCCGTGTGTGCCCTGTTCCCCCCACCCCCGCTCATGCCCCGTGTCTCCCTTGTGTTCGCCCTACCCCCCGCTCATGCCCCGTGTCTCCCTCGTGTACCCCCTCACCCCCCGCTCATGCCCCATGTGTCTCCTGTTGCCCCCACCCCCGCTCATGCCCCGTGTCTCCCTCGTTTTCCCCCAACCCCCACTCATGCCCCATGTCTCCCTCGTTTTCCCCCCACCCCCCACTCATGCCCTGTCTCCATTGTGTACCCCCTCACCCCCTGCTCATGCCCCATGTGTCTCCTGTTGCCCCCACCCCCCGCTCCTGCCCCGTGTGTCTCCTGTTGCCCCCACCCCCTGCTCATGCCCCGTGCCTCCCTCCTTTCCCCATCCCCGCTCATGCCCCGTGTGTCTCTCCCCTCCCCCCACCCCCGTTTATGCCCTGTGTCTCTGCCCTTCCCCCCACCCCCTGCTCATGCCCGTGTGTCACTCCCCTTCCCCCGCTCAAGCCCCGTGTCTCTCTACCCTTCCCCCCACCCCCACTCATGCCCCGTGGCTCTCTCCCCTACCCCCCACCCCCGCTCATGCCCCGTGTCTCTCTCCCCTTCTCCCCACCCCCCGCTCATGCCCCGTGTCTCTCTCCCCTTCCCGCTCACCCCCCGCTCATGTCCTGTGTCTCTCTCTCCCCTTCCCCCCACCCCCCGCTCATGCCCCTTGTCTCCCTCCTTTCCCCCACCCCCCGCTCATGCCTCGTGTGTCTCTCTCCTTCCCTCCCATCCCCGCACATGCCTCGTGTGTCTCTCCCTCCCGCCTTCCCCCCACCCCCCGCTCATGCTCCATGTGTCTCTCCCCTTTCCCCCCACCCCCCGCTCATGCCCCGTGTGTCTCTAACCTTCCCCCCACCCCCGCTCATGCCCCGCGTGTCTCTCCCCTTCCCCCCCCACCTTCCGCTCATGCCCCGTGTCTCCCTCCTTTCCCGCCACCCCCCGCTTATGCCCTGTGTGTCTCTCCCCTTCCCCCCCGCCCCCCATTCATGCCCGTGTGTCTCTCTCCCTCTCCCCCACCCCCCGCTCATGCCCCGTGTGTCGCTCTCCCTCCCCCACCCCCGCTCATGCCCCATGTGTCTCTCCCCCTCCTGCCCACCCCCTGCTCATGCCCTGTGTGTCTCTCCCCCTCCCGCCCACCCCCGCTCATGCCCCGTGTGTCTCTCAACCCTCCCCCCCACCCATGCCCCGTGTGTCTCTCCCCCTCCCGCCCACCCCCGCTCATGCCCCGTGTGTCTCTCAACCCTCCCCCCCACTCATACCCTGTGTCTCTCTCCCCTTCCCCCCACCCCCCGCTCATGCCCTGTGTGTCTCTCCCCTTCCCCCACCCCCCGCTCATGCCCTGTGTGTCTCTCCCCTTCCCCCCACCCCCGCTCATGCCCCGTGTCTCCCTCCTTTCCCCCACCCCCCGCTCATGCCCCGTGTCTCTCCCCTTCCCCCCCCAACCCTGCTCATGCCCTGTGTCTCTCTCCCCTTCCCCCCACCCCCCGCTCATGCCCTGTGTGTCTCTCCCCTTCCCCCCACCCCGCTCATGCCCCATGTGTCTCTCCCCTTTCCCCACCCCCTGCTCATGCCCCGTGTGTCTCTCCCCTTCCCCCTCACCCCCGTTCATGCCCTGTGTGTCTCCCCTGTTCCCCCACCCCCGCTCATGCCCTGTGTGTGCGCCCTTTTCCCCCACCCCCGCTCATGCCCTGTGTGTGCTCTGTTCCCCCCACCCGTGCTCATGCCCCGTGTGTGCCCTGTTCCCCCACCCCCGCTCATGCCCCGTGTCTCCCTTGTGTTCCCCCCACCCCCCGCTCATGCCCCGTGTCTCCCTCGTGTACCCCCTCACCCCCCGCTCATGCCCCATGTGTCTCCTGTTGCCCCCACCCCCGCTCATGCCCCGTGTCTCCCTCGTTTTCCCCCAACCCCCACTCATGCCCCGTGTCTCCCTCGTTTTCCCCCCACCCCCCACTCATGCACTGTCTCCATTGTGTACCCCCTCACCCCCTGCTCATGCCACATGTGTCCTCCTGTTGCCCCCACCCCCCGCTCCTGCCCCGTGTGTCTCCTGTTGCCCCCACCCCCTACTCTTGCCCCGTGCCTCCCTCCTTTCCCCCCATCCCCGCTCATGCCCCGTGTGTCTCTCCCCTCCCCCCACCCCGTTCATGCCCTGTGTCTCGGCCCTTCCCCCCACCCCCTGCTCATGCCCCGTGTGTCACTCCCCTTCCCCCGCTCAAGCCCCGTGTCTCTCTCCCCTTCCCCCCCACCCCCACTCATGCCCCGTGGCTCTCTCCCCTACCCCCCACCCCCCGCTCATGCCCCGTGTCTCTCTCCCCTTCTCCCCACCCCCCGCTCATGCCCCGTGTCTCTCTGCCCTTCCCCTCACCCCCCGCTCATGTCCTGTGTCTCTCTCCCCTTCCCCCACCCCCCGCTCATGCCCCTTGTCTCCCTCCTTTCCCCACCCCCCGCTCATGCCTCGTGTGTCTCTCTCCTTCCCCCCACCCCCCGCTCATGCTCCGTGTGTGTCTCCCCTTCCTCCCCACCCCCCGCTCATGCCCCGTGTGTCTCTAACCTTCCCCCCCACCCCCGCTTATGCCCTGTGTGTCTCTCCCCTTCCCCCCACCCCCATTCATGCCCCGTGTGTCTCTCTCCCTCCCCCCGACCCCCCGTTCATGCCCCGTGCGTCGCTCTCCCTCCCCCCACCCCCGCTCATGCCCCATGTGTCTCTCCCCCTCCTGCTCACCCCCCGCTCATGCCCCGTGTGTCTCTCCCCCTCCCGCCCACCCCCGCTCATGCCCCGTGTGTCTCTCTCCCTCTCCCCCACCCCCCGCTCATGCCCCGTGTGTCACTCTCCCTCCCCCACCCCCGCTCATGCCCCATGTGTCTCTCCCCCTCCTGCCCACCCCCGGCTCATGCTGTGTGTCTCTCTCCCTCCCGCCCGCCCCCCGCTCATGCCCCGTGTGTCTCTCAACCCTCCCCCCCACCCATGCCCCGTGTGTCTCTCCCTCTCCCGCCCACCCCCCGCTCATGCCCCGTGTGTCTCTCAACCCTCCCCCCACCCATGCCCCGTGTGTCTCTCCCCCTCCCCCCACCCCCGCTCATGCCCGGTGTGTCTCTAGTCCTCCCGCCCACCCCCCGCTCATGCCCTGTGTGTCTCTCGCCCTCCCGCCCACCCCCCGCTCATGCCCCGTGTCTCTCCTCCTCCCGCCCACCCCCCACTCATGCCTCGTGTGTCTCTCCCTCCCGCCGCCCACCCCCCGCTCATGGCCCGAGTATCTATCCCTCCCGCTGCCCTCCCCCTGCTCATACCCCGTGTCTCTATCCCTCCCGCCGCCCACCCCCCGCTCCTGCTCCGTGTCTCCCTACTGTTCCCCCACCGCCTGCTCATGCCCCATGTCTGTCTCCCCTGTTCCTCCCCACCCCCCGCTCATGCCCCGTGTCTCCCCTGTTCCCCCCCACCCCCCGCTCATGCCCTGTGTGTCTCTCCCCTTCCCCCTCACCCCCGCTCATGCCCCATGTTTCTCTCCCCTTCCCCCACCCCCTGCTCATGCCCCGTGTGTCTCTCCCCTTCCCCCTCACCCCCGTTCATGCCCTGTGTGTCTCCCCTGTACCCCCCACCCCCGCTCATACCCCGTGTGTGCGCCCTTTTCCCCCACCCCCGCTCATGCCCTGTGTGTGCTCTGTTCCCCCCACCCCTGCTCATGCCCCGTGTGTGCCCTGTTCCCCCCACCCCCGCTCATGCCCCGTGTCTCCCCCGTGTTCCCCCCACCCCCCGCTCATGCCTCGTGTACCCCCTCACCCCCCGCTCATGCCCCATGTGTCTCCTGTTGCCCCCACCCCCGCTCATGCCCCGTGTCTCCCTCGTTTTCCCCCAACCCCCACTCATGCCCCGTGTCTCCCTCGTGTTCTCCCCACCCCCCACTCATACCCTGTCTCCATTGTGTACCCCCTCACCCCCTGCTCATGCCCCATGTGTATCCTGTTGCCCCCACCCCCTGCCCCGTGTGTCTCCTTTTGCCCCCACCCCCTGCTCATGCCCCGTGCCTCCCTCCTTTCCCCCTACCCCCGCTCATGCCCCGTGTGTCTCTCCCCTCCCCCCACCCCCGTTCATGCCCTGTGTCTCTCCCCTTCCCCCCACCCCCTGCTCATGCCCCGTGTGTCTCTCCCCTTCCCCCGCTCATGCCCCGTGTCTCTCTCCCCTTCCCCCCCACCCCCGCTCATGCCCCGTGGCTCTCTCCCCTACCCCCCACCCCCCGCTCATGCCCCGTGTCTCTCTCCCCTTCTCCCAACCCCCCGCTCATGCCCCGTGTCTCTCTCCCCTTCTCCCCCACCTCCCGCTCATGTCCTGTGTCTCTCTCCCCTTCCCCCCACCCCCCGCTCATGCCCCTTGTCTCCCTCCTTTCCCCCACCCCCCCTCATGCCTCGTGTGTCTCTCTCCTTCCCTCCCACCCCCGCTCATGCCCCGTGTCTCTCTCCCCTTCCCCCCACCCCCTGCTCATGCTCCGTGTGTCTCTCCCCTTCCCCCCCACCCCCCGCTCATGCCCCGTGTGTCTCTCCCCTTCCCCCCACCCCCGCTCATGCCCCATGTGTCTCTCCCCTTCCCCACCACCCCCCGCTCATGCCCCGTGTCTCCCTCCTTTCCCCCCACCCCCCGCTTATGCCCTGTGTGTCTCTCCCCTTCCCCCCACCCCATTCATGCCCCGTGTGTCTCCCCTGTTCCCCCCCGCTCATGCCCCATTTGTGCGCCCTGTTCCCCCACCCCCGCTCATGCCCTGTGTGTGCCCTGTTCCCCCACCCCTGCTCATGCCCCGTGTGCGCCCTGTTCCCCCCACCCCCGCTCATGCCCTGTGTCTCCCTCATGTTCCCCCCACCCCCCGCTCATGCCCCGTGTCTCCCTCGTGTACCCCCTCATACCCCGTGTGTCTCCTGTTGCCCCCACCCCCGCTCATGCCCCGTGTCTCCCTCGTGTTCCCCCCAACCCCCACTAATGCCCCGTGTCTCCCTCGTGTTCCCCCCACCCCCCACTCATGCCCTGTCTCCATCGTGTACCCCCTCATCCCCCGCTCAAGCCCTGTGTGTCTCCTGTTGCCCCCACCCCCCGCTCCTGCCCCATGTGTCTCCTGTTGCCCCACCCTCGCTCATGCCCTGTGTCACCCTCGTGTTCCCCCCACCCCCCACTCATGCCCTGTGTCTCCTTCGTGTACCCCCTCGCCCCCCGCTCATGCCCCGTGTGTCTCCTGTTGCCCCCGCCCCTGCTCATGCCCCATGTCTCCCTCATGTTCCCCCCAACCCCCACTCATGCCCCGTGTCTCCCTCGTGTTCCCCCCACCCCCCACTCATGCCCTGTCCCCATCGTGTACCCCCTCACCCCGCTCATGCCCCGTGTGTCTCCTGTTGCCCCACCCCGCTCATGCCCGTGTCTCCCTCGTGTTCCCCCACCCCTGCTCATGCCCCGTGTTTCCCTCGTGTTACCCCCCATCCCCCGCTCATGCACCTGTCTCCCTCGTGTTCCCCCCACCCCCCGCTCATGCCCCTTGTCTCTCTCCTTTCCCCCCCACCCCCGCTCGTGTCCCGTTTGTGCCCTGTATCCCCCCCGCTCATGCCCCGTGTCTCCCACGTGTTCCTCCCCACCCCCGCTCATACCCCGTGTCTCCCTCATGTTCCTCCCCACCCGCTGCTCAAGCCCCGTTTGTACCCTGTTCCCTCTCACTCCCCGCTCATGCCCATGTGTCTCCCCTGTTCCCCCCCACCCCTTGCTCATGCCCTGTTGTGTTCTCTTTATACACCCCGCCTTCCCTTGCCATGGTGGGCATCTTGGTAAAAGATTTTCTGTAGTGTAGGAAGGAAAATCTTTCTTTTTTTTTACCACCCGGCGTTCCCACTTTGAGGACATAAGATGTTAGTGGTCTTCATCTATTGAAAAGCATGTTATGGTGACGTTGCACTAATAAAAACCTTTAAAATTTAGTAAAAAATAAATGTTACAGGGACGTTACGGTTAAGTTGCACTAATAAAAACCTATGAAATTCAATGAAAAAACTTTGTTAAAAGGACGTTAGGGTTAAGTTGCGCTACTAAAAACCTATGAAATTCAGTGAAAAACTTTGTCAAAGGGACGTTATGGTTCCAAGTAAAACCGAAAAACCCTTGAAATTCGCCAGTTATGGTAAGCTAAGCAACCATAACTCGCGCCACCACCATGCACTGCTAAGACTAACACCAGGACATCAAAGATGACATCACAAATGTCATTGATGACATCACTGATGACATCACATGTCTGGCTCACTCTTTTTTCTTTTGCTGACATATATAGGCCACATGGTTTTATTCAGTAACAGTCAGAAACTAAACATTTTATTTTATTTGTAGACGTATCCTTCAAGTAGGTTCTTACAGTAATTCCCTTAGAGTCCAGTCACATCATATGAAACATATACGTACGGGAAGTCACAAGCTTGAAAGACAGCAATCCTTTTTGTGCATAAAGATAATCAATAGACTTATGAGCACTTTCTGATAGTTCTGTTTTTTTTATGGCTGTACTTTCCCTGTATATGGTCATATTTGTATACATTGTACTCACACTACTTTCCTTAGGGTCCAATCACATTAAGTGATACATATACCTGGGGTAAATAGCAGCTTTGAAACAGAGCAATCATTTATTTGCATGAAAATAATCAGTTAAGTAATAAATTGTTTCTGCTACTACTTGTGCTTTTTTGCTAACTTCACTTTCCCTGTATATACCCATATTGGTATGTGTTCTTGTGTCTTTGTGTTTTGTCTATAGTAATGTAATTATGTAATACATGTGTTTTATTAGCTACTTATTACATATTTCACAGTACACAAAAATCTATTAAGAAAACAATTATCATTTCATGATTCAACATATTAACATTACGCATATTATACCTTCATCTTGTACACTGCACACAATGTTATGTTTCTGTATGAGTAGCTTTGTATACTAGATAGAACCCCATAATAGAATGCTATTTATATCAATGCATCGTTCAATGCACTAATTAGGGTATGATATTTATTGCAATGATCCTTGACACTTGTTTCGCAACATTATAATAAGAATCCCTTGTACACATATTTCATGAAAAGTACATACACATGTGATGTCATCAATGACATTTGTGATGTCATCTTTGATGTCCTGGGTGTTAGTCTTAGCAGTGCACGGTGGTGGCGCAAGTTATGGTTGCTTAGCTTACCAACCCTGGCGAATTTCAAGGGTTTTTCGGTGTTACTTGGAACCATAACGTCCCTTTGACAAAGTTTTTTCACTGAATTTTATAGGTTTTTAGTAGCGCAACTTAACCATAACGTCCCTTTAATAAAGTTGTTTTACTGAATTTCATAGGTTTTTAGTAGCGCAACTTAACCATAACGTCCCTTTAACAAAGTTTTTTCATTGAATATATATATAGTCATGGTTAAGTTGCTGTTTCCACAGGAAGAGCACTTTTTGGGCGGCTTATAACTTCGCTGCCCCTGGACGAATCCTCACCAAACTTTGCAAAAAAAAGTATATGGCCCACTCTGAATTTTTTTGCAAAGTTTGGTGAGGATTCGTCCAGGGGGTCAAAGTTATAGGGGGGGTCCCAAAGCTTTTTTTTTCCCATAGACTGAATGGGAAAATTTTTTTGCTCGCGCCTACAGCCCAAACCGCTGGACAGATTTTCACCAAATTCAGACCAGGAGTAGCGGCTTGGTCCCGAAAGCATGCATTTGCAAATTTGGTGAAAATCCGTCCAGTAGTTTTTTAAAAAATGACCAAAAAGTAGGTAAAAAAAAATTAGTGATATCTGTGTTCGGTCCGCGGACATACTTTCCTGTTCGCTCCGCAGACAGTGTCCTGATTGGCCAATCGGCTTGCGTGATGTCCACGGACATGTGACGTGTTCGCTGATTGGACGGTGTTAAGCGTGAAGCGTGTCAGATTTTCGGTAGCGCCCGGCATCTTGGATTCACGGACATCTGCGGACAGTGCGGTGAAAGTTTGTTCAAAATGTGTATTTAGTAGAGTGTGTTGGTGTGTAGAAGTGTTTGGGGAGGATGGAAGGGTATGGGATAGGTTAAATGTTGTTCTCTTTTATGTGGTAGACGTTCTTTTTGTGTTCGATAATATGTGTCTGTTTTGTTCGCAAGCAAGCTGAAACTGTTCTAAGAACACTCGCGGCGTCCTGAAATGTTCGCAAATAAACAAAATGGGGGTGTTCTGGGGATGCTGTCCGTATTGTTCTGTGGCAAGTTGAATTTGTTCTAAGAATACTCGGGGTGTCCTGAAATGTTTGCAAATAAACAAAATGGGGGTGTTCTGGGGATGCTGTCCGTATTGTTCTGTGGCAAGTTGAATGTGTTCTAAGAACACTCGGGGTGTCCTGAAATGTTCGCAAATAAACAAAATGGGGGTGTTCTGATGACGCTGTCCGTATTGTTCGTTGTCAAGTTGAAAGTGTTCTAAGAACTTTCGCGTTGTCCTGAAATGTTCATAGGGGGTGTCCTGAAGACGCTGTCCGTATTGTTCGATGGCAAGTTGAAAGTGTTCTAAGAACTGTCTCGGTGTCCTGAAATATTTGCAGCGGGTGTCCTGAAGACGCTGTCCGTATTGTTCAATGGCAAGTTGAAAGTGTTCTAAGAACACTTGGGGTGTCCCGAAATGTTTGCAAATAAACAAAATGGGGGTGTTCTGAGGACGCTGTCCGTATTGTTCGTTGTCAAGTTGAAAGTGTTCTAAGAACTCTTGCGTTGTCCTGAAATGTTCGCACATAAACAAAATGGGGGTGTGTTCTAAGAACACAGGCGTTGTCCTGAAGTGTTCTAAGAACTCTCGCGGTGTCCTGAAATGTTCATAGGGGGTGTCCTGAAGACGCTGTCCGTATTGTTCGATGGCAAGTTGAAAGTGTTCTAAGAACTGTCTCGGTGTCCTGAAATATTTGCAGCGGGTGTCCTGAAGACGCTGTCCGTATTGTTCAATGGCAAGTTGAAAGTGTTCTAAGAACACTTGGGGTGTCCTGAAATGTTCGCAAATAAACAAAATGGGGGTGTTCTGAGGACGCTGTCCGTATTGTTCGTTGTCAAGTTGAAAGTGTTCTAAGAACTCTCGCGTTGTCCTGAAATGTTCATAGGGGGTGTCCTGAAGACGCTGTCCGTATTGTTCGATGGCAAGTTGAAAGTGTTCTAAGAACTGTCTCGGTGTCCTGAAATATTTGCAGGGGGTGTCCTGAAGACGCTGTCCGTATTGTTCAATGGCAAGTTGAAAGTGTTCTAAGAACACTTGGGGTGTCCCGAAATGTTCGCAAATAAACAAAATGGGGGTGTTCTGAGGACGCTGTCCGTATTGTTCGTTGTCAAGTTGAAAGTGTTCTAAGAACTCTTGCGTTGTCCTGAAATGTTCGCACATAAACAAAATGGGGGTGTGTTCTAAGAACACAGGCGTTGTCCTGAAGTGTTCTATGAACTCTCGCGGTGTCCTAAAATGTTCGTAGGGGGTGTCCTGAAGATGCTGTCTGTATTGTTCGATGGCAAGTTGAAAGTGTTCTAAGAACTGTCTCGGTGTCCTGAAATGTTCGTAAATAAACAAAATGGGGGTGTGTTCTAAGAACTCACGCGTTGTCCTGAAATGTTCGTAGGGGTTGTCCTGAAGACGCTGTCCGTATTGTTCGTTGTCGAGCTGAAAGTGTTCTACGAACTCTCGCGGTGTCCTGAAATGTTTGCAGGGGGTGTCCTGAAGACGCTGTCCGTATTGTTCGATGGCAAGTTGAAAGTGTTCTAAGAACACTCGGGGTTTCCTGAAATGTTTGCAAATAAACAAAATGGGGGTGTTCTGAGGACGCTGTCCGTATTGTTCGTTGTCAAGTTGAAAGTGTTCTAAGAACTCTTGCGTTGTCCTGAAATGTTCGCACATAAAAAAAATGGGGGTGTGTTCTAAGAACACCCGCGTTGTCCTGAAATGTTCGTAAGGGGTGTCCTGAGGACACTGTCCATATTGTTCGTTGTCAAGTTGAAAGTGTTCTAAGAACTCTTGCGGTGTCCTGAAATGTTCGAAGGGGGTGTCCTGAAGACGCTGTCCGTATTGTTCGATGGCAAGTTGAAAGTGTTCTAAGAACTTTCGCATTGTCCTGAAATGTTCATAGGGGGTGTTCTGAAGACGCTGTCCGTATTGTTCGCTGGCAAATTGAAAGTGTTCTAAGAACACTGGGAATGTCCGCAGACATTAAAAGTTTCCATAGGCCATAGTTGAAATGATTTACTCTATGGGTGTGATATGCTGCGGTGGTTGTGGCCAGGGCATAGAGTGTTGGGTGCATGGCCAACTGGCCAACTGACCATGCACCCAACACTCTATGCCCTGGCCACAACCACCGCAGCATATCACATTTATAGTTGCTTATAACTTTGGGTCAAAAACACATTTATAAGGAACAAAGTTATAATATACTATGGGTGTGATATGCTGTGATGGTTGTGGCCAGGGTATAGAGTGTATAATATACTTACTGTTTGGTTTAGTAACTGGAGTACATGTATTTCTTGTTAATTTCTGTGATAAAAGAAAATAGCATGTTAGTATTAGTATTTTGTAATGACTTTTTACATTGTATAATCAACATTTTTTTTTGGACCCTCATATTTAGTAGATTACAAACCAGAGTACTGTGCAATTTGCTCAGTTTCTGTGTTCATTGCTAAAATCATTGGGTCTGTGGGAGAAAAAAAAATCCATGTTGGATTAAAAAAAAAACGTTTTCTGTTATCATACAGTTTATTTGTTTGTTTGTTTTCAGTGTTCATTTGTTGTTTCTGGCTAATGCTTTATACATTGGGTTGTTGCATTTTTTTTGGAGCAGTAACATATTATTTATTTGTTTGGATATTATGAAATTTTGGAGCAGTTAAATACCAGTAGGCATATTCTAACTGTCTATTTTTTAGTGGTATTGATTTATCTGTTTGGATATTGTTAAATTTTGGGACAGTTAGATACCAATTGGCGTATTCTGTCTATTTTTTTAATATATTTTAGTGGTATTGATTTATCTGTTTGGATATTGTTAATTTTGGGACAGTTAGATACCAATTGGCATATTCTAATTGTCTATTTTTTGTTCTAATTTAGTGGTATTCATTTATGTGATTAATTGTTGTAGAATCTTTGGGCAGTTAGATAGCGTTTGGAATATTCTAACAGCTTATATTTTTTACTACAAGTTTACTTGAGGTTTAAGTACAGTTTATTTATCAAATTTTGGTTTTAAGAACATTAAATAAGCGTTTTTAAAATTTGCTGATAATCTCTGCTTTAGAGTAATGGTACTATCATTACATTGAAACCATCCACATTTCTTTTTTATATATGCAGTGTAGTGCCCTGAATTGGTTGTGGCTCCTGCGTGGTAGATTTTATCTATTGTTGTGAAGGTTTTCTTACCAAGTGATATTTGACTATGTGTGAATCCAGTCAGCTTGCAGTTGTTTTTGGTACCATCTGCATTGTAACGTAGAAGCATTAGTATTACGTATTTACTATGTGTTTGTATTACTAACGTGGAGCGATTATCTGAATTGCAGGTAGAACATAATCTACCATGGTTTGCATTTTGTACAAGTTGCTGAAATGGAATGGATTCACAATTAGGTATTGATATATATATGAAGCGTTTATTGGGGATTTCTTCTTGTGTCACATTGTTGCAAAGAGTGCATTTATGTTTCCACATGTATGAAATCTGGAAGATTTCATTTATAGGTATGTTTTTGTTTTACAGTACTTGTAGTAAGTACATTAGAAATTCTTGTGGATTTTCCTGTGAGTTTATATTTCACCATTCCAGCACAGTAGTCCAATTGTTGTCTTATTCCATAAACACTATACGTGTTGTCAGGATTGTTTGCTGCATTTCTGTGAAGTACTAACATTTGCAAACACAATGGGTCTGTACTGTGTAAGTAAATGTTGTCAACAATTGGTGGTAATTGAAATAGAATATTCATTGCTACATTTGTGTAGCAACTTACACCAACTATATTTGAGAGTTTAAATGGACCAGGTAGTTCTGTATCTGACTGCTTTTTTTGGAGTTTGTCTTCCTTCTTTGAAGAAGTACCTGGTTTACTTTCCCTAATTGATTCTTTTTTGCTTGTGGTACTTGATGAAGTATTACTTTCTTTTACTCTCTTTGGAGGATTTGCAGTGACATCCTGTTGCTTTTCTGTTTGATTTATTTTTCTTTTATAATGTTTTACTTTTTGTGGAACAGAATATGTGTTTAGATGGGGAGTGTATAGTGAGCGAAGTCTATTGTATTCTAAAATGCAAGGAATATCAGCGTTTATTTTACTTGCATCAAAGTTGATTAGAAATAGACCGTCGAGTGTACGTAAGCGTGATAGTGCTACGTAGCTCATGCCTTCTTTAAAGACTGTGTTACCAATATCTATCATTGCTTTGTCTAGGGTAAGACCTTGTGATTTATGAATCGTGACTGCGTATGCAAGAGTTAGAGAAAATTGTTCTCTGCGTACATACATGTCTTTGAAGAGAAGGAATCACGCTGTTGAGCATCCTATCCTTTTAACTTCTGAAAATTTGTCAAAGAGTATATTGACAAACTGAATTTTCTTGTCACATGGGTATGTTTGAAAGCCAACAACTGTACCCAGTGCTCCATTAACTAGTCCTTGGTCCACGTCAAGGTTACATTTAAGCATTCCTCTGCAATTTAAGGATAATTTTAATATCTATTCTAAGCCTGCTGTGTTTGAGATTGATTTTTCTAAACTATTTATTCTTGTTGTGGCTTGGTCACACATAGGTAGTGTCATACCATGTACATCTAGTTTGTCTGTGGCGCTAATTTCCATTATGGGTTGCATTTCTTTACGTAACATTATTTCATTGAATTTGAAACAGCTTGCAAGAGTTGGCATTAAGGCCATACAATTGACATTTTTGTGGGCTAATTGTTCCATAACATGTGTAGCATATGCATTATCGCCATAAAGTGCATTAATTTTCTGGGTTTTCAATATTGTTTCTGCTTCTTTAGAGAGTATACCAACTCTGATACTTTTTAAGATGTTGGCATAAGTGAGATCTGCAGATTGCTGCATGTTTTCTGTTAATTCTCTGTTTTGGAAATGTAGTCAAAGGTTGACATTTCCAATGCTGCCAACAGTTTTACGGCAGAGTTTGTGTCCTAATGTTTTAAAAATAGGCTCACCTTTTACTGGTGTCAATTGAAGAAGATCTCCGAAAATAATAATGTGTTTTCCTGCAAAGAGCTCTTCATAGTTTGTTTTCAGTACTTCTTGTAATCTGAGGTGAATCAAAGCCAACATTAGGTTGGAGACCATGCTCAATTCATCTATTAGTAGCATTTTCATTTGTTTCAATACTCTGCGTAGTTCCATTGCAGCTTCTGCAGAAAGTTTGTAATAGTCTAATTTGTTCTGGTGTTCTACTGGCAATAGTAGTAATTGGTGTAAAGTGACACCACCTATGTCGTAGGCAGCTAAACCTGTGGGGGCAGTGACAACAGCTGACAGTTTGTTGTTTGTCAATTGTTGAAGGAATTTCCTGATGATTTTGATTAGGAATGTTTTGCCAGAACCAGCTTCACCACTGACGTACAGTAGTATAGGTTTATAATTATGGCAGGAACATTCTTTATTTTCATGTTGTACACCATGTGAAATTTGTTTTGTTACTTCTTCAAAAATGCTACGTTGTTCGTTGTTTAGTTTTGATTGTAGTATAGTTAAGTCTTCTTTATCTTCATACTGACACATGGTGTTTTCTACTTCTATCATAGCTAATCCTGCCTCATTTATTATTAGTGGTTCTCCCAGTGGTTCTTGGCTTCCTGTTACAGAAGGTTGACTACTGTCAGGAGTGTCTTTTTCTAGTTGGGCCTGTAGTTCTTCTTTGTGTTGCTGTTCATTGTGCAACATTGTTTTGTATTGTGTAAAGTTTACACCAGTTATAGTGCTTTCATTTGCTTTGAAAGAATCTTCATATGAGTCATAGTTTTCTAGTATTTCTTCTTCTTTTCTCCATGGTGTAAAGAGTTGTAGCAGGGACATGTGATATATTTCTTTATGTTGAGAAGTCTTCAATGACAATTTGATATGATTAATTAAATTTGGTTTAGTGAGTTTAACTAAGCTGCCTTCACAGTTTGTCACTCTGTATTTACCTTTTGTTTCATCAGGTTTTATATTATTTTTGTATGTGTAGTTTTGGGCTATGTGGTATAGACACATGGTTTCCAAAGTATTACTTCTGTTTGGGTAGTATGTGTCCAATAAATGGTTTTTTAAAATGTCTTGGCTGTTGGGATCATGTTTGGCTATTGTTTCTATATCTTCGTATGTTTTTAGAACTCTTCTTCTAGATTTAGCTGGACCAAGACTTAGCCATACTATATTTTCAGATTTACCATACAATGCAGTACCAGTTAAACGATCAGCTGCTTCATATGATCCACATTCTCTATGGGAGAGCATTTTTATGCCCAAGCTGTATAATTTCTGAGACACTGTTTTATCTGATGACAGGTCATTCCAGAGGTCTTGGAGCTCTGTCTTTTCTGCTTTGGTTAAGTATGCTGTGACATATCGTGCAACTGCAGTAGAATTGTCTGCAATGTACTGCACATCTATGTTTGCATTCCATAAGTGGGCAATGATTGCATTATAATCATTGATATATTTTTCTTCTTCTTTTCTTTTTATGTAATATGTATTTTTAGATGACTTACCTTTAACACTATGTCTAACTGAAGACATGAGGTTGTTCACTTGACCTGTATTTGTAACTGGTCTAGGGAAACCAAATCGGCAATTGGTGAAGTATTTCCCTTTGTTTTTGTATTTGCGACGATAATATTTGCCACATTTATGTCTTTGAAATTGTAAAATTTGTGCATGGAGATCACTATTTGTGGATTCTGATGGAATTTCACAAGTGACATATTTTTCAATAAACTGTAAAACTGTGGCATCACTGTCTTGACCAAATTTAGGAGCAACTTTAGTCCATAAAAGCAGGTGGATATGTGGTGCTCCTCTGGCTTGGTATTCTTTTCTCCAAAAGAAGTTTTGCACTTCTCCAAGGGGAGGAACAGTTTTATTACAAATAAAATGTAGCATAGCAATGAAGCGATGGTGAAAATATGTCAGAATTCCTCTTCACTGGTTGACCCCGTAGTGTAGAAGAAGAATTCTTCCCACCAATGTACCCCTCTGAATGGTAACAATACACAAACAGAGGGATCAATTAATTTAAAGATGTTTGGATATCCCTCCGAGACCACCGTAGCTGTAGAAGGAAAGAAGCACAATTAGTATCCAAGTATACTGTGTGGCTTCACTCAATACTAACACTCCTCCCACACTAACCTGCTCAAAGATAGAATTGATCCTAAATTGATTAACCACGATCTGAGCAGGAATCGGGAAATACTAGGAATATTCTGCAAAAATAAGCAACCTCTCTGGTTACAATCCCTATTAACACTAAACTACCAATAACAAGAAAAGGCACAGAGATTCTTACCAGAGGGATTCCAGGGTTAATTGCACATGGTAAAGGTTCGTGATGAAAGAGAAAGATAATTTCCGTCTGAGTTAGAAGGAATACGGAAAGTCGAAGTGTTTTTACCTAATGGTGAAACAACTCCCGCGATGCAGCAGACGCTGTCCCACGTTGCAGCGGAGGCTGTTTCGCTGGATGGCGGATGTCTTCCCACGCCGCTCCCGCGGCGCAGCTGATGCTGTCCCACGTTGCAGCGGAGGCTGTCCCGCGGCGCAGCTGAGGCTGTCCCACGTTGCAGCGGAGGCTGTCCCGTGGCGCAGCTGAGGCTGTCCCATGTTGCAGCGGAGGCTGTCCCGCGGAGCAGCTGAGGCTGTCCACGAAGTAACAGATACTGGCCCTCATTACGACCCTGGCGGAAATCGA
Source organism: Ambystoma mexicanum (assembly GCF_040938575.1). NCBI lineage: Eukaryota > Metazoa > Chordata > Amphibia > Caudata > Ambystomatidae > Ambystoma > Ambystoma mexicanum. Next base: position 396,748,005 of record NC_090926.1, on the reverse strand, counting down.
AAAACGATGGCGGAAATGCAATACCGCCATCGAATAGCGCTCGGTGCGATTATGACCCGTCACCGTAAAGTACGATGCCATTAGCGACACCGTAGTGAACGCCAACGCTAACTGCACCAAGTACGCGCACGCGCGCCATGCGAAACCGTAATTACCACCATGGCGCAACGGTACGCGAATTCTGACCCTAGCGGACATATACCTAACGCCATCAAGCATGGCGGAAAGTACCATTCCGCCATGGTGAGAAGTACGGCATCGTGAACCAACCGTAAAAGGCCCTACTGAGTGCCTGTACACCACTCCCTGGCCACATTGCACAACTCCTCGTAGGTGCAATGAAGTCACAATGCAACCAGTGAAATGTACAAGTCACCCATGCATGCCAACGAACAAATGAATCTAGGGGCTCCAAGTGCCTTGTGAGTGGCCATCCATATTTGCCATGGCACCATTGCCGTACTGATGCAGCACAGGCATGTGAAGGTTCAAGTCCAGCAACATGAACTGAAATATGAGACAAACAAAAACAGGCCCCCCATCGCTTGACACCAGTGTAAGGCAACAATCAAAGCAGTATCCTGAGTGAGACTGCACCAGCCCTGTACTCCTGCCAGTAAACAAACCAACCATCAGCATAAGCATGTACCACACAAGTTGGCAGAGTGACTGAGCAGCCAGGCTCATCTCAAGAGGGGCCAATGGGAGCTGCAGGGCACAGATGGCACGAATACAGAAGCTATTCCAATGGACATGACCTCAGTCTCCCTCCAAGAAACGCACGCAAACACAGGCACCTGTGACCAGCCATATTCTGATAATCACATCATTCCACCAATCCACCTGGCTGACCGGCATCTGTTACACAAAATCTAATCCCCCACCCCTGAGCATGACATCATTAAAACAGTCATAATGGCAGCCCCTATCCCTGACCTCACTGGGCTTCGTAGGCAAACGCGCCCAGTACAGTACCACGCAACTATACTCAGAAGCCGGAACCCAATGCAGATCTTCTCACAATACATCGCTCCACAAATAGGAATATGCTACATTACTTGCAAAGAATAACGCTACACGGTCAATATCATAATCAAAATTTAATGCACAACAAAATCACCAAGCCCATACAGCTATTAGGTCATGAACTCCAAAATATATTTCATTATTGTGGGCTGCATCCGCAATAAATGACCAGCTTCTTCTTGTGGTACGCCCTGTTCCTTCATGGTACACAGGGGCTACATTCACGTCCAGAAAGGCAACATGGAAGCGCCTAGAACCGCAGGGCCGTCCCATTAGGTAGGCAATAGTCCAGCTGAAAGGTCGATATGTTGCTCCTAGCCACTAGTACTGCGTAAGGGCATGTGGCCCATTGGCGATCGTCCCATAAGATCGTAATGGTGCTCCACTGATTAACACGAAGCAGCAGGTGTCGGGAGTAAAACCCATCTGCAGGAGTGGCATACAGATGGCAGCGGCAAAAGGGGAGGAGATACCTGTCACCCAAATGAAATGAAAAAGAATAGTATGGGCATCAGAACTTCATTTGAATTACTCACTTCAATGATCACACTAAATCCACAGCCATAATCATGCTAGCCCACTCAAAAGGATTATTCCCACCCAAAAATCACTTGCGAATCATAACTATATAAATCGAGGTGAAAACACTATTACAAACGAGTGTTTGTGTGCATGCGTCTGTTAAAACAGAATCCATTAGATGGGATTAGTAACGTGCATAGACACAAGTGTTTGAAGGCGCGTCGAGACAGGGAGGGTTCAACAAGGGCAGATAGACGATGGTCCCACTATGGCAGCCCTGCATCACATAGCGCAGGGGAAGCGGATAGATTCCAAAAAGCCCTGTACATGGCAAACTCTCCATTAAATCATCTGTCCATGCATCCATACATCATTCCCTCATCCCGGTATGAAAACGCCTGATTATTTACTCACATAACATGTGAAATTTCCATTGAGTCTGTGCGTAATGCAGTCTGCAAAATCCACTGTGCTCCAGGCCGGAATTCCAGTGTTGTGAAGTGACATGTATTTGGGAACGTCCTGCCTTATCGTCCACTACGCTATTGCGCATCCCATACTATTCATATCAATCATTGCATTCTCGCCATGGCCTCTGTCCGAAGGACATTAAACAATAGAACATTATATCTGCAGTCAGACCTGTGGGCGTCTCCTCGTCGCTAGCTGAAAACCGAAAGCGCTGTCCTTCGAATTACTCATTTGCAACATCACGTCGAAAAGGCATCTGTGACCGCTTGAAATCACAAATCCATCCATGTAGTGCGGCAGTGTGTGAAAATAGCAACTGGCTTCACTCACAAATGGGACGCCCCGCCCGTCGGTGAACCTCGGTACAGTGCTGCATGAGGGTCCACCGTCAATCGAGTACTACATTCCACTGACCCTTCACAAGTTTGTTCGCGACTGCAAAGATAGTATGTGAAACAATGGGACCATAGCAGAATGAACATATGAACCAATATTTCACTGCCATCGGGATTAAATACATGATTGTAATAGCAAGATGCCATGCATCGAATTGCAGCGTTGTGTGCGGGACGTGCTCGGCCAAAGGGGATTGCAGCTTGCACAGGTGGAATGAATCACCACAGGTGGAGGCTATACAGCCTGAAAACACATAAATTGCACACCCAACCCCCTCCCACAACCACACCCACTCCAAAATGCTACCGGCAGGACTAGCGATGTTGGCCCTGGGGGACCTGATAGCACTGCAAGTACTCCAACTTCAAGAAGAAGACGAACACCAACTACTACAACAACCGGCCGCACAGAGGAGACGCAGGAGGAGGAGGAGGGCAAGGCAGGGCCAGCAAGGCCCACCAGCACAGCCACTACCACCACGCAGGCAGCCCGCAATCCCACGCCTCCGAGCACATCCGTTCAACCTCACTGATGAGCAGATCCACACCCTCTACCGTTTGGACCGGGACACCATAACCGCCATTGTGGACATGACACACGCTGACCTTGTCAGCATGATAGATAGCCCAACCGCCATCCCACCCCTACTGAAGGTGGTGTCTGTACTCCACTTCCTGGCCACAGGCACCTACCAGTACACAGTCGGACAGTTGCATGGCATTTCACAGCCACTGTTGTCACGGACACTATTGCAAGTGCTCGATGCCCTCCTGAAGCACGCAGACGACTACATCTCCCTACCACGCTCGGAGCAGGAAATTACGAACACAAAAGTGGGATTCCATGCACTTGCCGGCATACCGGGTTGCATTGGTGCCATCGACTGCACCCATGTGGAATTGGTTGTCCCACATGCCATGGAGGCCCAGTACCGCAACCGAAAACAATATCATTCTCTTAATGTACAAATGGTGTGTGACTCCAACAGGATCATTACACATTGTTGTGCCCGATTTCCTGGATCAACCCATGATTCTATGGTCTTGAGGAACTCTACAATACCACGCTACATGGAGCGACACGCAGGGAACAGATCCTGGCTACTCGGTGAGTCTCATTTCATGCATGATAATGTGGGGTATGTGATGCGGCAATGACCTGGCAGGAAGGGGGGGGGTGCGTACGTAGCAATGTCATTCCACAAACATCCTTTATTGTCCACATACAGGTGATGCCGGGTATCCACTGAAGAGATGGCTCCTTACACCACTCCGGAACCCACAGAACCAGCATGAGGAGGACTACAACCATGCCCACTCACGTACCCGTGTAGTCATAGAACAGGCATTCGGCCTACTGAAGACTCGTTTCCGCTGCCTCAGCAGGTCTGGCGGGGCACTCCTGTACCGCCATGAGAGGGTTGCAAAGATGGTCATGGCATGTGTCATGCTACACAACATGTGCGTACGTAGAAATGTGCCCATGCCCCCTGACGCAGAACTGCAAGCACCTGAAGATGGTCATGATGAGGGTGGGGATGTGGCAGCACCTCCAGGAGTCCGCGAGGCACAGGAGGGCCGTGAAATTCGTCAGATTCTCATAGATTCATGCTTCTAGCACTCACGCCTGGTGGCTGATACATGGACACGGGACTTGTGGCACTATGTGTGTCTGGAACATGCACAATATGGACTGTACGCCTATAAAGGCCTCGTACACAAAGATCAATGTCCACACATCTCATTGGATGATTGTGCAATGTTTATAGCATATGTGAAATTATGTTACACACCCCATCGACCCGCCACCCAAGTGAGCCCAACACACCCCCTCCACCCTCCTACCTCCCCCCCGAACACCAGTGTCCAAAGATGCTCATTGTCAGTGGGCAGACGCTATTGCAAGCCCCCTCTCCGGGTATCAGGGGCACCCCTGCCTGTGGAGCGCAGGTTCCTCCCAGATCTACGTTGGGGGCTGCCCTGGACGGAACTTGCAACGGATGATGTCTCTGCCTGCTCACGTCCATGCATGTCCCTAAGGGTTTGTGAGAGCTCAGTGAGCACACGGCGCACAGCGGCAAGTTCAGCACATACGTCTTTGGACGTCGCATGCAGTTCCCCCCTCAGGCTCTCGGTGCTTCTCTCCATTTGTACTCTCAGGCTCTCGGTGCTTCTCTCCATTTGTGCCCTTAGTGTCTCTGTACTTCTCTCCATTTCTGCCCTAAGTGTCTCAGTTGATGTTTCTATGGCTGCCTTAGTACCCCCACATTCATCAGCATGGTCCTTGAGGAGCGTGGCCAGTTGCTGCTGTTGCACGATCACCTGGTCGAGGGACTGTTGCCTCTGCTGTGCCATGGCCATTTGCGGTGGTGTCACAGAGGGGCTGATCACCTCATGTTGCCTTGCCACAGGGCTTGTGGGGGATGGCCAGTCGTCGTCTTGTGGGTGCCCCTGCGTGGTATCCTCATGGTGTACGGGATGAAACAAACAGGGGGATTGAGACAGGTCATGGATGGATCCTACATCGACATCACCGTTTTCTGTGTCGGAGCATGCTGCCATTAATGCAGTGTCACCTATGGTGCTGCTGCCACCAGAAGCAGTGCCTTCTGTGGCATCCATTGGGGGGACCTGTGGTGGTGCTGTTGTGGGCATGCTGGCTGCTGGGGTGCCTGTTGAAGTCCCCTCCTGTGTGCTGCCACTTGATTTGTGCTGCTGCCGTGTCTTGATCCGTGCAGCTGAGGTGGAGGGTCTTTGGCCGTTGGTCTTGGCCCTCTTTGCAGGTGTGCTGGTAGGGGTGTCCTGGAGCTCGTCGTTTGAATCGGACCCTGTGGTGGAGTAAAGGAGGGCGAGCGTTAATAATGGGTCTGTGGAAATTGGAATGGCAATGTATCACATGCATTGGGGTGGTACCTGAGGGTGATTTGGGTCAGGGCCTTGGAGGTGGTTTCATTTTTGTGTGGATTGAGGATGCAGTTGTTTTGCAGCCTGCAGTTAGGGTGTGCCTGCTGCACGTGTAGAGGGTGTTTTTAGGATTTTTAATTATTTATGTATTTAATGTGACTTTTAAAGTGCGCTATCAGGCCAATGTATGTGGACGTTCTCCTGGCCATGTGTTTCTGTTGCACTATGTGGACACATGGTACTTCACATGATTGGACATTGTGGATTTAGCATTGTTTTATTTGGGCCACCTACCTGATTCTTCGGATGTCTGCACTCCTTTCTCCATCCCTCCGACTCCCTCTATACTCTCCATTCCAGTGGTGGAGGCACAGATTTCTTCCCAGGGGGTCAACTTGATGGGTGATTCCGATCCTCCCCCGGTAGCTGTGGCAATGTTACGGTTGGCGGATAGTATGCTCCGTACGCGTATCCGCAAGTCGTCCCATCGCTTTCTGCATTGCTGTGGAATGCGGGGTGCGGTCCCCACCGCACTTACCCGCTGTGCCACCAGGGCCCATATGGCCTTCTTGTTCGCAAGTGCCGTCCTGGTCATTTGCGTCGAGAAGACGACGGCAGCATTCTCCTGGAGGGTCTCTGTGAGCACGGTGAGTTCCTCACGGGAGAAGTGGACCTGCCGCTTGCGGTCGCACGCTTTTTTCGCTACTTTTCCCATTTTTATTGTTTTCACTAGGGTGGATGACGGGTTGGGATGTGTCTCAGGGTAGTATTTTTAATGGTTGTGTGGGAATTCTGATTTTATAGGTGTACGGCGTGCTGTTTCCCGTTCCGGGACCATGTTTTTGCTTCCGTTTCCGTATATTTACCGTCACCGTATTTTCCGATTGCCGCTCATTACGGTGACCGCTATGATGGGTGGCGGAATTGCACCTAGGGCGCCGTACGACGGCGGTGAGGGGCGTTTTGGGGACATTTCCGCCATCGCGGACTTTGCACTTCCGCCATGGCGTAGTGCTCGTGCCCGATGGGTCGGAATTAGCCGCACTTTACTCCGTCGTGCAATGGCGGAAACGCTATTTACGCTATGGCGGTCAGATCAGTTACTTTCCGCCAGGGTCGTAATGAGGGCCACTGTGTTTAACAGTACAAGAAGTAACAAGAAAATAGCAAGAGTGAATGAAGTCAACAACTTCAAAAGAAATCCTTTAAACAATCCGGGTCAAATCCATACGAGCAAACTTAGACTGAGGATTAGGCAATAACAACATCCAAGGGCAGAAGGCAAGGGTCGAAAACCAGTAAATCACTGAAGCACCAAAACAGACTAGGAATATCCAAAAGCAAGCTCGGTTAGAGAAGCAAGGGTTCAAGGTACCAGGTAAACAAGATGCAAGGCAAGTAAACAAGTAGCGCCAAAAATGCTTGATCAGAAGCAGTGAGCAACCAGTGGGGCGGGATTAAATACCCAATGTCACATGATCACCGCCATGAACCAGCACGCACGTTGCGTCTCCTTAGCAACGCATTGCTAAGCTTCCATGGCAACCTCCAGCTGCCTCGGAAGACCGAAGTTCAAGATATTCATCCCCGTGAACCATAACACAAAGTTCGGCTGACACCCGTGTTTTTTCTGGTGGCATGAAAAGTACGTACACCATTCCGAGAACCTGCGCGCATAACAAAATATCTTGAAACATTAACAGGATCCAATGAACAAAGTTCTCCTGGTGTTAGTATATCTATGTTTGTTTTGTTTTTATTTGATATGCGTAGGAAATCATGTAAATCTTCCGATGCATATTCTGCACAACTTAATGCAACAAACCAAGTGGGTGGGCCAAGGTTTCTGATCATACAACGTACATCTCCATGACCTCGAAACCAGTACTCTTTAGTACCACGCATTTTTGCTAATACATTTGTAATATTTGATTGTAAAACCTCATCCTTTTGTTGCACTTTTTGTAATAATTGTGTAGCTGTCATATTTTGAAAGTGGGATCCTGATTTTAATATGTGTGCAACTCCGTAACATAAAGTTGCTAGTTCACTTTCAAAGAGTAGGTGGAATATGTATTCCACATTTTGTCTAAATCTGGGATCTTCAGAATACATCCGTAATGAGCGGTATTCTGAAGCTGATATTTGAATAGGTCTATCATCATACCTTCCTCCTTTGCCAGTAGGAAAGAGTAAAGGAAAAGCACGTGCTTCTATACTTTTTTCCCATATGCTGATTGGTGATCCTTTTGTTTGACGCATTTGGTACGTTTCCAGTGCATCTTCTATGGTGTCATTAGAGTGCAAAGGATGTATTGTATAATGGTCTAAAGTATTTGATATTGTAGCAGGATCTAGTAGCTCAAATTGACCAGCTTCTTGTGTTTCTTGAATTATTTCAGTTGTATCTTTCAAGTTTTCTTCAATATTAATTTCTTTGTAATATTCATTATTCTCTTTAAGATATTGTAAGGCTTGTCTAACTTTATGTAAATCTACCAGCTGTTGCCATATATGTTTGTCTTTTGTAGGTACTCCATTTACTAAGATAATTAAAGATTGCTGCATTGGACGTTGCACTGCTAGAGTATGCACATTTTCTTTTAGATCTAATGGTAAATAAACTACTTTTCCACTAATGCCTTTTACCAATTCAAAGGGAGGTAATATTACTGTTTTTGGTTGAAGGCGTATTATTGCTTGAAATGGGTGTACTGTTTGAATTATGATGCTCTCATATAAATTAAGTTGTTGTAGGGGTTTTGGTAGTGGGTATAATTCCAAATTATTTGTGATAGCCCGTGAAGGAGTTTGGTTGTTGTCAACTTTTGTAGTGCAGTAACTGCAAAGTATTAAGGGGTCACTTATTTCGTATTTGTTTTCTGCTACAATGTAGAGAGCTAATTCAAACCATTTAGAATCTTCATTGTCTTCTATTTTATATGATAGGTCTACAGTTTTCGTGTTACTTTTATAAAAAGTTCTGCGGCAACATACACATACATGGTTTGGTACTTCAGCTGATGTACTTTTAAATTTGAGTATTTCTTTTTTGTATGTGTTTAGCAAAAGGTTGCCATGTGTAGAATTGTTGCTAATTTGGTTTAAAGCTATTTCATTCTGTAAATGGCTTTCACTTCCAAAATATTTTTTCTGGATATAGTCAATTTCTTGAAGTAGGTCTTTCGCTGTACCATGTAGAAGAATGTTATTTAAATTTGCTAGTGCTAAAGCAGGACTTTTAGCAAAGTACAGTTTATAGACTAGATTTCTTATAGTTGAATGATGTGTTGATATTCTTTTGATATCATGGAAGGTGGTTTTACAAGTAGGTCCTGTAATGCAGGCCAATGAATGTCCTTGTAGTCCTGTGTATTTGCGCACTGGACAGGCATCCATATTTTGCAGTAGTTTAATTTTGATTTTGTCTTTGCTTTTTACATATTGATTGAGGAATTGGCGTAAAGACTTGAAAAATTGTTTAGGAATGTTGCATATTGACGTGCATGGCCATTTGTACACTAGAAGTTCTGATTCAGTTGAATGGAGGGGTAATTCTAAGTTTTCAGGGCATATTTTTGTAAGGAGTACTTCTTGTTCCATTATGGTATTATTAACATTTTCATAACCTCGACCACTGCTATGTATGGCATTTGTATTTATTTGCTTTTGTTTGTACGCTTCTTCATTAAAGTATGGTTCTATGCTCGTAGTGTGACTCCATTCACCTCCGCAGATACTTAAGAAGTTCTTTCTGTTGACATTTCTTTTATTGAGAAGTCTTTTTTGTAATTTAGTTATTAGTTTTGTTAGTGGTTTCATTTTGTTTAACACTAAAATAAATAACTTTCTTTTGAAAAGAATTGCACTATCAACGCTTCTAAAATTAATTTCCTACGATAGGTTTTAAGCATTGAACCTGATTTCTCTCCTGTTTTTATAAGATTTTGAAGGACTTTGTGACAGGTCATTTTGGCTAAAATACTTTTCTTGGTATGCTTACTTTGCACTATATTAAAATTTAAAGAAGTAGTTTTATCTGTAGTGATAGCTGATTTTATGTTAATTGTTTTTTGGTTTTGATAGAGGAGGCAAAGTTTTTGTACTTGAAACTTCTTGTGTTTCACTAAATGACTGTATTAGCTGTTTTGTTTCAACTTGCTTTTTACAAATTCTGCTAGAGATGGATGCTTATGTTGGACACTTTTATTTTCATTTGCTCTACTTCTGCATTGCTTTCTACGGACTTGACTTTTGGTAGGCATTCTTTAGGGTCTGTTGAAAAGAATAAAGAAGGTATGGGTTGGGTGTTCTGCAATGTATGTGTGCTGTGTGCATGAGTGTTTGAGTAAGATGATGTATGTAATGGTGTCTGATTGTGCATTGGGAACTACAACTAGTAGGGATGTGTATTCGTCAATTAATATGTTTCTAAACTCCGGTTCAGATGACAGATAAAAATAGGCTAGTGGTGTGGAGAAGTACAAATAGTAAATCTAATGTATACAATAAAAACAGTTGTTTGTTCTATAATATGAAAATTCTAGCGGTTGAGTTGGGTAATTTGTGTGTCCAAAAGTAGGAATTTGTGCGCCATTCTGGCTGTAAATCGCTGTTTAAGACATGGGGATTTTTGGACAGAATGGTGCACAATCTCTATTTTTAGGCACAGAAATAGCATGAATTAACTTTATAATATGTTTGAGTAATAATACAAATATTATGGTGATATTCTACTTACTTTTTTTCTGAAATTAGCAGTTCATTTCTTAGTTCTTCTTTGTTCTTGAAATACGGCTGCTTCTTTTCAGGAGAATGGTCTTCACTGCAATTGTAAAAGAAACAAATTAGTAATTTTGTTTGTATATAGCATTGTTTTTAATTTAGATATTGATTTTTTTAATTGAAATCCTCAGCGCCTTCCTTAAAACCATTAAAACTATCTTATTCACATAAGATATGTCGCACCAGTTCAATACATATGATATGTTCTTAATGAACAAATTGTATTGCAATGAGTAACAGTAACAAACAAAATATCTTTAGTATGTCTTGTGAAATTCATAATGTACCACTGAATACCACCATTTCTGTAACTAAGCTGTTCTAGGTAACAGTGCCTTAATGTCATGCTTAAATTAAAGTAATCAAATAAATAAATAAATAAATAAATAAATAAATGTATTTGTATAAGTATTATTTTTTGAGATTGGAACATAGAGTGTGCATGCATGCAATTTTGTTTGAATATATGTAGTTTATAAATTTCATTTAAAAAATGTTAGTTTAACATGATTTGATAGTGTGTGTATAAAGAAAGTAAATAGTATAAAGGTTTATAAGTGATAGTTGATTTTAGGAAATTGGAAAAAAGATAATAGATTCATTTTACAGATTACACAAGCTAAAAGTCAGTTTGAAAATGTGTTTATGTACTGTACAGAAAATATGCATACCTGTAGTTTGTGTTCATGCATATGGATATGCATGGAGCTGCAAGTAGAAATCTCGGAGACTTGTACAGTATTTCTTGTAGATGGTGCTTGCCAATGATATGACACTTGTACTCAGAGAGATTCACAGTACATTTGCAGTGCTGATCTATGATGATGCAGTTAGATTTAGAGGTCTTGAATGTGATTGGTGCATGATCATGCGATTTCTTAGCCGCATCCAATGAGGGAATGGCACAGAGAGTGAAGTGGAAATGGTAGAAGGGCTGTTCATGTTACGATATGTCCACGGACATGGTGGTAGTTCGCGGACATCGGGAGTTACATCCGGGGATTTTTGGGTTCAGAAGTCATGCAAATGAGAATGAGCAGTGAAATGGATTGGTCAGGAAAGTTTAGTGGGTGTGTTGTGCCAGGAGACAGTTTCTCAGATACTCTTTTTGCTGAGACAACAACAGATAGCTATGGCTGTGTGTTTCAGAAAACAGATTGTTTGGATTTTGGGAGATTTGTGGATACATTGGTTGAAGGTGCATGCAGAAAGCTGTGGAGTAGCTGTAGATCTTGGATTTCCACATGTGGAAGTACACTCGCATGGAGTACGTGGAATGAAGTGGTTGGACTTGCTACCTCTCTGTGCTACTTTGGAAACAAAGCAACATCCAGACATAATTGTAATTCATTGTGGAGGGAACAGTTTAGGACATGTGTCTGGAATTTCTTTGCAATTTGCTATGAAAGAAGGACTTGGGAAAGTCATGGACATGTTTCCTAATTCTCAAGTAATATTTTCACGGATTGCGCAGATACAAATGTGGCTTCGTTCTTCTTCATTTGGTCCACAAATGGAAAAAGCCAGGCACAATGTTAATAAGGCTGTTTGTGCATTTCTAAGAGATTTTGGCATGTCCTCTTTTCACAATGAAAATATTATGTTTCGTAGTAAATACATTTTCGCAGAGATGGAGTCCATCTTACTTATGCTGGCAATCAGATTTTCTGAGAAATGTACAAAATGCATTGCAACCTTTTTTAGAAATACAGCATCCATTTTGAAGTAGGTGTTAAGTATTTATAATTTTTGACATACAAACACCTCCCAAAGGCTCTTTTCTGAGCCACCACTTCCTCCCAGAGAAAAATGCAATGGTAACAATAGGGTAGCACCCTAATTTTTTTAATGTTCGCGAACTGTCCGTGGACTTTTAAGAAATACAAAGGGCCCTGCTTTATTTATCTTCACTTCTATTTTTTAACTGTGAAAGGCGGCTCTGAAAAGAGCCTTATTTTTTTTTATTTTTGTAATTTTGTATTTTTTTTGGTTTTTTAGACACGACACACTAGGAGAGGAGGGGAAAGGAGGGTAAAGGGGGGGACAACAACCACAGGGATAAGAAAGGGCGAGCTGAGAGAGGAAGATGTAGAGTGGGTTTTATTTGGGTAGTGAGCAGGTCTTCTCGTGCTCTGAGATGATAGTCTCAAAAGCACTCCGAAGTCGCTCCCCCCTGCAGAGTACTGTCACAGTACATACATACAACTGTGACCCTCGAAAGATAAGGGCCATCAGAATTCTGTATGGCCTGTGAGGCAGCTTGAGGAAGATGCTGTCCCACAGAGGTGGTCCTTGTGGTGACAGGATCAGAAACAGAGGATGAAGTAGAGGAAATCAACCTATTACATTCTTCGCAAGGTACAACCTTGCGAATAGCCCCAGAGTGAAATGACCTCAGGTGTCGCTTCATGGTTGTGGTCCCAAAGCTGTACGAACCGTGCTTCCCGCGACTGAGTATCATTTTGCACTCATTGCAGATAACACGGTTCGCACGAGCCTTAGGACCATTCCCATAAATGGAAAATAACCGCCACACCCAAGACTCACATCTAGTGTGGGTAGTAGAGATTTCCTCTACCTCATTCTCGTCATCCTCTTCTTCCTCCTCTGCATCCTCACTCCTGTTCCCCTCTTCAGGCCCTTGGGAATGTGGTGGTGGGGGAGGGGATGGGGGTGGTGCTGAAGCAGGTGCAGCACCAGGTGGCAGTTCTGCAGCCAGGGATGCCATCTCGATGGTGGAATCAGCAAGTTGCTGGAGAAATAGCTGTGCTCTGAAGAATAGCCAGAAACACAATGAGAATAAGCTCTAAGGCGTGGTCTTTTATAGGGGTGCTTGGACGCGGTTCGTGGACATGCGCGCTGTCCGCGGACAGATCGAACACAAAAAAGGGTTCAAAAAGTTTCAAAAGATATGTCGAAACTCAGGATTACTATGTGGGACTTGTGCCATGATGAGTTTTTATGGAAAAATATTGTGGGTTTACTCGAAAATGTACTTTTAAATTGTTCGGGGACACGAACAGTGTCCGCATTCAGAACACGCGATCAGCATGGGCGCGGTCACATGACCCCTTCGCGAACAGGTCCGCGAAGGAAGCTCCTGTCCGCAGGACACCAAATGCACGGATATTGGTTTGCGCATGCGCGTTGATGTTCTACGTACAGTGTTCGGGTCCTGAATTAATTAAAAGTGCGTCACACATCAAACGAACATTTCTGGACATCACGTATGTTCTAGAACAGTTTAAACTTGCTAGCGAACACTGCGGACAGATATAGTGTTCTTTAGGATACTTCCATTTTCGTTTGATTACAAATTTTAAGGACATCAATTGTGTTCTTAGAACAGTTTGAACTTGCTAGCGAACAGTACGGACAGGTATAGTGTTCTTTAGGACACCTCCATTTTCATTTAATTACGAACATTTCAGGACACCAATTGGGTTCTTAGAACAGTTTGAACTTGCTAGCGAACAGTACGGACAGGTATAGTGTTCTTTAGGACACCTCCATTTTTGTTTAATTACGAACATTTCAGGACACTGCTTGTGTTCTTAGAACAGTTTCAACTTGCTAGCGAACAGTACGGACAGGTATAGTGTTCTTCAGGACAACTCCATTTTCGTTTATTTACGAACATTTCAGAACACCCGCGCTGTCCGCGGACATCTACATTGTTTTAAAAAAAATAAAAAATGGGAAGTTATTACAACACAATATAAAAATGTTACTTTTCACATGTATTAATAATTTATGACAGAGAAGGTGAGGCAGAAACAGAAACAAAAACAGGAGAATTATGGGTTTCAACATGATTGGTATCAGGTGAAGAAGGGATGGAAGTCTCATCAAAACGTTTTGGATTATGGAGAGGGTTTGGGGATAATTGACTGGGATATGGTGAGGGGGGACAAGTACATGTGGGACAATGGCATGAGGTTTTTGTTTTAAAATGATCCTCAACAAAAGTTTTCAAATTATTAAAATTGCTCAATATTAAATCCATTTTTTCTTTTAAGCTGTCAAGCGTGTTTTCCATGACAGTTTCTTCAGACATATTTTCTATTTTGGTATGCTCTGTACAAAAAGAAATATATATGTTAAATATGTATAAAATAATAACAATTAAATGGTTTATATTGTAAAGTGTGTACCATTAGCTTCACTATTTTCTGACATTTCGTCATGTGGGAAGTGCTCCTCTAGCCATTCCAGAGTACTAGACATTTCTGTGAGAAAAAAAAATTATATAATATTTTTTTTTAATCTAATACAGAAAGTTTATAAAGATATGAGTAAAATGATGTACACTTACTATTTCAGGTAAGATATGTTCTGAGTACTCTGTAGGTCTGGTCTTGGTCTTAGTTGTGGAGTGTCTGTGAGGTAATTATGTTGGAAGCCTATTTATCTTCTCTTGGTATATTCCATTTTAGAATATATTGTATTTAAATGAATGGTTAGTGCGGTACATATATGGGTTACATTTCTTATGTATTACTACATATAATATGTATGTGTACTACTTTGTGAATTTTTTAAATGTTATCATGTTGTAATATAACAATTAAACATACCCCCCCCAGACTTTTTAGGTAGTGGTACTGGTGTCCGAATATGTCCGCGGACATTACATTCAGTAGAAGTGGTTCAGTATGTTCCATATTACATGTACATAAAGTCAAAGTTATTATTGTTAAGTTGCGCTACTAAAAACCTATGAAATTCAGTGAAAAAACTTTGTTAAAGGGAAGTTATGGTTAAGTTGCGCCACTAAAAACCTATGAAATTCAGTGAAAAAACTTTGTCAAAGAGACGTTATGATTAAGTTGCGCTACTAAAAACCTATGAAATTCAGTGAAAAAACCTTTGTTAAAGGGACGTTATGGTTCCAAGTAAAACCGAAAAACCCTTGAAATTCGCCAGTTATGGTAAGCTAAGCAACCATAACTCACGCCACCACCGTGCACTGCTAAGACTAACACCCAGGACATCAAAGATGACATCACAAATGTCATTGATGACATCACTGATGACATCACATGTGCATTTATCTTTCATGAAAAGTCTCTACAAGGGTTTCTTATTGTAATGTTAATTAAAAAAAGTGTCAATGATCATTGGAATAAATACCAAGGCCTAATTAGTCCATCCAGTATACTAACGTGCCCATGTAGAAACATAGGCATTGTGTGCAGCATACATGATGGAGGTGCAATATTCATAAGCTTGCCATATTGAATAGAGAAATGATAACTGTTTTCTTATTAGACTGATATGTATCATCACTTATGCCCTATAATTATCGGCATCCCATAAAATTACTCACTGGAGTTTTCTGTATACATTGCAGGGTCGCCCCTACGGAGCCCTGATGAAGGCGGACGCAACTTTCTGCAAATCCGCCGAAACGTGATACGAACTGGGAACACCTGCGTGTAATGGTTCCCTGTTGTACCAGACTCTGTTTATTCAGTCTCTGCCACGTTGGCTTAAAAGATATCTTGTTTTCCTTAGGACCCTGGTAACATTTATTGTTATAACTAGAAGGAATACTAAACCTGACTAGGACATTTTCCACTAATTAGGACACCTGGAAAATTGGGTGACTTTATAGCCCCCCTTGCCTCTATTTTTGGCTTTGGATTTATTACAAAATACCTATGTTTTCACATAAATATGGACATTGTCATACAATAATGAAATAATTATTGAGATCTATCTGTATACTAACAATACAGCATTCTATGTTCACACTGTTGTATATATTACACCTCTCCTTTGTTAATTGATGGTATTATTAATTGTTATTATTTTCTGTATATGTATGGTGTATTTTCCAGCATCTATTCTTAAACTTTATGCACTAAGTGTCTGTTTGTATGATTAGCAAATACATTTTTGCTTGCTAAGTCTTTGTATTCTCTAACTCAGTGAGTGGTTAGCATACCTTTGACCTTATGTTTGGATCTGCCACTTAGCAGGCCAGCCTTTATACAAAATTGTGGACAGGCCCAAAACCCTGTAACTGTCCAACAGAATAATTGCCTTGAGCACTGTTCACTAGGAAGGGTACACTTCTTTGCTTACATGTTTTGCTCGACGGCTCAGTACCCTTTTTGAATTGAGCCCAACCCTACTCCCCCTCAGGGCCCTTTATGTTACTAACTTAGGCAACCTGGTTGCTTTAGGGTACTTTTCTAAATTTTAGGACTAGGTTCTATATGACCACCAATTGTAGTCCACCCTTTCACCTTGATCCTCTCTCCCAAAACTAACTGCTTCCCGGTATTCTATCACTTAGGGTGGCTGAGCATTTGGACCCACTCAGTAGTCTGTGACAGATTCACTTATTACTTGTTTCACATTTGGTATGGCAGAAAGCCAGACTTTGGGGGTCATTCCGAGTCGGGCGGTAAAGGTTAACGGTCACCGGTAACGAGACCGGTGCTGTTAAACCCTTACCGCCCTATTCCGAGTTCCCTTTGCGGGTTGGTACTTAATGCCTGCTTTTTGCAGGCATTAAAAAACCAACCCGCAAAGGGACCTAGGAGCTAATTACGGCACCGTAATTTACGGTGCCGTAATTAGCGCCTTCCCCATTCCCATTGAGCCCTATGGGGCAAAAATGGGAATGGGGAAGGGCCCTTGGTGAATGGGGAATTACCGACCCCGCCAACCTTGGAATGGGGCGGTAATTCCGCCATTCACCATGGCGGAGTCGGAAAGATAATGGCGTCAACCAAGGCGCTAATAGCGCCTTGGTTAACGCCAGGGTCGGAATGAGGCCCTTTGAGTTTCACAGATCAACAGATTCAGGACACCATTTCTGGCCCTTCTTTCTTTGACCCCACTGGCACAAATTCTCCGGTAGGGACGTCCAATACAGGGGAGACCATCTTACGCCTCAAAAAGAAGTGCTTTCGCACAGAACTCCATGCACATTTTCTGAGGGAGTATTTGAAAGCCAACATCATCCCCAGCGGCCTGATCGTTAGGAACACCCCATGCCTCTTTTTGGATGATAAGGAGTATATGACACATTTTAGCTACGTTACAACTAAATGCAGTCGGGACCTGACGGTTTTAACCATCACCACAGCACAACGCATTAGCAACAAAATCCAGCAAGACTTAGATCTGGAAGAAACCACTTTTATAACCAACACTGCCATCACCAACGCTAAAAATCAACTTTCAGACCTCAATAAACTACTTGACGACTTTAAATCTACCACACTTACTAGAAAGGCAAAGAAGCTCCAAAAGGACATCAAAGAATTCCAACTAGAAATAGTGTATCCATACATTTCGGACAATTATATCTCTGACCTTAACCAGGGGATGGCACCTGGTAGCCCCAACACAAGACCACAGAGAAACTGCCGGAGGGGCGTCACCTTCTCAGGTTCTAGCAGTGGGTCCTCCTCTGACGACCAATCTAGGCCACAACAGGGTCGACAACAGGCAAATTTCGCATATCCCCCCAACCTCCCACGGCCTTCTTTCCTTTTTTAGGTGGGGGTTTTGGCAACCCCCAGTGAGCACAACCACAATGGGGTTTTCCCGCCCGTGGAGGAAGAACAAACCAACGCCGGCAAAGACAAAGGTACTGAACCCCCCAGTTAGCGCCCTAACAACCCCTGTCTTCAACCCAGCCGAAATTGAACTTTCTGAATCCAAATTGTCTGTACTATCTAAAGGCCTATCCTTCGTACCAACAACTCCAACGGACTGGTACAACTCAGAAATGGAGATACGCACTTTTCTCCGTAAAGTGAGACTGCAAACTTTCTTTCATGAACATGGCTTGGATGAAGAAGCCGAAAAAGATGACACTGGCCTTCACCTGCCCTCCACTTTCACTCCAACTGATGGTCAAGTCCCCCATGATTTTCTCACATTTGAGAGATGCATTTTAGAGGACTTAGACCGATTAAAAACCAGAACCATGAGAGCTAAACACAATCTTAGCATAGTGGAGAGAAGAGCTTTGACAGCACTACAAAACAACAAAAAGATCATCATTAAACCCTCTGACAAAGGAGGAGGCCTGGTGGTAATGAATAATAAACAATATAAGAACATGGCACTCCTGCTACTCAATGATAGAGACAGCTACAGCATCCTTCGCAAAGACCCTACAAAGGATCTTTGTCAGGAAATAAGCAATGCAGTTGCCTATGCACAAGAAAGAGACTGGATCTCTGACAAAGAGGCAGCTTTTCTGATTAGACCAACGGGGAGAACTCCATGTTTTTATGCCCTACTGAAGATACATAAAGATCCTCTGAATCCGCCTGGTCGCCCGATTGTATCAGGCTGTGGCTCCATTTTGGAGCCCCTGTGTAAGTTTGTAGGCCATTTCCTTCAACCTATCAGCGCACAAACACGCACATTATTAAAGGACACAACGCACACAATTTCAGTCTTTGAGGGCCTTCCCTTTGACCCCACAGGTCAATTTTGATGACAATGGACATAAAGTCCTTATACACCAACATTCCCCAAGCAGATGCCATTGAGTGTGCCCGGGAGTGGATGTCTGTTGACTCCACCCCCCGTAAGACCCTGATCAATTTTGTATTGCAGCTAATGGAGATTGCACTATGCAAAAACGTTTTTACTTTCGATAATGTAATGTATTTGCAGACCAAAGGCACGGCTATGGGTGCGGCATTCGCCCCTAGCCTGGCAATACTGTATATGGCCAAATTCGAGAATGACTACATCTTCTCAGACCAGAATCAATGGCAGGTGCAGATCAGTAATTGGCACCGCTACATTGACAACGTCATTTTCACCTGGATTGGCACCGACATTGACCTAAATGCATTCTGGACATGGCTGCAACAGGGATATACAATTCACCATCGACCATAGCAACACCAAGATCATTTTCCTGGACCTAATCATCAGACACAAGGAGGGCACCTTACAGTGTGACCTTTGCCATAAACCCACGGACAGGAATACTCTCCTGCACTATACCAGCAACCACCCAGCCCATACCAGAGATAATCTACCCTACGGACAATTCCTCTGTATCCGGAGGAACTGTACCTCGATTGTGGACTATAAACGCCACTCAGAAGCCCTCTCTGCTTGTTTACAAGCTAGAGGCTACCCGAAAAAACAACTGGCACAGGCCAGGAAACGAGCCCGTAATACTAATCGAGACAATCTCATTCATCCAGAACGGGAGGACCCTTTGCCCACTGAGACCCGCATGACATGTGTGGTCACGTTTGGCACACACGGCACAATTAAAGAAAATTGTCAAGAAACACTGGCATATTGCACGATTGAACCTACCGGACGAACAGCTCCCGAGGTTCGCCTATAAACGTGCTAAGAATATAAAAGAACACTTGGTACACTCTCTTTACCAACAAGACACCACATGCGGCAGTTCCCGCACACTCCGTCCCTTACAAGGTCACCACCCATGCGGCAATTGTGTCACATGCAAATTCACAAAGAAGATGAAAACCTTCTTAATCGGTGAACGACAATGGACCCTTAGAAACCTGTCCAATTGTAAAAGCTATAATGTGATTTATTGTATTGAGTGCCCGTGTGGCCTCAGGTACATTGGCCAAACCACCCGGGCAGTCAGTACTCGCATCTCGGAACATCGTTCCAAAATCAGATGTAAAAATCTGACAGCTCCCTTAGTGGAGCACTATCTTACTATGAACCACACCCCCAACGACATCTTGTGGTGGGTGGTGGAAAAAACTAAAGGTGGGCCTGATATCCAACACAGCCTTCTGAAGAAAGAATCTAGGTGGATCCACCGCCTAGACACATACCACCATGGTCTGAATGAGATTTTTCATCCCCTCATCTAAGTCACCTGACCAATGAGGAGCCTGCTGTCCTGATACCCACAATGCACCCATCCCGGCTGCACCCTCTTTGAATACCCGGACACTTTGTTGCACTATATGTGCATTTTGTCCTCAACAAGTTTTTTCAGCCTCCATGGACCTGTGAGATGGCAGTCACACACATTGGAACTGCGGTACGCTACGCACAAGTATTATTGTCCATGTGTTCCGACATTATCAATCAGTTCTCCTTGTTCCACACACCACTGCACACCTACGTGCTGGGACCTATAATTTCCCATTAACCTATCACGAGGGACGAAACTCTGGCTCATCATGAGAAGCTGCTTAGCCCCTGCAGACCCGTGTCTCCCACGGGTAGCCATGGATACTAGCACATTAACAAATCTGCAAGCGCACGCATGTGTCCCGACATTACTAATCACTTCTCCATGTCCCACATACCATTGCACACCCACGTGCTGGGACCTATCTTTTTACACTTACCCATCACGAGGGATGAGACTCTGGCTCACCATGAGCAGCTGCTCAGTTCTTGCAGACCTGTGTCTCCCACGGGTAGCCATGGTTACTAACAGACCAACAAGTCAGCGAGCGTGCGCGTTCGCAATCATGTTCGACTACGCTTCCTGTTTGCAAGGGATTGGCTAGCGCCACGGAGCTCCGAGCTCCACGCACGCGCGGTTACCAGGGACGCCTACTCTTTAACAACGGCATCCTGTGCTCGCGCCACCATTGATTACGCGTTACTGCGGTCACCGCCGGTCGGCCAGCACTTTCCTCGTACACAGACGGACCATCTGTGCCGTCTGGCAAGGTATTTAGACCCCTGGTTTTGTACTTGTCTAGTTGGGCACTAATACACATCAGGTGATGCATTTGGTTCGATCGTAGCTCACCCAAGCCACTTTCTATATCCCTTCATCCGGCCTCGGAACATACCATGATGACGTCAAGAGTATTATTATTAATTCCCTTTCACCCACACTATAATACTAATGCTATCAGTGAGTCTCACTAGCGGGGAACTGTTCACATGACTCCGGTGAGTTCTCTCGCATTGCACTCATGTCCATTCAGAATATCATGGAAAGCGCACGTAATTTTGTTTTAAACTGTAACTTTCACAGTCAGATTTTGGTCTTCTATCTTATTCGGCACTTCCCTTTTTTTTTCCCTTCCTTGTCCCTGACCTCCCCAGGACTCGCTACAGTAAATAGTCAGCTTTTTTTTAAGAAAATCAACACTTCAACTTCAAATCCACTCATCACCCAGTGAATCACCACTACCCGACCAGCAGGTACTTCCTTCATGTATCTGTTTTTGCCAAACAATGTAATGTGCCCGCAGGACACTCCTGTCAGCAGTGAGGGTCTCATAGCAGCTCCCGTTGTACCACTCCATTTTCTTTTTGTTTTCTACACAGAACCATCGTGTATACCACGACTACTGCCCGGGCCCGCACATTATCAAGCAGGACCCTTTTTGAGGACCTTCCTTGCTCACCCCCACGCCTTTTAGTGAATGAAAACTGAGAACTTGGGATATATAGCACCGGCAGGTAAGCCGCCGGCACGGTGTTTTGAGAACCTGTGTATCATCACTTATGCCCTATAATTATCGGCATCCCATAAAATTACTCACTGGAGTTCTCTGTATACATTGCAGGGTCGCCCCTACGGAGCCCTGATGAAGGCGGACGCAACTTTCTGCAAATCCGCCAAAACGTGATACGAACTGGGAACACCTGTGTGTAATGGTTCCCTGTTGTACCAGACTCTGTTTATTCAGTCTCTGCCACGTTGGCTTGAAAGATATCTTGTTTTCCCTAGGACCCTGGTAACATTTATTGTTATAACTAGAAGGAATACTAAACCTGAATAGGAAATGTTCCACTAATTAGGACACCTGGAAAATTGGGTGACTTTATAGCCCCTCTTGCCTCTATTTTTGCCTTTGGATTTATTACAAAATACCTATGTGTTCACATAAATATGGACATTGTCATACAATAATGAAATAATTATTGAGATCTATCTGTATACTAACAATACAGCATTCTATGTTCACACTGTTGTATATATTACACCTCTCCTTTGTTAATTGATGGTAATATTAATTGTTATTATTTTCTGTATATGTATGGTGTATTTTCCAGCATCTTTTCTTAAACTTTATGCACTAAGTGTCTGTTTGTATGATTAGCAAATACATTTTTGCTTGCTAAGTCTTTGTATTCTCTAATTTAGTGAGTGGTTAGCATACCTTTGACCTTATGTTTGGATCTGCCACTTAGCAGACCAGCCTTTATACAAAATTGTGGACAGGCCCAAAACCTTGTAACTGTCCAACAGAATAATTGCCTTGAGCACTGTTCACTAGGAAGGGTACACTTCTTTGCTTACATGTTTTGCATACTGTGAAACATGTGATAAGTAGATAATAAAACCCACTTACTACGTAATTGCATTATTATAGACAAAACACAAAGAGACAACACCACATACAAATATGAGTATATTCAAGGAAATTGAAGCAAGAAAAAAACAGCAGTAGTAGCAAAAAGTGTTCCTAACCTAACTGATTACCTTTATGCAGAGAAATGATTGCTCTGTTTCAAAGCTGCTACTTACCATATATATATATATATATATATATATATATATATATATTGGGAAAACCAGAGGAAAAGAGACGGACCGCACTCTCCGTGGATCCAAAACGGTCCTACAATCCCGGATGGGAAGAGAGCCCAAGAAAGAATATAATGCCCACACTCCAAGAGTAAAAAGTATTTTAATGGTAAAAGAGTCTGCACAATAGTACAGAAAAAAAGGGGGCTGGGGAAACAGCAAGACAGACAGAGGCAGGACGCCTGGTACACGGCCCACCTACAACGCGTTTCACGCTCAACTGAGCGCTTGATCATAGACATAAAGATTCAGACACACACACACACACACAGGGATCCAAGGTAATGACAGAATCCACTCAGACCTTTGCAACAGTAAAACACATCGAATGCTTTTGGTACCACTGGGAGGGTCAAAGGACATAATAATCCTCGGAACCCAGGCATGCCGACCTAGAAAGCCTCAGGCACCAGCAACAAAACCAACAAAGAGTGGTGTTACACATGCCCTCCTGCTGAATCGCACAGCAATCTGACATCAGTAATGCTCTCATAAGACATCAACTACAGTCCCAACTAGTGCAAACAGTCCACTGGGCATTAACAAACTGCACCCCAGGGACAATGGGTACAGCTATTCCTGTGCCATACACATCACATAACATGGTATCTTTGCCACCTGGAGCCCAGAATTCCTCTGTCTTCTCAAGTTGTCAGCTGTACCTGGTTTACTCTGGGTACGCCCAACACTCCAGGCAAACATATGCATCAGTACCAACATACAAGTTGTCAGCTGTACATGGGAACTCTGGGTACCCCCAGCACTACAGGCAAACAGACATGCATCAGTACCAACATACAAACCCAAATCACCCTCCACAGAACACCCACGCATACGCAAATCCAGCATTAATTCGGCCACCATGCCACCAAACACTCCCCTTTAATACACTTGAATATGACATACATCACAGGTATTACCCATACCACACTGGGATGTGTGAAATTCAGAGGGTGTTTCACTGCCTGGACCCCAGGGCACGACCATCACCTTTGGATCCAGGTCCTGGGGGTGGACAAATGCGGGAGGATCACCTGGGTGAGGGTGAGGACCGTCCAATGGCGACGCATGGTATCCTGTTTCCAAATACACCTGCCCCATTCTAGGATATTCCATCTTCCCAGATCTCCCCCTTTCCTACACAAACACTGAGCTGAGGAAGAGGAGATTTGAGGCTGAAAGGAGTACCACCCGTGCAATACATTGCACATGTCTCACTGATAAGATTAGGCAGGGTCAGGCACTTGATCTTAACATAATTACAAACATCTGGTACGTATTAGCACTCCCCACATGGTTAAAAGGTGGAACACTGAGATACAATTTGAGCAAAGCGATACATGAGAGGAACAAGGCGTTGCACGAGAAGGAGCAATTCTTCCAGGGCAATGGCGAAACAGGCAGAGTGACCAAGGAACGGAACCGAGGTACAGAGAAACCCTCTGACACCCCGGAGAGAGATCGTGACCTCTGAAGGGCATTGAAAGTTGCGCGAGGAAGCACAGCCAGAGAGAAGAGACCAACATCTTTTGTGTTTCAAGGAAACAAGCCACCCTCCCTGGTGAACGGCAGAGTTGGGGAGGTGCAGTAGCTGTTGTGGTATCAGCCTTGACTTCTGGATGAAAGCCACAAGAGACGTAAATGAATTAACACAGCCGGCGAGTTGATGAAAGCAATGAAAGTTTGATCTGTGTTAATTGAAACTTGACAGCAACAGTATCCGACGAATGAAGGTTACACATGTGCTGATAAGACGCGAGAGAAAGCAAAGCATTGTAAAGAACTGTAAATTAAAGATACAAAGTAACAGAGTGGTCCGGCGAAAGAAAATTGCCCAATCGAAAGTCTCTGTGAAATGTCTGATGCTGTAGAAACAGCAGGAAGAGAAAGAAACTGAGATGCAAGATTTTTACTGTTGTTAGGTTTGATCCCAGCAGAGGGAAAACTGGATGTGAGAGATATCTTTGAACTTTGAAATAAGTACTGTGCTCGAAACTACATTTACCAAGAGGCCTTGGTGTAGGAGAGGAAACGTGATGCTTGAGGAAAGAAGGTCGAAGTGGTCATGCCGAGCTAAGAGCAAAAACCTCACCGTTTTGAAAGTCTTCGACAGTGGAGGGAAAGTGAAAGGAGGCTTGAACCCAACAGAGGGAAGCCTATCAAGGTGTGATTGATGCTTGGGGAAGGGAACTCCCACAAAGTGCAATTCAAAGGTTTGAGCCCGGTGGAGGGAAACCTGTAACTGAATTGTGGTAACCAGAATGAAACAAACTTTTTTTGAACTTTATTACAGGCAAAAAGTTGACATGGGCTGGAATGAGAGAAATCCAAGAGGTCCAGCAGATAAACTAATGACTTTTTGTGGAAAGCCAAGTGGGTCCTGGTCCAGAAAACAAACTGCATCCTTGTGGGCGAAGCCAGAGTGTGTCACAAGGTCCAAGTGTGCCAGCTTTCCCCATGCTACAAAACTTGGGGAAGGGAGTTTACTCAGCCATACTGACATTTCTTTTGAACACTGATTTTCCTTTTTGCATTACATATTAGAAAGAGGGCAGGCATTAGGTTTATTAGTATAGGCCATTTTATTGTGACTAAGGACTGACTAGGGCTGCATTTTCTTTTTGTTTGATCGTCGAGAATACTCCCATTTTAGTTATAGGGCGAGATAGGAGTTTTTCAACTGATTTTACCATCAATAAAGGTTTTGAAATGTGCAGCTCTTGTGTCAGTGTCTACTTGTGATACCGTGCCTTCCTTTCAGATGCCAGTGGACATAAAGGTACCTCCTGGAGCGGTATAATAAAGCCAAAAATATCCAACAGTAAATGTTAAGAGTCCATAGCTATAGAGATATCTGACCTCAGGTGTACGTATGTCCTAACCCACTTAATCTATATCCTGGGGTGTCTACAAGAACCTAGTTACAAAAGCATTACTATTCCTAAATCTAAAGGCCACAACACCAAATGTGAACTCTAGTCAACTGACAGAACAGCATCAGACAGTTAGCAGGAAAGATTATTTGACATATAGTAGCATCCACCCCATCGCATCACTATCTTCACTACACAAAAACCCTAAAACAATCCATGAACCAGAACATAGAGCTCCAACAACATGCCACAGCCAACAACACTCCAATCCCACATACCTGATGCCTAACCTAATGACCACATTGTGACCCCTATTCGGACGGCTGAGTAAACACAGTCAATTGAATGGGGAGCTGGTAGTGAAAGGTGAGTCCAATCAACATCGCAGTGCTGAGACAAAAGGTGGTTATGCCTTTCAAACAACACACATCCACATCCTTCCTGATGGGACAGAAATTATTTGCCTCCCCTTGTATGCTAAAACCGAAACGTCACATTAACTATACATGGATGCACTGGGGTTCATGAATCCTTTCCTGCACCTGTCCAGACCCATACACATGTCCATGAGGGATGGGGAGCAATACACCCCACACCTGATCATGCATTTCATTTGGGGGTAAAAGGTTAGGCGGGACTCTTGTTTGTAGCTAGAATGACCACAAAGGAAGGTTCCACAAAACTAATCAAAAAGGAAGGTTGAATATTGTGTCCAGTTCCCCCTGCTGAGGCAAAGACCATTTGGAGGTGATCAAACATTTAGAGTATACTGATGTAGTCTAGGGCAGGGTATTTCTGTTGAACAGGTCTTAGAGTTAATCTATGTCACCACTAAAAAGTAGATACCAACCCGGTCAGAGCTCCCAGGTTCTTCACTGCAAGCCACGTGGTGGCAGCCATTCATGTGGTGATGTAACCCCACTGAGACACGCCCTGTATGTAAGGCAACTCAATGTTTTACTGTTCCCAACCCCCAACTCTTCCATAGATGGGGTGAGTGCTCCCAAACTGAGCATGTTCCAAACTTTGTAGTTCACAATATGGATCGGGAACGCTATTTACATAAAAGAGCACAGGGCCACTATACTATCTTTCCCCTGGGTGGTGCCACCCAGCGCTTGTGAGATCAGGTATACATTCTAAGACACTCCACAAGCTTTACTATAAAGCAACTCTTAGGCAAACCTAGGTGATATTTAAAAGCAAACTAAGTAATACTGCAAACCAATTAAACACACCTGTGCTGAAAAGCATCAGTACAGTACCAATGAAAATGTTGCAGCGCTACTGAGAAGTGATATGCTATATTGGTTCTATGTTAATTCATCCCCATGTTCTGCCGAGCTTTTTGCCCAAAAATCCTTTCACTGAAAAAACTCACCGAACCCATGCCCCCCTATTATGTATTCCCTACACCCCACCACACTACCCCTTAAATGCCCATACCCACCCACCCCGTATATTTTCCAGTGAGTTTTTCAGCCAACATATTTCCGAAAACCACTCAGCAAAAGAAAATGGGTGATGAACGAAGGTCGTACCGCTATGCTAGCTGAAGTGGGACTCTAAACTGTAGCCTGCAGGCCAAGCACATATATGTTGCAGAAAGCACATTTCCCTGTGAAGCTGTATTGCCAGGATTGGAACCTGAAAGATCTCTGCAGCAGGTGCTTTAACCAAATGTGCAATATTACAAAAGAGGCTGGTTCTGCTCAGAGAAATATAGGACTAGGTCAAGGTCAGTCATATAAAAAGGCATACCTGATTTATAGCTGGCTCTGTCTCAGCTCTACTGTCATCTGTAAAGACTACCCTCTGTGGAAAGTCACCTGTAAGGCAAAGAAGAGTGAGCACATCCCAGATAGGTGCCTACTTGAGAGCACTACAGCCCGAATTCCTGCAGAGCAATGACAGCTTGCCCTCTGTAGGTCAATGTACATCATACTTGCTAGATGTGTCAGAGGGTATTTCGGACACTAGGCACATTAAATGCTTAGACTCACTGCTGAGACTGCCAACAGGTTGCAGCATACTTTACAAGTAAGAGAAATGGTGATCGAGCTGAGAAATGCTGATACTGTCATATCGAATGAAGCTCATGTTTTCTGAAAATTGAAGGAACGTCTGATGTATTTGAAGTATAACTGCATGTTTTCCAGGTTTGCCAATACATGTATAAGCACCATGTTAGAAATTACTGTTACTGTCACATAAAATGTATGTTTGTCCTGCTATGAAAAGTTGGTATCCTTTCACACTTTTCATCAGTGTGCATTATAAAAATGTGAGCATTCAGACTGTGTACTTCCAGTCAATCACTGCAAACTCAGCTGAGCGTTTGTAGAAGTTTGCCATTTAAGACATGCAATTGTTTGAAACTATAGACAGCACATTGTTTACAGTCAAAACAAACTCTTTTCAACAAAACACATATGCAAATGTTCTTTTTTCAGTCCTTGTTACATTTGTAAAAATGAGGAAACCTTTAACATTTCCTCTTCATAACACCATACCCTAGTCCGAGCAACAGTTCCACTAGAATCAAGTTCCCAATTGCCCTCACTTTTCTTTTCAACAAAATAGATCTTAAAGATAAAGAACAGCAATCACTTGCCAGACAATACTGTTCCCTGCACTCTGCTGAATGCCGCTATGAAGTTCACTTTCTTTAAGTAACCATGTTTCAAGAAAGGATTCACATCAAAGGCAGCAATTTCGCTTGCTCACCTTCTGACCTTCCACCAAAATTCCAGACGGTGCTTCAGCATCCCTGGTACCAGCGCCACTGCAATGGTACGCTGTGTAAGCGCGAGCAAGACTGAAGACGCTACATAGAGACGGTGAGTCAACCAAAGCAAGATGGGGAGCCCGGGTTGTTTTGGCAACCACACTGCCCGTCCAATAGCACAGCGAGTAGAGCGCTCTCTTTGACATCCGATGCAGGTTCGAATCCCGGCAGGGCCAAACTCAGCCTTTCATCCTTCCAAGGTCAATAAATGAGCACCACACACCATAGGTAAGCAGCGCTCATCTGCCTGAGGGTTTGTAGTGGTATATAAATGCAAAAAAACAAAAACACCAAAGACAATTTGAACATTAAGAATATTGTTTGCAAATCGAAAGAGCAGAGTGCCAACATGAAACACACCGACAAATGAGTGCATGAAGTGCAGAGGTGGAGAAAGTTTAAAAGAACAGCGAAACAAGTAGATATACAAAGCAGCAAAAGGTATATGCTACTTGGATGTAAAGAGGAACTATAATATATGAGATTTCCTGGCATGACAGTAAACCAGACAGTTGTGGGTGCAATATAAATCCTGGAAAGAGAGTACACCAGGCAGTTGAAAGTGAAAGAGAAGTCCTGGCAGCAGAGTAAACCATACAGTTGGAAGCGCATGAAGAGTCCTGGCAGGAGACTATACCAGGCAAATTGCAAGCCAACAAGGAGTGTTAAGCAAAGACAGTGTTTGTTAAAGAAGAAACTTTTGTTAAAGGAGGAACTTTTGTTAGAAGGATTTACAAGGCTAAACAGCTTTGTACTTAACAGGTTTGTTGTGGGCCAAGAAAGACACAAAGAACTCTTAGACCAAGAGACATTTGTGATACCAGTGAAGAATCCATGGGCAGGGAATCAGCCCCTGGAACTATGGTCTTTTCCATCTTGGAGCCATTTTATTATTTATTTTTTGCAAGTACCAAATTAAAGAGATTTCCCTACTCACGTTATAATTTTGTTCATAATGTGAGGGTCAGGATACAATGTTTGGATACAAGGGCGGCTTTTAATTTCTGACATCCTGACTAAGACAGATCCTCAGTTTTGGGTTTTTAAGTAGGGAAACTGCTCTTTAAGCAGGGTCAGAGAGGCATTTTCCTAACCCGTTTAATAAAAGTCTTTAACCAAAAACATGACAACTTTGTGTTCGGCTTTCATTTCTGACCGCTCACAGGTAATAGTTATTTTCTCCTCCTCCTAAATATCAGCTTGCTCCCTGCTGTTAATATTCCTGCTAATAATTTTTTTCCCAACTTTCGTTATCATTCCTCCCTGTTATTTTTTACAATTTCTTTTGCACCAATTTAGCATAGAATGTGATAAACACAAAGGTATATTGTTTCCCAAAATCTTGCTTGTTTCTAACCGCCACGTCTCTTGTATTACCTGTATATATGCCGCTGAATGCTCTTTTATCTTCATTTTGCATGCCATAATCGCTCCGATGTCTGACATACCTGGGTATTGCAACCTCAATGCCCTCCAGACATCGATTCTACAATTGTTAAGCGGTGAACCATTATGTGTGTGATGACTTAAATTCTCCGGTACCAGTGGTCCAGGAGTGAATATTGGTTTCCAAACCATCAATCTGCCCCACACCTCTAATACACCAGAATGTATCCGAACAGGCTGGATTAGACAAGCATACAATTAGAATTATAAACCTGCTTGTCCAATTTTGGTAACGTTGATGGAATGGCAGGCTTATCTCCTCTAAAGATCGTAGATGCGAGAGAACGTGGGCTGCATTGACTGGTTATTGTCATTTCTATCAAACTGCAAAGCCAGAGTCCATTGGGGCAGCAACTTTTCGGATCCCTGCGATATCCTCTTCGGAGTGCCCCAAGGGGCCAGTTTGTCACCAATGCTGTTCAACATATACATGCGCACTTTGTGCAGCATACTGGTGAAAGCAGGCATGTCGTTTACGAATGACGCAGACGACACACAACTTATTTTGGAACTGGGGGATAGCCAGCACGCCACTGACAGCGAAATGATTGCAAGGGTTTATAAGACTATAGACGACTGGATGCAGGCTAACTGGATGTGCCTGAATGGTTCAAAAACCGAATTGATGTTGTTTGGTTCCAGTCGTCAGCTAGCTAATCTAGGGGCAGAGTATAAATCTTTCCAAATTAAGAAAGCCATCATTTCGGTGGCCCCCAAAGTGAAAACCTTGGGCATGATGGTTAACTCTGCAGTTGATTCTCATGCCCAGACCAGCTATCTCCAAAAAAACACGGCTTATTATCTCAGGCTAATGAGATATATCAAGCCTTTCCTTAATGAATGTAACCTGGCCACCATTGCCAGAGCTATTATTCTATCACGGCTTGACTATGGCAACGCTCTGTTGTTAGGGGCCACGTCCAAGGACTTAGCTAGATGTCAGGTGATTCAGAACAGTGCGGTTAGGCTAGTAAAAAATCTGAAGAAGAAAGATCATGTCACCCCCGACAGGATCTCCCTTCATTGGCTAAGAGTAGAGGAACGTACAAAGTTCAAGGCTCTATCTTTGGTCCACAAGTGCCTATATGGTAAAGCACCAGAGTATTTGAAAAACAGCCTTGTCCTCTACACACCCAGGAGAAGACTAAGATCGGAAGGAAAGTGCCTACTGGTCGTACCCAATTTCAAGTTGAAATCGGGATTGGGTAGATCTTTTTTGGTACTGGCACCTAAATTGTGGAACAGCCTTCCCGATTCACTGAGGTCAGAAACAAACCACCTTGTATTTAGGAAATGGATGAAGACATTCCTCTTTAGATAGGTTTTCTAGCGCTAGTGGCTGTCAGGTCTTCCATGCCAACTGTTTCGCGTATCTTTACGCCTGCTCTCTTCTCTTCTATGTTGTAATGTTCAAGCGCCCTGATGCCTGCGGGCTACCGGCGCTATATAAATATATATACATACATACATAGTTGCAACACAGAGAAAATATTATTATTACCAAATGATAAAAGGAGTGCCCAGTCAAGTTTGTATAAAAATATCTACTTTATTATAAAAATATCTACTTTATTATTATCGCAACAGACAGTCTAGCAACACTACTAAATTGCAACCCACCCTGTAGAGGAATGCAGAGGACAGACAGTTTCTTACGAAGGTAAAAGGATGCACTCTGGATACTGGCAGGAGGGTAGTTGGTATGGTTAACAACCACAATATTTTTATTTTTTTACCATTCAAATTTTATTGAAGACGAAAAAGGAAGAGAAAAATAACAGAACAATATCGAAAGAGGGATATCGGTCGAATAAGTGAGTGCTTAGCACTGTCAAAACAAATACAACCTCACTGTCTATATTATTGAAACTTAAGCAAAACAAAATTTGGCCCAATAGAGCATGGGACAAAAGAGAAATGTAGAGAAATAACAGTAAACAACAAATCAACAGCTGCGAGCACAAGTTAATTAACATTGAATGTAAGACATCTAATACAATCATCTGTGGGTGAACATATGCAGCATTGAAAATCAAAACAATGTAAAAGATGTCATGTCATGTGGTTTATAATGTAGTCCAGAGTTATTATTCTGGGATACAAACTGAATAACGGGATCCCACTCTGCAAGGAATTTAGACATGTCCCCCTTGAGGGTGGCTTCAATCTTACACATAGCCACAACAAACCACAATTTGACCCACCATTCTCTTATGTCAGGTGCTGTAGGGGACTTTTAATTATGTGCTAACACTACTCTGGCTGCAACTTGCAAATGTGTGAGCAATTTAGCTGATTTAGTGGACAGTTTGTATTGCCCCTCCAGGTCTTCATCCCCCAGAAATATCACTAAAGGTTCCATCGGGAGTTCTATCCCGCTAATCTTCTTAATTTGAGCTAAAATCTCTTTACAATAGGATTAGATCATCATACAAGACCACCATATGTGAAAGAGAGTGCCAGGCCTTGTGCACACCTCCAGCAACGATCTGAAAGGCCTGGATCCATCTTGTGGAGTCGTACAGGAGTAAGGTACGACCGACATAGCAGTTTGTAGCTATTCTCCTTCAACAACACACACCTGTATGATTTACTGGCTCTATTCCACACATTATACCATGTAAGGTCTCCTATGGGAATATTCAAGTCTTCCTTCCATTTTACTATATAGGAATGCAGAGGCTTAAAATGTCAAGTATTAAGGATACGATATAGTAATGTAACTATACAGGAGGGGGATCTTCAAACAGAGTTGTGTAATGCTTAGCGCACCGGGACACATTTGCACCAGATACCCAATGATGCAGTTGTATATAGATATATTTGTCAATGTCTCGCACCATGAAGACCTATTTGCACCCATCGAAAGTCAGGGGCTGTTCAGACTCAAATAGTTGACCCAGTCGTTCCATGCCTCCCTCAACCCATCTCACAACCCTACCCTACTGACAGCCTTGTGGAAATGTGTGCATATTCCATATCAGGGTAAGAGAGTCACAATCATTTTTAAAGGTTCTTAACTTCAGCAAAAGGGGGAAAGGGTCTTAATATGTCAATAGGGTATTTCTGGTAAGGACCAGGGGGGGAGAACCATAGTGTACCTTTTGCTGTAGATGTTCTTGGTGCTCGTCAGGGTCGAGTCGGCTGCAGGGCACCTAACATTCTTCTGTGGCAGAGTTCGAGGTGGGAGTCTGCTGTGGGTATCCGGCTGCAAGACGGTTCGGCGAGCGAAGCTTGACAAATGGCTTCAGGCAGGTCTACACAGCAACTCAGGGTCAGGAATCATTGTCTCAGTGCTGACCGGTGCTTGTGAAGCACTGGTTGAGAAGTCTCTGGTTTCTTTCAGTTACTGAGGTCTGATGATGGTCAGCGTTGCAATTGGTTGCATATCGAGGAACTCAATTGGCTTGAAAATGTCCTTTAAGGTGGAAGGCGGTAGAGGCTTGTCGATGCACTTCTTCCCGCTTCTTCACTGGGCTAGTGTCATCCTTTAGGCGGACTGCCCAAACGTAGGGAATATGTTTCAGGCAGCTGCCTTGTCCTTGGTTATGGGCTCAGCGGCCTTCTGGCACTCCCTTTCCAGGGAGCCTGTTGTAGAGCCTATCAGGGCATGCATGCATTAGATGTGTACTGGTTCTGCAGTGAGTGGAGGGTTTTCTGAGTTCCTTTTGTAGAGGAGCAGCCAAATGCCTCTGAAGGAAGTACTGCCCCCTCCTGCCCTATACAATGCTGGAAGACTGAAATCATGCCATGCACAAAACCAGTGGTTGTGCCTATTCCGTGGAGAGTCTTTGAGAAAAGGTGTCCACTAAGAAAACCCTATCTGATGTATCCCTGCAGAGATGACAATCTCTTGGAAGAAGTCCCTGAAGGAATATGAAGACGAAAGAAAGAGAAGTTGGTGACGTCACAAGAGATGAGCGTGATGCACTGAAAAGAGTGGCTGAAGAAAAGGATCTATAGACCTTATGGAATCTGATGACGAAGTAAAGAATCGAGTAGACTTTCACATGTTAAGTGAAGATTGCACGTGTGAAGAGTACTGCAGAAAATGCAATCCATTTAATAATTGTACAGATGCAGCAACGCAAGAAGACTAAGTAATTTTAGAAGTTGGCTATATGTAGTGAATAGACTGCAGGAGGTGCCGCCGATATATAGAATCCGGACTTTCGGTGTCACAATTTAAGTAAGCTTAAGCCCAAGGGGAAGATGGCTGAAAGTTGTGTCGCAGCAAGGAAGCAGCTGGAATCGAGGAAGGAGCGAGAATGACTCTCTGGCCTGGAGTCAAAGATTGGAGCAGCCAAGAACTGGTTATCTCTCCTTGAAGAACAGTGAACGGGAGAGCCTGAGTCATCCCTTGTTAAGGTGCAACGAAAGAACCCTGGGTGCCAAGTTTTATTCATTTGATAAAATTAAATGCTCGAAAATTTGCCGAATTTCATTCACGTAGGCTATGGATGGAAATAGAAGTTGGGCATGCAGCTCTAGACTTAGGATAGCGTGTGCTCACACTCCCATATATTTCCAGGAGCAAGGATACTTTGGCAAGGCCAAGTTCAAAGACAATCTCCATGGCAGAAGGCATGGACTATGAGAGATGTTGTGCTAATTGGGTGTGGAGACACAGTCAAAGTCCACCCACTGACACCTGGGGTACCAGCTTATGTGCTGCTGGTAAGCGGAATGTCCAGAAGGGCAGAAGCATGCCAACCAATTATAGAAGGCCATATAATGAAGAGCCTTATATTTTGCTAGCCTATGATAAGCTGTGTATCAAATAACTGTTGAAGATGACTTGCTCTAGGGGTGGGCATACATTCACAACCAGATCCCTTATAGGAAGTATATTTGGATGTTTCCTTTAAGCCTATTATAACCCCGCTTCGTTATTATTTTTCTACGTAGTGTGACATCACGTATGACAAATTGTTACTATATAAATGTAATTTTTTATGAAATGCATCGAGTGAGATTATGCTGTGCAACGTCCGTTGATGTCTGTTGTAGCTCCCTGTTTTAGACAAATGATATTAAAACAGTAAAATGACTTTGCCTGCTTCCTGAGTTCATTTTATTATTTGGTGTAAGAGTTACTCTGCATCCCATCTACTGCACGATATGCTACATATTTAAGAGCCATATGTTCACTTAGTAGCAGTGATAGGATGGTTTCAGACCCATCGACCTGTTGGCTCCAGTATTTCGGACGATGGGACATCCTCCACCATCTAGTCAGAAGATGGCAGGGTTTACTGTGTAGAGCGGCCAAATAGAAATCCCGCAAGAAAATCGAGATGGTGGGCAGGGTCCCTCTTTGACAAAATCCCTACCTGGCTTCCGCAGGCGCATTAGGGACAGAATGCGAAAGTGGTCAGTTGGAGGAGGAGACGACACCGAAGGCCTTGAGTCAAACGACCAAATGGTGAGTAGACTGAGGGAAATGGCAAACTAAGTGAACGGGCTTGTGGTCATTTTAAAAGTAACAGGAGCTACAGGAAATATTGTGTAAAGATAAAGAGAGAGAGATATAGCACCTGAGAATCCTGACCCAAGGGGTACAGAAGTGGTCATCTCACATCCCAGCGGGGTTCCTATGCTACCTATGAACAGGTTCATATAAGGAGATGAGCTAAACTCTGTGATCAGATTATTGATTAGAGGCAAAGAAGAAAAAGGGTGATCACCAAGGTTTTTTTGTGCAAAGTCGACTAGTCTATCTGTGTATTTGTGTGAAGGAAAGGTGTCAAAGAATGATATATGTTGTGAAGGAATTGAGATAAAAGTCAAGAAGTTATAATTTCTATATAGGGAAGTGGTTGGTACCAATTCAGAGGTAGACAGAGAATATTGAAGAAATAGAGGTTTGAGCGCTGATTGTTGGAGCGTGCTCATATTTGTTGTTTTTGTTAAAGGTATTTTTATAAAGCCTGGTAAGTATTGACAGTCAGTTGAGACTCGTCACATTTGGAGACACTCCTCTGATGCATTTATGTAAGACATTGCCAAAGCACATGCCCAAGCTCAAACAGTATAGTGCGGAATGGGGGAAAGGCCCGGCAGATTAGATGTTTATGCCATGGCCACAAGGGGGGTCATTGTCAAAAG
Source organism: Ambystoma mexicanum (assembly GCF_040938575.1). NCBI lineage: Eukaryota > Metazoa > Chordata > Amphibia > Caudata > Ambystomatidae > Ambystoma > Ambystoma mexicanum. The sequence goes on along the minus strand of NC_090926.1, from coordinate 396,712,140 downwards.
CAGTACTGCAACACATGACCACATATTTGCACGCTGCATACACAGGGAAGAAATTGGAGAAAAGGCTAGCTATTTTAGAGCTTTGGTAAATGTACCAGGAAGAGAGGGAAGGTCCGCCACCTGAGTAGTGGATGCTTAGCCAGCGTAAGGAGGAAGGTGTCCAGACTTCTGCTCCTCTTACCTCACCCGACGTAAAAGGTGTTGATATGGAAGACGTAGGGTTGTATCCTTTAAAGGAACTGAAAGCGGCGATGGAGTATAGTAATCCGACATACGAACCGCCCGCTTTTAGCAGTGATGATAGTCCAGAGGAGAGTAAGAGAAAAGAGGATATCTTTAAGATCATACAAAATAAGGAAGACAAAATGAGCGATAAAATGTATCGACAGAAATAGAATGAGACATTAAGAGATAGAAAGTAGAGAATGATAAAGCTGACGAGGTAACGCTCGTGCAGAACGAATGGATGGGAGGACAGATATTACTCAAGCTAGATGGGAAACGCATCGAGGATGTAAGTCAAAGAGAAGATCAGGATGAACAGGATAGAAAAGGCAGGGAACGAGAAAAAAAGATTGAAGGAAGACAAGCATAAGAGAAAGAGCAGGAGTGACAAGAACATATGTATCAGAAGGAGCACGAGAAAAAGCAAGAACGGTCAGAGGAGCAAAGGAAGTATGATAACAGACAAAGAGCAATAGAAGATAGGGACAGACGCAAAAGGAAGAGAGAAGAAGAGGAAGTGCAGAAATTAAGGGACAAACAGATACAGAGACAAAGAGAAGAGGAAAAGAGGAGAATAGAAGCAAGGAGAGAAGAACAAAGGCAAGAGGAAGAGAGAATTAGAAGGGAGGCGAGAAAGCAAAGAGAATTAGATGAAGAGTTAGTAGGTAAGCGGAGACAATAGGAACTTGATATTAATCTCATTCAAAAGGAGCTAAAGGAGCCAAGTCCAGCAATACGATGGGACAGAATGGAAGAGTTCCTTCCGTTAAAGGGTGCAATATTAGGGACATCTAGAGTAGAACTAGATGAAGATAACTTTAATACAAGGGGTATGGGGGACAAGATTGATAAGGCCTATCAAGAATTAAAAGAAAGTAGCAAATCGGGAAGGCGAGGGAAGGGAGACAATGCCTAGTATTTCAATTACGAGACAAAGGAGAAAATCTATTTAGACTCGAACACAGAGCCTTATCCTTAAGCAGACTGAACTTAGATAAAGATGAAGGGGATGAGAGTCACACTAGTTGGGGACAGGACATTTCAGATGAGGGGAGAGAATCCTACCATGGGGAAGAGGGAGGAGGTGCATGTGCCCCAGAGGGAAGCCTGCAGGCGGACAAGGAAGTAAGATGGTCTGATCTAGAGCAGCCTAAGGAAAGGATGCCAAATCCCATAGCATACCAAGAGCATCCCAGAGGATGATTGTATAGTGAGAAAGGAGAATCACCATCATATGTGAGCAGGTTAAGGTTACCACCAGCGAGGAGACGTTCATCCATGGATAGGCAGACTATGGGAGCAGGTTGTGGGTTAGGGTTCATGCAGTTTCCTTTATTGAAAAAGGGGGAGCAAGACTGCAGTACATTCTATGGCCATAGATGGAAAAGGATAATTTAAGATGCAAACTCCAGAGTTTGACATTGGGTGCGGGGAAATTGATTTATGAATTGGAAGAAAATGACAGGAGGAAATACGTTGGCCATAGGAGACATTAAGGGTCTCTTGCCAGCCATTCTTGGGGAAAGAGCTGATGACATATGGAGGAGAGCTGGCAATTCAAGTGTGACAGCACAGAACACATAGCTCGATGTAACACCGTTTAATAATGGCAGAGCAGATGTTTGGAGTGCTCTCAGGGTACAGTATCCTGACACGTCAGATATGAGTGCAATTATGACATGTAAAATGAAGGAAGATGAAGACCCTATTGCTTACATTCAGGACTTTCAAGAGTGTTTCACTCTTGAAACGAGGGAATAGTGGGAAAAAACAGTGGCATTATTTTATCACATTTTATGTTGGGGTTTGCCCGAGCAAGTACAGAGGCAAATGAAGAAGCAAGTGGGGATGAAAGCGAAGCCATGGGCTGAAATACAGGTGACAATAGTTCATCACTGTTAGTTATTGCAGGAGAAAAACAAGAAGAAAGATGGGGTGAGGGAAATTGAGGAAGCTAAATTAATTTAGAAGAAATTGTCAAAGTATGCCATGGAAGGGGCGGTATAGACAAGTGGAGAAGGGATGGGAATGCAACAAGCAAAGGGTACATTGCAAGTGAATAATCAGCGCCCGATGGACCAAGGAGGGAATGGGTTCATGCCACGAGGCAGAGGCATGAGCTATAGCAGAAGGGGTGGATTCCAAAGCAATCAAGGTGGGTTTCAGAATGCGCAGAATGAGAATCGGAACGCAAAAGAAGGATTCAACCACGGGGGACTAGTCAGGCGACCTCCCCCTATATGTTGGACATGTGGAATGACAGGACAAATTGCACGTGTATGTGGGAGCCAAGGGAATGTACAGAATGGCCAATTCTCAAGAGGGGGGCAGCTTATCCTCCACCATATAGCACATAAACTAGGGAAGGGTTTACCCAAGATCAGACAGTGTATCAGACACAAGCACCGCAAATGCAACAGATACAGCAACCACAGCAAGTGCAAATTAACCCACTGCAAGGACAGTCACAACACGCCAACATGCAGACAAAACAGTATGCAAACACTGGGCAATTACTGACACCCAGAATAGGAGGTGCCACTGTAGTGGGAGGGAATCCTTTCACAGGTACAGGGGTAAGTATATACCCACAAAAGGACAGCTCACAGGGTGACTTGATGTGTTCAGTACTATCATTGACACCAGAACCCCAAGAGGAGCCGAGGGTTGATGTGACGATAGGAGGCAAATCTTTTTCTTTTTTAGTAGACACCGGAGCTACTTGTTCATGTATACGAGAGGGAAAAGATCCAATGTCGGTAATTGCCATGAGTGCTCAAGGGTTCTCTGGAGCTACAAGTTGAGTTCCTTTTGCTGATGAATTACCAGTCTCTATAGGAGAGTGTGACATGTCTGTTCCATTATTGTATTTACTACAGACACCAGTTAACATTTTGGGAAGAGATTTGATGATAAAACTTAACATGAAGATTTCTTTTACTGACGAAGGGATAGTGTGTTCCACTCCTTTAATACACTACATGAATGTGGGTGAATTTGTACTGGCAATCACAGGGCAAGTGGCTCTGTGAGGTGTACCAGTAGAGCCAGATGTTTTGCTTTATGGGATGAGCGTTCTATTGACATGGCTACCTGGCTTACTGGGAAATACTATGAGGTACCTGACAAATTCTTGTTTAGAACACAGATAAAAAGAGGGGGAACAGACTATCCCTCTAGAATTAGAAGTAGCCATAGTACAAAGGGAAATGGCGATGCTTGAAGGAACAGATGATAAGGGCAAACCATGGAGAACAGTAATAGCTCGAAGAAGGGTGCAGGTTGACTGACCTTACTGATGATGACATGTTTCGAGATGATCCAACAGTTCATGAAGTAGTGTTCTTTATGAGCATCACATATTGTATAAGAATAGAGAAGAGGGAAATTCCACAATGAATGGCAATAATGCAGCAGCGTCCAACATTTTTTCACCAAGACTTGGAGAAGGTGCCCAGCGTCCTATGGACTAAAGGCCCTTATGATGTAGAACTGCTGAAGGGAATAGGGGAAGTCAAAATAAAGCTGAAGTCAGGGGCAATTTTACCTTGACCAAAACAGTACCCCATGTCTCGAGAGGCTGATGAGGGTATATTCAAGACTATTTCAGCACTGATGAAAGAAGGTGTTCTGGTGCCATCAGAATCATAGTGCAATACCACAGTGTATCCTGTGAAAGAATCTAAGGGAGGGTTGTGGTGATTCATACGGGACATGAGACTGATTAACCAGATTATAGAGGCAGAGTTTCCTTTAGTTGCTAACCTTGCGACAATACTATGCAGTGTCCCAGTAGAAGCACAATATTTCATGGTGATTGATTTGAAAAATGTGTTTTTCTCAATCCCGTTGCACAAGGACTCACAAGACTTGACTTCATTTACGTTCCGCCAGACTCGTCTGAAACACACTTGTTTGCCCCAAGGGTACTCTGAGTCACCATCAATCTTTAATAGGGTCCTACAGATGGATTTAGGCAATATTGATTTGAAAAGTGCCATGTTACAGTACGTAGATGACATTCTAATTTGTAGCACTAAAGAAGATGAGTGCAGGCAGGACTCGATTCAGTTGATGACTATTGTAGCAGACAAGGGATACAACAAGGTAGACAAAGAGAAGCTACAGTACTGTCAATAAAATGTTTTATACATAGGGCAACTGATTTCACATGAGGGAAAAAAGGTGACACCTGAAAGGGCTGAGGCGATTATGAATATCACAAAACCGCACACAGTGAAACAGATGCAACCATTTTTGGGGCTATGCAATTATGTTAGAGCCTGGGTGTTTGATTATAGTTCGTACAAAAGACCCCTTTGGCAGGCTTTAAATAAACCACAGGTCAATGGTATTACAATAGAATAGACTGAGAAAATGGAGGAAGGAGTTGAGGAGTTGAGAAAAGCAATTTGCACAGCTCCTGTTGTGGGAATCCCCAATTTTGCTGAGGAGTTTTTATTATTTCCGCACACAAATGGACAGTCATGACAGCAGTGCTTACACAGAGGACTACATTAGGGCACAAACCTCTAGCCTATTACAGTGGGATTTTAGATCCAGTTATGAAAGGACACTTTCTGTGCAAACAGTCATTGGCAACTGCCACATTCGCAATTGAGAAGTCTACAAGTATTGTGTAATGGGCTGTTCTATGACGCTTTTTGTAGAACATGCTTTGTTTGCCATTTTCGAGAAACCCAAAGGTACATTGACATCCCAGAAAGCTTCTGTTTATGAAGTAATAATTTCTAATCCATTGATCAAAATTGTCAGTTGGAAAATAGTGAATCTGGACACATTTGTAGCTGAGCCAGTGGCAGAGGGTGAGCATGTGCATGACTGTACAAATTATGTTGAATGTTATGATGATATACCTTGCATAAAAGAGAATGCCTTCTCAGGAGGGGAATTCTTTTTATTGATGGTTCTTCGAAAATTGATCAGACAAGTGGACAAAGGCATTCTGGTGCAGCTGTAGTGAGGCATAGAGCAAATGGAAAGTTTGAAATTGTAGCAAGTGCTAGACTACCATCTCACTTTTCAGCAGAAGCAGCAGAATTGGTAGCGCTTTTTGTTGTGCTCGAGAATCACGAAGGGCAGAAAGTGATGGTGTAGAGTGACTCTGTCTATGTGACATCAACCGTACATGCAGGGCTAGCACGTTGGAAAAAGAAGCGCTATCTCCGTGCGGACGTCACTCCAGTGCAGCATGCATCTTTATTGGACAGGCTTATTAAGGCACTGCAACTCCCAGTAGCCATAGCAATAGTTAAATGCGCAGCGCACACTAAGCAAACAGATTTTATTTCTTGCGGGAACAAAGCTGCAGATGCAGAAGCCAAAAGGGTTGCATATTCACCAGATATCTCAAGTTTTGATACTCCAAATGTCAAAGAGAAGGTAGTCACAAATTTGGTAATGAGAGAAGGGTTTAATCATTTGCAAAAAACCCAATTAATGGAAATTCAGGGAAGTGCACCGCTGGAAGAGCAGGAATTATGGAAACGAAGGGTGTGTCCTTTATCCCCCTGTACAGGAGGGCAGAGCATCCTCTGACAGGCCCATAGGTCAGAACTCACCCTCTAGTACCTGTAAGACATGATAGCTGCACCTTGAGGAGGTTAGGGTGCAGGATTTACTTACTCCGACACACTTCAATAAGGACAACTCAATAGTTTGGCAAAGGGAAGTCCGTTTAATGACAAGTATAAAAAACGGGGAAACAAATGGTAATCATCAATGATGTGATCGCCTGTCTTGCTTCAACTCCCATCTTCTTCATGATGACAGTAACATTTATAGCAAATTCGCATCATCATTGACGTGTAAATTTCATAAGTTTGACAGGCAATTCTATTGGTTGGAAAAGGTAACTTAAGTATAGGTGCTATATCTATATATGGTAACAGTGTGTGCGGAGTTGGATAACTCTTATCGGGCGGGCGTCTACACCCATCCCACTACATCACTCGTGATAAACATCACTACGACTATGACATCTGATTGGCTCTACAAACTATAGGATCCTAGATTATTTGGTCCATTGTGATTGGGTGGTTTACACCCCTAGGCATAAATCGCCACTTTTTTTTTTCCAACATTATTTTTATTGTTTTTAGCACAACAAGTTATATAGGTTCTTTAAATGTTACATGCTTTGCAGTCCAGTTAAGCTAATAAGCGATGACAACCATCTTAGGTGTAACAGAGCTTTAGACCATCATGCTTTTTCAACTAACACAAAACAAAATTGTTCATAATAACTGAGGAGAGAGGGGGGAAGGATGGGGGTACCAGGAGCTGTGTACACATTGGGAACAGAGGGCTGCTCATTTCAGCCACGGCATATTTTCTAGGTTTGGGGAGTCTCTTTCGCAAAGTATGGGGCAAGCACTTCGGCTTGGGCTCTTCGATACAGGAGAGGCTGGTCCAGACAGGTTTTAAGCTACTTGGGGGTGTAGGAGGGCCCCCGCCTGTCACGGGTTTAGATTCAGTCTTGAATTTCCATCCAGCGCAGAGCCGGAGGTTGTCTTGCCACCCCGGGGAATTGTTGCACGAAGTCCAGAAAGGGGGCCCATACGCGTTCAAATTTGGACTTGTTGTCTAGTCTGATGGCTGTCACTTTCTCAGCTGCTACAATCTCCCAACACTTGGACCACCACATTTGCGTAGACGGGCCCTCCGAGTTTTTCCAGAGCCTGGCAATGGCAATCTTTGCGGCTGTGAGAAGATGGGAGCAAAGCTCCGCTAAGCAGCCTGTCAGGGGGAATTGCCCCTCTCCCGTCACCCCCAGCAGCACAATTCAAGGGTCCCAGGGGATGGTGAGCCCGGTGATTGCCTTGATCTGTTCCAGGACATTCTTCCAGAACTGGGTGGCCTTCGGGCAAGTCCAGAATAGGTGGAACAGGGTTCCACGGTCTGAGCACCCCCGCAAGCATTGCTCTGGGATGGCCGGGTTGCACTTATTTAGAATTACAGGGGCTTGGTACCATCTGTAGCATACCTTGAACGCACATTCTTTGTTTGTCACACATTTTGAGCTTTTGTGTGCGTGGGTCCAAATGTGGTGCCATTCCTCTGGCTCGATGGGTCTACCAATGTCCTCTTCCCATTTCAGCATGTATGGTTCTTTTTTAGAGGGGTCTGCTCTGTCCAGCATCTTGTATAATACTGACATTTTCCCTCTTGGGGGGGGATCCCGAGAGGGTCAGTTCTAATGCCGTTAGCTCTCTGCTACCCTTTTTACTGACCTGAGGGTTCGATAACCAATGCCTCAGTTGTGTATAATGAACCCTTTCAGTCTCCGGGATTTGGAATTTTGTATTACACTCCTCAAAGTTTAGGGGGAGGCCATTCACGAAGAAGTCTGCTATAGTTTCTAAGCCCCCAGTTCTCCACTCCATGAACTGGTTCGGTGTGAGTCCCGGGGAGAAGTCACTTTAATTAGCAGCATGCAGAATTGACACCCAGATGCGGAGTACCCCAAGATTTACCCTGCCTCCCTTCCATCAATCAGTGCTTTAGGGCTACATGTCAATTAGTTGGCTGAGGATGGCCTCGAAACTGTAGCTTCTTATCAGGAAAAGTTATGGTATCCTCGGGTTCTGGGTGACATCAGACGTTGGTACCTCTTTGCCCTTGGCTAGTCACGTGTCTGTTCACCGTGAATCTGCTTCATTTTCCTTCTTTTGTATATTTGATTCTTTGTTCAGCCTAGCAACCTGCCTGGGGCCTCCTTATCTCGAACTTCACTGGCTGGCAGTCATACTCTGAAGTTTCGGTTCTTCAGGGTTGCTGCTCTCCTCCCTTCCCGGAGTTGACCTCGAATTCCCAAGCATGAGCTACTTCTTGCTGAGTTTCGATTCTGCTTTTCCCTTCTGGTTTTAGCTGGAATATGAATCTCGGCCTTGATGGCCCCTTGCAGCCTGGGCTTAGTTCTGCTTCACAAAATGGAGTTGCACTTGTATAGCGTGCTTCATTGAGGTAGATATATTATTAGCGCATGCCGCTCTAAGCTTCTACTAAGCATTGCAAGCAGTACCGTTTACTGAGATTCTTGCCTTCCAAGCCTATTTACATGCATTCAGTCAGTTGCAGAATTCGATCCTGGATACGTTCTTTGTGCTGCAACGTGGTATCTTCTTATACGTCTGTCACATCATTATTCTTTACAGTTCGTCCTTGCGCACCTTCTTTTGCTCGTCATTTTATGGTTATCTGTACGTCACGTCAGGGCTCTTATGTCGTCACCAATTGCCTTCCATTAAGGCTCTGTGGGTCTCTTCGGGGACAGTCTGTAAGTAATCTTCGTTTCGTGTCAGCTGCTGGTATGGTTGTCTCAGTAGATACCTTGCAGCCCACGGTTGTCTGGTTATTGGTGCTTCAATAGGTATTCATGTCCTTCTGATGGGTACTGGACAGAGCCCAACCGTGGCTCCCTATTGGTTCATTTGCTCCTTATACATCACATATCTTGGCGAGTATGCTTCTGGCATCTCGACATGGGTGGCTGGAGTGCAGGCCATATTTGGGACCTCCTCTACACACCCCCCTCTGGTCGGTTTATCGATCACTTTTTCTTCTTTCTTTAGATTATTCTTGCTTGGTTCTTCCATTTCCGATTCTTCGTCATCTGCGTTTGTACATGATGGTGTAAACGTGTGCATCTTTGGAGTCCATATTTTTATCACTCCTTTCAAACTTCCTGTTGTTTTTACGTGTTCGTCTTTGTTCCAGGTCATTAGCTGGCATTGCCCATTTGGGCTGCAGTAAATCCATTTCCCTTCATACCTTCTTCGTTTTCTGGGGTATGCAAACTTTGTTCCTTCTGGCACAAATTCGCTGGCCTTCACAAAGTTTGTTATTTCTTCATCTGTTAGGTCTCTGGTCTTCCATCCTGGTTCGACATCGACCATAATTTTCATCCCAATGGCTTTCTTCATGGTTTTCTGGCATTGTGTTACGATTATCTTGATAACACAAAATCCTAGTAGTATCATTACTAACAGGGCTCCCAGAATTTTGAATATGTCTGCCATCCATTGTGGGACCCATAGAAACAGTGTTCCAAACCAGCTGTCGTCATCCACTTCGTCAGTTTCCTTGATCATCTGATTCTGCAGATCTGCCAGCATACTTATGGCTTCTGTTAAGGTTCCATTTTCTTCATCATGTGAAGGTATAAACGTGCAACATGATTCTCTGATTTTTGTGCAAACACCTCCATCCATTGCTGTAATCATGTCAAGTACATATCTGTTCTGGAGGGTCATCAATCGGATTGCTCTCAGTTCTTCTTCGATTGCATTTAATCCTTTTATGGTAGTGTTGATGGTCTGCAATAACTCCCATCTGGTTATCTGCAACCATTTAGCATTCACTCCTATTTGGATGTGCAGCAAGAGCATTGTTGCGAATACTATTGAGGTGAGGCTAAACAGCCTGTGCTCATATGGGATTGCATGAAATGCGTCTTCTGATTTGGCAGAAAAGTAATTCTCTCTCTTTATTCGGGATACCAGTTCCACAGACCTCCTCTTTCTTGCATGAGCATCCGCCTTTGGGAAGCTGTCAATGCTCAATTCACTTTTCGGGATCACTAGTGCAGGAACGAGGACGTTCACCATTGTGCATATGCCTCCCCAGTTTTTCTGCAACTTTATGTATGCTTTGGATTCACACGCCCAGTAATGATCCATAATTACTGTGGCTCCGTGAGTCATACCTGGAGCTTCAAAGATCCGTCCGCAGCTCTGATTCTCTCCCATCTTCCTTGTGCCATTATTCCTAAAGCATAATTTTGGGCTTTCCAGTTGCACTATCTGCAGGGGTCTCCCTCTCTATCTTCGACCCATGTTAGTAACTTCACCAGTTTTGGCCATCGGGGTTTGCACAGTTTTTGGGAGTTTCTATTGCTTCCTTGCAGGCTCCAAGGACCATACATGCTCGGCATATCACTACTCCTGCTTCCCATCCGTCTGGGGAAAGCACTGTTCCCCAAATCTGCATCTGGCCTCTATTTCTCCATATTTGCGCTTCTTCTGGAGTTTTCCCTTGGATGTTCAGTCTTGGGTTTATCTCCCATCTTGTTCCAGCTCCTTGTGCTTCTGGCTTTGCATACCTAATCATGTGATTCCTGGTGTGAGCTCTTTCTTGTCTTGATGTCTTGTATATGGTTGTCTTCATCAGGGTATGCTGCTTCTGTTGCCCATATCAGTGAGGCATCTCTCCCCATGAATTGTCCTCTGGTGTTGCACATTGCTATGTGTGACAAACAGTGTGCTGTTGGGACATCAATTTCTACAGCCACGAAGATCTTGGACTTTCCCATGCTGTACGGTAGGAGTGCGCAGACGTAGCATTCTCCTTCAGCTTTTCTTCTTCCAACCTCTTTCATGTGGTGGTACCAAATGTTATTTCCTAGATGTGCTGTGCTGTCTAGGTAAACGTTTAGTTCATTGTTGTCTTCATGTGGGTTTTTCTTGATTCTTAATGTCTTTTTGTAGTTAGCTATAACTACGTCTCTAAATGCGTCTATGTGATTTTTTCTTGCTGGAGGATTCTGAGGCATGCTTGTTGGAGGAGCAGGCTTTATTATCTGTATCGCTGTGGTAGTAGAAGGATTTGTGTGTCTCTTCTCCTCTTGCATTCTCCCATAGGGCTCCTTTAACCACCATCTGTGTGTCGTCTGTCCTACGTGTGGCCTCATCGTGGGCCTGGTGCTCGTAGGAACTGATGCACGTGCTGCGATAGTCACTGCGGTTCTATTTTTCAGTTCCTCATGCAGTTTCTTCACTTTAGTTTTAAACGGGAACAAATGGTCTATCAGTATTTGTGTCTTTGCAGTGAATTATTTTGCAGCAGTCTCTGTCTTCTTGAGTGCTTTGGTTATATCTTTTTCAGCTGGCCTTTCGCTTGCTTCCTCTTGGTCACTTCCACTATTTTCTGGAACTGGTTGTTCGGTAGGCAGTCTTTTACTTTCTGTTGCCATCATTCGAGGTTCTGTAGCCATTGACACTTGCCCTTGCTCGTGTGCATTTAGTGTGTGGTTGCGTGTAGTTGTCAGTGCTATGTTTTCATTCATTCCGTGCTGACACTGTCCCCATCTTTTCTCTTCATTCGTTACCTCAAATGTGTATGAATCATTGCTAATTACATTTAATTTTAGTTTGTTTACTTTATCGTCAGATTTTCTAGGAACCGGAATGACTATATAGGGTCTGGGAGCTTTCGTGGGATTCGTACGTACATTATCTGGTGGGTGCACTGAAATTGGAGTGTTTCGTGCACCAATAAAGAATGCAGTTCTGATTGTTAATGACAGAAAAACTATAATAATAACTATACATATGCACATTATCGTTCGATAAGACAATTTACAGCATTTTCTTCCAGGGAATAGGGGGCGCCCCTCCGCTTGTGGGAGGACTAGCTTACTGTTCTGGGCCCCCATTTCAATCATATCAATAGTTAAAGTTCTATAACGATCTCTTCTTTTCATTTGCTCCACTATGGTCTTTCAGGGGGTCTTGGACGTAAAGTGTCTTGTGCCTCGTAAGAGTCCCCCCTCTCGAGGGTGACGATTGTCTCTGGTTGCGGGAAGTAGTTTCCTTGCTAGACAATGGAAAAAGATTAGACTAGCCTCTTTGGTGAGTCACACTTATTGAGCATATTCAAAATAGGTCAATTCCCAGTCCACCCCCCCAATTTGCCTTAGTCCGGAAGACATGCTGGAATCTTGTTTAAATGCGAAAAAGATGGAAAAAATTGGAAACAATAGAAAAAATTGAAAAAATGGTAAAACATGGAAAACCTGGAAAAAATTGAAAACATGGAAAACTGGAAAAAATGGAAAAATGGTACCATTCAAAATCAAATCAAAATGGGAGTCAAATAACCATAAAAATGAGAAAATAAAATATGAACAAGCAGTGAAGTTCTCTTCCCTGGTCTTCTCGATCTGTCCCACGGTGATAAGTTTCACTGGAATCTCCTCAGGTATTCTCATTGAACGTTGGACAGCTCCACCTGGAGCATGATACCGTGGAGGAGTGTGCCCATATGTGCGACATTAGCTGGCTCTCTGAGGAAGGTCATGACATCAACATCTGCAGGCCTCCCCACCATTTCTGGATAGACAGTGACTAGACGAAACAGGACATTATGCGCCAGGCGGCTGTCCTCGGGTGACAGAGACATTTGTCCTGCTTGGCTGCATTCTGGGTCACAGGCCTTTCTTTTGACGAGAACAGTCTCTGCACTTTTCTGCTGCATGGATTGCAATCACGTAATTTAGCTTGATCTGCACTTGGTTCAGGTATTCATTGTTTCTTGGGTCTCTGATGAATGTTAGGGTACCTGTGGTTCTCCTGATGAATCCTGGGCACTCCTCTATGATGCGAAAGATAAGTGTATAAGTGAGTTCATCTATTATCACCTGTGGAGGAAGCATCTGTGTCTATAATACCATACTCAGGTAGTACGGAGAAGTCTTCTACGCTGACAGTCAGTAGTTGCCAGATCACCTTCTTGTTGGCAGGATTTTGGACAAAGTCTGTGATGCTGGTAACTCTCCCTACAAGCGATGGATATGTCTCTAGTATTAACTGAAAACAGGACAGCACATCTCTTGTGATATTCCTGTTGGGGGATGTCATACGTTCTGCTAAACAAAGTCTGGGTGTTGGTTGATTCAGGTGACTGTGTGATGTTCTTAACTTTTGCTCTTAGTTCATCAAAGTCTCTTTTACTAATAATGCTTGGATAGGGTTTGATTCAAAAGTTTGTATCATCAGTGTGTTGTGGATTAGGTGTGTGATTCTCTTCTTTACCCTGCAACTAGAATGCACAGAGTGTTCGTTATGTCCTTATCTCCCATTGCTTGGAGGAACTGTCCAGTTTTAAGCCACGACTTGCATCCGGGATCCTTGTCTTGGTTTTCCTGCTCATGCGTCCTTCTTCCTCATCATAGCTCTCATCTGCACGTGCTGAGGTTCTTCCCCATTGTCTGTAGTTTCTTTGCGGTGGGGTGCAGCTAAGGGGATCTCACCGGTATAAGGTTTAATGTCATTTAGGAAGTTCCAAGCTCTCCTGCCTTGCAGTTTCACGGCTGAGGGAGTGCAGTCCTCTGCGATGAACGGGCCGTTGAATCTCGGCTCGTCCCACCTTTTCTTTGTGTGATTTCTCACTAGCACTGTGTCACCAGGGAAGATGATTGGCGTACGTAGCCCTTGAGCTGTGTCTGTTTCAGCATCTCCCTCTGGGTCTGGTGTTGTGCTGCACCCTTTTTGTCGTCACTGCAGTTGGTCTGAAATGACAGTGAGGCTTGATGTCATGCAGTTCAGATATTCTGACAACTCGGGTTCCCAGGAACTCTTGGGTAGACTGGGCATCACATCTAGCTCTATCTCGAGGGGTCAGTGGGGGTCCTCATTCTCCTTCCTGTGACTATCTCGTGCGGCGTGAGATGATGGTCGGAGCCTGGCTGGTTCCGAAGTGCATACAATGCCAGTGGTAGACAGTGCAGCCATGCCTTTTTTAGAGTAAGCTTCAACTTGGCTATCCTTTCCTTTAACAAGCCATTGAGCCTCTCGCATATACCATTTCTCTCTGGATGATACGCAGACGAGAACTTGTGCTTTATACCAAGCAACAAGCTAATCTGTTCAAAAACTGTATTTACAAAATGAGCCCCATTATCTGATCTCATCACCTCACACACCCCCCATCTAGGGAATACTTCCATCACCAGGAATTTAGCAGCACAAGTCGAGTCTGGGTGTGTACAGGGACCTGCTTCTATCGATCTAGAGAATGGACACACCACTACAATTAAGTACCTGTGCCCGTTACATACTTGAATCATGTCGACATAATCGATGTGCAAGTGCTGAAATGGCCCATTTGGCCGGGGGATGACTCCTCTCACTACTTTTAATGTGTGCCCAGCTGTGAACCGATGGTAAATTTTGCAGTTCACTATAAAAAATGCAACCAGCTCTGCTAAATTCGGTATGAACCAGTCTTCTGCGAGAATTGCGGCTAGATTTTCTTTTGTCATATGGAACGGGTAGTGTAATTGTTCTAGTGATATCTTTACTAGGGCTACAGGCATTACTGGTTTACCAGTGCTGTCTTGCCTCCACAATCCGACCGAGGGGTTCAAAGAACACCCTCGTCATTTCCACAGGTTCTTTTCGTCCTGTGGTGCCTCCCCTTGTAGCTCCATCAATTGAGTTTGCCCCATATTACTATAAGCCTCTGGTGTGGCTCGAGCTATCATCATACGCTCATGGGTGCGTGCCACTTCTACTTCCATGATTGTCTAATTTTTAGATGCCATACGCTTGGCTACCGTGTCTGCTGCGTGATTTCCACGTGACACAAAATCTGTCCCATGAGTATGAGCAGCGCATTTCACGACCGCTATGTCCACTGGGAGCTTTAGTGCTGTGATCAGCCTGTCCAATAAGACTTTGTGCTGCACTGGCATGCCATCGGCTCAGAGGTAGCCCCTCCTCTTCCAGCACGCTAGTCCTGCATGCACTGTGGACGTCAGATAGGCGGAGTCACTGTACACCATTACTTCCTGGTCTGCATGATTCTCAATGGCGAGTAACAATGCCAATAATTCTGCAGCCTGTGCTCTATAATGAGATGGTATTCGTGCACTAACGAGTACTTGGAATTCTCTGTTCGCTATGTGTTTTATTACAGCAACGCCCATATATCTTTGTCCGTCTTCTTGGTCGATTCTCAAAGATCCATCAATGAAAACAATCTCACCTCCCGCCAGGGCATTTTCCTTCACCCTGGGGATTTCATCATAGAATTCCTCGTAGTTTGCACAGTCATGTATTGGCTCGCCTTCAGTGACTGGTTCAGCTACGAACGCGGCTAGATTCACTGTTTTACATCAAACTATTTTGATCAATGGATTTGATATGATCACCTCATAGGCAGAGGCCCTTTGAGATGTCAATGTGCCCTTTGGTTTCTCTAAAATGGCAAATAATGAGTGTTCAACATATAAAGTCATGGAGCATCCCATTGCAATGGTTGTCACCTTCTCTATGGCGAACACTGTGGCAGCTAAGCTTTGTTCGCATGGGAACTGGCCTCTCATTACTGCATCCAGATTCCCACTGAAATACGCCAGGGGCTTGTACCCCAACAAGGTTTTTTGAGCAAGTACTGCCGTCATAACATTGCCATTCGTGTGCGAGAACAGGTAGAATTCCTCTGCATAATTAGGAATCCTGAGAACTGGAGCCGTGCAAATTGCTCTCTTTAGTTCTGTGAACCCCTCTTCCATCGCTTCAGTCCATTCAATTTTTTGCTTTTGTCGCTCGGGCCTTCTTCAGGTTCTGGAACAAGGGCTTGGTATATGAGCTGTAATCGAATACCCATGACCTAACATAGTTGTACAGGCCTAGGAAGCTCTGTATTTGTTTTATCGTGAACGGCTTAGCCGTGTTCATGATAGCTTCAGCCCTTTCTGGGGTGACCCTTTTCCCCTCATGCGAGATTAGCTGGCCTATGTACAGCACCTCTTGTTGACAATATTGTAACTTTTCTTTGTCAACCTTATATCCTTTCTCAGCCAATATAGTCAGAGGCTGGAGAGAATCGCGCCTGCATTGTTCTTCAGTGGTGCTGCAGATCAGAATGTCATCCACATACTGCAAAACAACACTGTCTACTGTAATGTTGCCCAGGTCCATTTGCAAGACTCGGTTGAAAATGGATGGGGACTCACAGTACCCCTGTGGCAACCTTGTACTTTTTAGGTGCATTTATCTGAACATGAAGGACGTCAGATCTTGTGAGTCACGGCGCAGCGGGATAGAGAGAAAAGCATTTTTCAAATCAATCACTGTGAAGTATTTCACCTCGATCGGTATGTTACACAAGATTGTAGATGGATTAGGGACTATAGGGAACTCGGCTTCAACAATATCGTTTAATGCTCTTAAATCTTGGATTAAACGCCACAACCCTCCCTTCAATTTCTTGACGGCGTAAATCACTGTATTGCAGGGTGATTCTGACGTCACAAGGATGCCCTGCTCCATCATGGTGGAAATTGTCTTCGCAATCCCTTCATCCGCTTCTCTGGACATGGGATATCGTCGTGCCCTTGGTAAAATTGCTCCTGGTTTCAATTTAATTTTCACTTCTCCTGCTCCTTTCAGGAGGCCTACGTCATAGGGTCCTGTAGTCCATACTGAGACAGGCACCTGGGCCATATCGCCATCAAAGTATGTGGGGTGGATCAGTGTCAACATCATTCTCTGTGGCACTTCTCGTTTGATCATTTTGACCCAAAATATGAAACTTACTTCCACCCTTGTCTCTTCTGAGTCAGGGTGTTCTTCGAACAGATCATCATCGGTGACGTCAGTCACTCGGTACCCTTCTTCAATGGCGATGATTGCACACCATTGTCTGCCTTCATCATCGTACCCTTCGACCATTACTACCTTCCCTCATACTGCTGCAATATGTATTGATAAGGGAAATACTTGTCCCTCTTCTTCATGCATAGGTATTCTTGGTCTGAATAGAAACTCATCAGGGGTTCTCATAGTTCTATCTGCAAGGCCTGGCACTCCCGCCATAAGCACACGCACGCCATATGCGAAGACTTCCGGTTCTAATGGTATAGCTCTCATGGCTATACGTCCGGAGTACGCTCTGACCATTTCGCATACGTTAGAATAATGCATTCCTGGAGTGGAGCATACTATGCCCTCTTCTGTGAACGATATAGTCATATTCAACTTTGTCATTAAATCTCGACCCAAAATGTTTACTGAGGTCTGGCGTGAATATAACAAGGGCACATTCATCTCACATTACCCCACAGAGACTGGGAGATTGTCCCTAAAGGGAACTCTACTGTGAGCTCCTGTAAAACTCTGAGTGTCTATGGCCTGGTCGGACAAGGAAAACTTGCCTTCTCGTATGCACAAGCGTGTTGCACCTGTGTCAACTAAGAAGGAATATTCTTTCCCCCCTATGACGACATTTACCCTGGGTTCCCTGTTAGGGTCTGGTGTCACTGATAGGATAGAGCATATCAGAGTTCCCGTGAGCTGTCCTATTGTATATATGGGTTTGGTCCACTGTATACTTGTGGATTTCCCCCATTTCCAGGGTTGACTCCCCCTCCGGAGTTAGTGCCCTGCGACATTTGCGGCTGTGCCTGTTGGGATTGCCCTTGTGGCAAATTCCTCATATTCGAGGGTTGAACCCCTTGCGGCGTACCATGCTGCAAGCCTGGCACCTGCTGCTGCACTGCGTGATTCTGTGCACCGTCTTGTTGTGGGACGGCAGGCTGATTCACCATGCCTGTTCCCATCCCCTGGCCATTTTGGCACATGCCTTGGCTTTTGCACACACGCGCCACATGTACTGTCATTCCACGCAGCCAACACACTGGCGGTGGTCGGGCCATCTGTCCATCTGGCGTAGCTGGAGTGCCCATCTGCGCGTTCTGAAAGCCATCTTGATTATTCTGAAAACCTCCCTGATTACTTTGAAATCCTTCCTCATTACTCTGCTGTCCTCTTCCTCTAAATCCCCTACCCCTCTGGTAAAAACCTGCACTACCCTGGTTATTCTGCAATGGGTTAGTCACTTGTTGCGCGCTTGGCTCAGCTGGGTTTGTCAGCATGGCTCCCTCGAGAGCATACTTTGAGAGTTTCTTCTGCACTAGTTTCGCTTCCTCACCTTTACGAGTTGCCTCCTTTTTTTGGTTCTTTTCTTGCAACAATCTACAGTAGTGTGCAATTGTCAACTGTATTTCAGCCCATGGTTTGGCTTCTACTCCTACCAGTTTCTTGAGCTGTTTCTGCACCGGTTCTGGCAACCTTTGGCACAATATATGGTAGAATACAGGGATAGATTTCATCCAAGATTCATGCATTTCGAGCACCCACACGTCTTGAAAATTCTGGATATAAATCAAGGGATCCTCTGACTCTTTCATTTTTCGAGTCATTATAGCTCCCATATCGGAAGTGTCTGGGTACAGCACTCGTAGCGCTTTCCACACTGCTGCTCTACAATTATTAAATGGTGCTCCGTCATGAGTCGTGTTAGTTATGGTTACCCCAGGGTACCCAGCCCGCTTCCATACATTGTCTGCTCTCTCACCCAGTATGGCGATCAGGAGACCTTTAATGTCCCCTATAGCCATCGTGACACCCCCTGTCACTTTTTCTAACTCGTGTATCCATTTCCCAGCTCCCGAAGTAAGTATTGGAAGCTTGTTTTTCAAGTTCTCTCGATCCATGTATGGCCATGGGATATATTGTGGTCTTGTGCCCCCTTTTTCTAGCAGCAGGAACTGAAATGCGCAGTCTTCATTCTCTTTCCCCACAGCTCTCCTGTCTATCGATGGGGTAGCATTCCCGCATCGCTATCTACCTGGCAATGTCCTCAATCTGTCTACATAGGCAGGTGCTGGCTCCCCCCTCTGACCGCGGGGTATTCCCTCATGTCAGTCAGGCTGCGCGTTGAACCCTAGTGTCTGACCACCGTACCCCTTGGTCCCTTGGGAGCCGCTTCTCGCGTTGTCTCCCTTCTTCGTGTGTCTTGTCCTCCATTTCCCCACCGGAGTCGGACGCTGAAAGTCACCAGTTCATGCAACTCCTCACATCTTCTTCATTCTTACTAATTTCTAGCCTATCCAGGGACAGTCCACTGCTCCCACTACTTCGGGTGACATCCTCAGTGTCATACATTTGAGTGCTTTCCAAGCACTCATCTTCCCTTCCCCCTTGGGAAATATGTTCTAGCCCCATTTCATCGTATATTTTATCAATCGTTTCCCCGATGCTTCTGGTGTTGAAGTCATTTTCAATGTTTGCCGCATTCGTGCCTGATATTGACTCATTTGCAGGGAAGAATTCTTCGATGTCTTCCCATTCTACAACAGGATTGGGTTAACTTCCCGCTCCAAATATTCAAGATCCCGTGCCCTCTGTCTACGTTTGCTTTCATAGATCACCATCGACTTCCTTGCGCTTCCTCGATACTTCTCTTGTCTTTTCTTCTCTTCTTCTCTCCTTCTCTCATTTCTCTCATTTCTACGTTCATTTTCCCTTCTAACTTCCTCTTCCCGTCTCCTTATTCTCTTTTCACATACTCTTTGCTCTTCTTCCAACCTTTGCATATTCTGTCTGTACTGTGCATAGGCTACACATTGTTTGCGACTGAGCGGTTTTCCTTGCTCTTCGCGATATAGCTGTTCCCGCCTCAGCCTATCTTTCTTTTTTATTCTCTCGTCCCTCATTTCCTTTTCCTTCTCCTTTTCCCTTCTCTGTGCCTCATCAGACTTCTCTCTCGGCCTTATACTATCACTTCCTTTACCATCAAGTTTCAACAATCCATTCGTCTTTTCCGAATGCTATCTCATCAGTTCTGCCTTTGCTTCCCTTCCATTTCTTTCTCTCTCTCTCCTTAATGAGCGGTGCATCTGTGCCTCACCTTTCCTTTCCTCATCGCGTCTCTCCTGGTTCCTCGGGATTGCGGAGGTAAGATTAATTTTCTGCTCCTTCTCCTTGATTTCGTCACTACTGTACATAGGTGACTCATACGCAGGGTTGCTGTACCCCGTAGCTGCCTTAAGCTCTCTTAATGGGTAGAGTCCCTCTGACTTACTCCCCTCAATCTCTGGCTCAGGCGGGGCTGGTGGCGCCGTAGGCGTCTCACCCCCCTCCGTGCATACATTTAGTATCCAATCTGTAGGAGGCTCTTCCTCCTTTGGCTGTTCAAACATTTTCCACAGTGCTAGAACGTTTCCCTAGTTTCTTGCCTGTATATGTGGCATGTAGATAAGTCTATATAACAACTATTTTAGGTTTAATGAGCAGTATTATATGCAAGTTTCAGGCACGTCCATGGGTTCAGCTGTGGCCCCATCATACGCGAACATTTTTATGTTCATCTTTGAAAAAACACATGTTCTCGACCATCCACAATGGAAGAACAACATTCATTGTTGGTTAAGATACATAGACGACATTTTTGGAGTCTGGAATGGTTCTGAACAGGAATTGATGGAATTCTGGCAATATATCAACCTCTGTAATCCAAGGATTAAATTTACCATTGAGATTGGGAAACCACAAGTGTATTTCTTAGACGTCTCAGTTGAATGGAAGGACATGGAGTTAATTACATCTATCTTCAGAAAACCCACTGATGTCAACAACTCTCTGCATTACAATAGTTTTCACCCAAGACACCTGAAAGAGAATCTCCCGTACAGTCAGCTTCTACGAGCAAAACAAATTACTTCAAATACAGAAAGACTCCAGACTGAATTTGAAACCATGAGAGCTAGATTCCAAGAAAGAGGGTTTCCAGAAGAAATTGCGACTCAAGCCATTCAGAGGACTGAAGCAAATCCCAGCGAGACATTGTTTCTAAACAACCTACCCAAGCTAAATCTAACCTCATCTACACATTGAAATACTCGGGACAAAGCTTTCAAATTAAGAAAATTATTAACAAGAACTGGGACTTTATTAAAGCAGATCCCAACCTCAATCGGCTCTTTCCATCACCTCCAATGTTGGCTTACAAAAGAGGTAGACATTTGGTGACACTGTAATCAAAGCAGAGAAACCAAAAAAATCGACTCAAAGACTTCTTACCAAACAAAAGCAAGGGGCCTTCCCGTGTTTAAACTGCCAACATTGTTCAAATATTATAAAAGGAGACCACATTAGGCATCCCAACAATGGGAAAAAGATTCCATTGAGAAGTTACGCGACTTGCGAATCAAAAAATGTCATCTACACTATTAGATGCCCTTGTGGGAAATACTATGTGGGCAAGACCAGCCGACGTGCAAAGGAAAGATGGACTGAACATAAGTCTCAAATCAGGACAAAACATTTGAAATCACCAGTATTTCGGCACTTCAGAGATAATAACCACAATATCTCACAAATGAGATTTGCTATTCTGGAAGTCATACATCCCTTATCGAGGGGAGGAGACCTACCAAAATTACTAGCGCAGAGAGAGCTCTTTTGGATACACAAACTTGATGCCATGTCCCCACTTGGCCTCAATGAAGACTATTATCTAGGTCCATACATTTAAAACACACATCCACATCCCCTTTTATTTTGGTTTCTGAAATTGAGTTTGGTTGACATTATTTGATTAAAAGCAATGGTAAAGAATGTGAACCAAATTTAGGACAGGCAAATCTTAATCACCATCCAGAACTTTGTTATTCATACATGTTGTAAATAGTCTCTTTTTACCTTCCAACAACTGTTGCTAAGAATGTGAACCTAATGTAGGACAGGGGACTTCTAACTGATAACATGGCCTTCCATTCAAAGGGGGATCATATATGAGTATACCCTCCAAGGGCTTTCATATTCAGAGGAGAATGTTAACCGGGCCATGGGCAGCTATGACAAGTTCTCAACTTATTTAAAAAATGTTCACGTGTGACGACCACATATTGTTTTTGCAGTCTATCCTAGAACTTTTATCTCCACATAGTCCCCACAATTATTACACCGGCACTGCATTCAATACCCGGAGTCTCAGTACTGCTTTGACCTTCTTTCTTTCCTTCGTTTTGGACCAAGAGAGTGGCAGCTTACATTAGTAACTTAAGCGCTCGTGATTGCTTTAATCCTTGGCGGCTGGTGTTTACATATGACGTCACGCACGTTATGCGCGTGATGACATCATCATGTAAACATCTAGCCCGACCGGGACATAACACAGTACTCTAATGCACATCTAACACATTTATGGTTTTATTTCCGATGTCCCCATACATGGAGTGACTTCAACATTCACTGCACACCATATGAGCTTAAAACAATAGAATGTGTTTCCGATCAGCAACATCACACGCGCATGCGCGTGATGACATCATCACTATGCAGCACATAAATAATGCCACAGTTAACCACACAGAGTCCGGTTATCCCGTGGGATCCTGACTCCAATGGACAGTACAACGGACTACAGGTGAGACCAAGACCCCTAGATAGAGTGAGGCTAGCATAGTTGGGGACTCCATCTCTGAGAGGACCATAATGGACTAACTACAGCCTTTATGTATTCTGTATTCCCTAGAATCTGTTTGCATTCACGGTGACTTTGGCCTGGCTGGCTAGTGCCGAGGCATTGGATAACATTCGGTCTTCTACAAGGAGATACCCTCCGGACTTCCATGTAAGTTCGTTTTAAAATTCACTAAATAGATTTTAGCCCTCTCTTGCTCTGGGTAATGACCTTGTCCCTCTTTGGTCTCGACTCATAGGTAGTGAACTGAGAAGCGGTAGTCATTTTTTCCGCAATGATGAGCGAGGCTCATTTGAAGTTACAATTTTAAGGACTGATCAACCCAGAAATCAGCTTGTTAAACATTTCTGGAAGGATAAAAACACAAGGTTAGAATCTTCCATTCTTTTTACTCTTAGCCTAGTAATCTGTACATTAGAATTCATGTATACTTTAGTTATTTGACCTTCGCATATAGGTCCACTTTTTCAAAAAATGTTCTATAAAACATTTTTGCCAAAAAAGTTCTATCTCTATACACTGGTTTTAATGTAGTAAAACATAATTGACAACATCTAAGTTCTCACACCATTAGTTCACCATAAGGGTTTTGTCAAATGCTCACTGCAATGCAAAGATAATGTAATGACAGATGACTGCTACAAATGAATTTAGCATAAATTGTAAAGATTGTTAAATAATTATGTCTTATCACTAATGTAAGTGCATATATATTTTTTTCTTAGAAATCACTTATTGCCCCTGATGAAGAGTGTGATGCACTCGAAACGCATTGGGCCCCTCCTGACTTCGACATCATGAATAAAAAGAAGATGGTTTCTTGTGACCTAAATTTGTTTTTTTCAAGATTATTCGTTTTCTAAGTATATATAATTGATTTACTGACAATTTTGAACATTACTAATTATTGGTCTGGTTTTCTAGACAAAGGATAGTGTGCAGGGGACGTGAGATCCAGACTAGGGAACTTATTTTGTATTTGTTGCATGCAGATAAGTCGTCATATGCTGTAAGACGGCTTTAGATAAAGACCCGTTCTGTGGCCATGGCATAAACATTTTATGGGCGGTACCCTTAACCCACTCCGCACTATACTTCTTGACCTTGAGTGCGTGCTTGGGTAATTGCTTGCACAAATGGGCAAGTGGGGTAACCTCCTCCATTCTCAACTTTCGTTACCAACACTATTTTATGCAATTTTCATACATCCAACAGTGTGAGCGAGCACAAAAATACACAAGCTCCAATCCAATCTTTCCCGCCAAAATTCTATATTATCACTTTATTCAAGAGCATCAATTCATTGGCGATTCCCTCTTAGATACGGAATCGCGTGAAGCCCAAACTTCATTTCAAACAACCAATGATACAGTTCTTTACGTTTGACATATGAGAAGACATTTGACAGACTAGACGGACACCAGCTGGACACACATATGCCTGCCTTCTAATCAATACCCCGACATGGGGTTTAAATGAACCCCTTAAGTGCCATCTTTAATGTCACCTTAGTCTAATCGTCCCCCATTATGTGGGCTCTGAGTTCACGTTTCTTCTGACCGCTGTATTAAAGTACAGGAACAAGGCGAATCCTCTTACTTTTTTCTCTTGGGTGCCCTCCCGGTAACCTACTTTTTCTCTCGGGTGTCCTCCCGGTAACCTTACTTTTTCCTCTCGGGTGTCCTCCCGGTAACCTTACTTTTTCCTCTCGGGTGTCCTCCCAGTAACCTTACTTTTTATCCCTTATACTCGAGTCATTAACCCCTTACATATATATACAGTCTTCTCTACTTCTGACTATTTTTATTTTCTCTGCCACCCTCCGTTACCTTTCCCTTACTTGTTCTAATGCCTACAAGACATTTGCCAAAGTAATGAGTTTATTGTTTCACTCACTGCTCGCATCTTTTCCTCTCTGGAACTTCGGGATCACCGCCCCTCCTTTTTCCCACCTATTGCAGTCTTTTCGTCCGATCCGCTGCCCGTGGGAATGAGAAGGGTTATGCTTGGAAAGGCAGGTTCCTTCAGACATACTGCAGATTTGATGGACTTAGTTCTATCATTGTCCACAGGAAGCATCTCAGTCTACTCAGCCGAGTGGTGAAGGACTTGTGATATTGCCGAAGGCCTAGAGTTACTTCATGCCTTCGCTCTATGGTTGCCTTCGTATTAATCAATCAATAGTTGATGGTCGAACCATCCTCACGCTACCAAGTGTACAGGAGGGCGGAGCATCCTCTGACGGGCCGATAGGTCAGAACTCACCCTCTAGTACCTGTAAAACACGATAGCTGCACCTTGAGGAGGTTAGGGTGCAGGATTCAATTACTCCAACACACTTCAATAAGGACAACTCAATAGTTTGGCAAAGGGAAGTCCGTTTAATGACAAGTACAAAAACGGGGAAACAAATGGTAATCATCAATGATGCGATCGCCTGTCTCACTTCAACTGCCAACTTCTTCATGCTGACAGTAACTTTTATAGCAAATTTGCGTCATCATTGACGTGTAAAACTCATAAATTTGACATGCAATTCTATTGGTTGGAAAAGGTAACTTAAGTATAGGTGCTATATCTATATATGGTAACAGTGTGTGCGGATTGGATAACTCTTATCGGGCGGGCGTCTAAGCCCATCCCACTACATCACTCGTGATAGACGTCACTACGACTATTACATCTGATTGGCTCTGCAAACTATAGGATCCTAGATTATTTGGTCCATTGTGATTGGGTGATTTACACCCCTAGGCATAAATCTCCACTTTAATTAGCAGCATGCAGAATTGACACCCAGATGCGGAGTGCCACAAGATTCACCCTGCCTCCCTTCCATCAATCAGCGCTTTAGGGCTATGTGTCAATTAGTTGGCTGAGGATGGCCTCGAAACTGTAGCTTCTTATCAGGAAAAGTTATGGCATCCTCGGGTTCTGGATGACATCAGACGTTGGTACCTCTTTGCCCTTGGCTAGTCACGTGTCTGTTCACCGTGAATCTGATTCATTTTCCTTCTTTTTGTATATTTGATTCTTTGTTCAGCCTAGCCACCTGCCTGGGGCCTCCTTATCTCGACCTTCACTGTCTGGCAGTCATACCCTGAAGTTTCAGTTCTTCAGGGTTGCTGCTATCCTCCCTTCCTGGAGTTGATCTCGAATTCCCAAGCATGAGCTACTTCTTGCTAAGTTTCGATTCCGCTTTTCCCTTCTGGTTTTAGCTGGAATATGAATCGCGGCCTTGATGGCCCCTTGCAGCCTGGGCTTAGTTCTGCTTCACAAAATGGAGTCGCACTTGTATAGCGTGCTTCATTGACGTAGATATATAATTGGCGCATGCCGCCCTAAACTTCTATTAAGCATTGCAAGCAGGACAGTTAACTGAGCTTCTTGCGTTCTGAACCTATTTACATGCATTCAGTCAGTTGCACAATTCGATCCTGGATACGTTCTTTGTGCTGCAACGTGGTATCTTCTTATACCTCTGTCACATCATTATTCTTTACAGTTCGTCCTTGCGTACCTTCTTTTGCTCTTCATTTTATGGTTATCTGTATGTAACGTCTGGGCTCTTATGTCGTCACCAATTGCCTTCCATTAAGGCTCTGTGTGTCTCTTCGAGGACAGTCTTTAAGTAATCTTCGTTTCATGTCAGCTGCTGGTATGGTTGTCTCAGTGGATACCTTGCAGCCCACGTTGTCTGGTTATTGGTGCTTCAATAGGTATACATGTCCTTCTGATGGGTACTGGACAGGGCCCCACCGTGGCTCCCTGTTGGTTCATTTGCTCCTTATGCATCACATATCTTGGCAAGTATGCTTCTGGTATCTCGACATGGGTGGCTGGAGTGCAGGCCATATTTGGGACCTTCTCTACACCCCAAAGAAGCATTATGGTGACTGGATAGCACTCGAAAGACAGTAATGCCAGTAGCATTATTATAGATCACGCTAGAACAACTGCATTACACCGCTCATGTGACTAGGGAGAGTTTTGCTGCAACAATTGCAGAAGACTGGTTTGTTCCGAATCTGTTAGAACACGTTGCATTCTATGTAGTGAATTGCATCGTATGTCAGAAATATACAACTGGGCATACACTGAGAACGATTAGAGGAGTAATATTGATTATGTTGATATGCTGCAGGTGTTTAATGGATACAGATACCTGATAGTGGTGGTGTGTCCCTTCTCTATGTGGATCAACACAGGTCCATGTACACACCCTGATGCTGCTTATGCTGCTTATGCAGCAAAGTTTTTAATACATGAAGTATTTCCATGATGGGGTGTGTTCAAAGTGCTAAGAACCAATAATGGGCCACATTGTGTTAATGAAGTGTTCCAACAGATGGACTATTGTTAAGCATTAAGCATATATTTTCTTCAGCTTATCACCTGCAAGCGAACGGGATATGTGAGAGCCTCCTTAAAGAAAGGATTGGCAAGCTTAAGCTAATGTTGAAAAAGGGATGGCTATATTGCTTGCCCTTAGCTTTATATGCCCTAAGGAATCAGCCTGGGTCGGACCACCACCTCACACCCCACAAACTAGTAACAGGGAGGTGAATGAGAATGCGTCTTAAACCTCCATCAAGGAGTATAAGTGATGCCCAGAGTACTGTGAAATTGCTAGGTGATGAGCTGCACAATTGTTTGACTTGTCTGACCTCTGGCCTTGCTCTCATTTCAGATCAACTGAAGCATCAGGGGGGTCGGTCTCAGAACACAGATGAAAACCATTCAGCAAACGGATCTCTTGAATTACTATCAGCACCTAGACTATTTGTTGGCGATACCATGCTAATCAGAAACTTCACTAGGAAGTGTCACGAGCTGAGATTTAATGGCCCCTTTTTCTGCTCCCTCAGCAGTAAAAGTCTAAGGCAGAGGAGCTTGGCTTAATTTAAATGACGTGAAGCAATGCACCGGCGAGACCGCGCCAACCCCAGCTGTCGATTCAGAAGCAAGAAAAGAAGAATTTCAGAGTGTGCAGACTCAATCGATGACGAAGAAGAAGGGCGATAAGGCAACAAGCTAATATATGCAGATTGTGCATTTGGACTGTGACTCATTTGAACACTCCTTATAGATATCATAGCAGGTGTGCAACCCGTGCCGAGAGTCACAGCAATCTTGAAAATTGAACTTTAGAAAGTTATTGATGTGTCACAAATATGCCTAGTCGTAAATTTGAATTTGACGACTGGAAACGTGACCAATTTCTAGACTGGTTTCTTACTGAGTTTCTATTTGGTTGCATCTATGGCCCTAACAATTGGAGATGCCCGTAGACTTATTCGTGCTGTTTTTGTGTTTATCCTTGAAAATTATCCAGCTCTTCTTAGAAGAGACGTTGATATTCACACTTTTTTACAGGATCCTAAGAATGAACCTTTAATCAGAAGGCTGCTTGTTGCAATAGTAGAAGAAATATTGCAGTTGCCAGATTTATTGTAGTTGCCTGAGTAAAAGGGTTTTTTTCCTTAGTAATTGAAGTAAAAATGAAGAATATTGAAGCTGGTGCGATTTTGGGGAATGAGCAAGCCCAACCAATTCCAGAATGCCATAAGTGGTGGGGGTTAATAAGTTGGTTCGTGATATATGTATGTTTGACCATACTTTGTGTCTTTCTGTTTCTCCTGTTTAGCATTCCTCTTTATATTGATGCTCTGATTGAAATAGAGACTATTATGATTCCTCCTACTACAGGAACTACTCTTGGTTTGCTTACCCCAACTGAGGTAGATGTTCCTATGATTCTCCCCACAAATAGAACTCTTTTTGATATGCTTTATGGGTATTAAATAAACTGTGCATTGGGGAGATATAAGAGAAGTGCAGAGGAAGACAGTGATGGGATAAACACTTATATAGATAGTGCAGCACACCTGGGTAATAACATGTGGTACCGGCACATGAAAAAGGTGGGAGAGAGAACATGTAAGGAGAGTTGATACGCCCACTATCTCATACCCTATGCCATGGGAACCTCCAATATATTCATAGCTACAGAAGTACCAGTGAAGAAAGCCCA
This sequence comes from Ambystoma mexicanum, assembly GCF_040938575.1. Taxonomy (NCBI): domain Eukaryota; kingdom Metazoa; phylum Chordata; class Amphibia; order Caudata; family Ambystomatidae; genus Ambystoma; species Ambystoma mexicanum. Next base: position 396,683,807 of record NC_090926.1, on the reverse strand, counting down.
TTGCCTGATGCATCTTGCACTTTGCGTGACAAGAGGACAGTTCCAGGGTCAAACAGCAGCCATAGTATGGATGAATAAAGCGACAAATCAAAGAGAAGATAATTATGTGCAAAATTTAAAGACAAGAAAGAAGCCAGAAACAAGGCATCAAATAATAAAATATGAACAGCCTGGAATGAGCGGAGAAGGAATCAGGAGCAAAGAAAACAAGATGTTAAATTGGCAAGGCAAGAATGAAGAAGAGATATGTAGATGTTGAGAAAGAGAAAAATTACAAATTAAGGGAAGTGTGCTGACTCACAAAGGATGTGTTGATGGATTGGTTGTGTGTAAAGCAGCAGTGTTAACCAGACAGTGGGACAATGTTGTTAAAAATGCAGAAAACTAATGCAAGGATCAATGGCCGCAGATTACAAAATCGCTGACATGGGTAGATGATAAAGGAAGACCATTGCAGAAACTATCTCTGGAGTGCGTCCTTATGTTTCAGAAATAACGGCAGAAGGAAAGTCGGAGAGAATCACCAGTGTGGCCGAATTCTTTATGTACCAAGCATGAAGGCAGGGACAGCCATCCTGATGGATCGATAATGGGCTTGTGGGTGCAGGGCCTACATGAAACTACCCAAGGACTGGGGAGGGACGTGTTCCTTAGTGCTTATCCATGATACAGCATTAGTGATTCCACAGAGTGACCTGAACATTGGTGAATTTCCAAAAGCGGATGGCCATTTTAGAAGGAGAAGAGTGCTCGAAATTCTCAACTGATCATAGACAGAGAAGTATTTCTCAGCTAAATCAACAGAAGCTTTTGATGCTACTCCATATACGCACAGGTTGTTTAGCCAGACTGCTGCATTATTCATGACTATCTTTATGCCAGGGATCCAGATGATGGGGAATGCTAAATGGTTACAAATAACAAGATGGGAGCTCCTGCAGACGATCAACACGACCATAAAGGGATTTAATGCGATCAAAGAAGAATAAAGGGCATACGACTTATGACCCTACACAATAGGTATGTCCTTGACATGATCACAGCAATGTGCCAAAATCAGGGCATCATGTTGCATGCTCATACCTTCACACGACGGCGAGATTGGGACCTTGACATAGGCCATAACGTTGCTGACAAAACTGCATAATCAGATGGAAGATGAGACAGAGAACATTGCAGATGACGGTTGGTTTGCGTCTATCTTTTCATGGGTTTCACAATGGATGGCGAACATCTTCAAGTTTCTTGGAGTGGTATTAGTGATGATAATGTTTGGATTCTGTGTGATCAAGATAATAATTACACAGTGCAAGAAGATAGCAAAGAAGGCAGTAGGAATGAAGATCATGGTCGATGTCGAATCACGGTTTGGACCCAAGGAGTTGATGAAGATATCAGAAAATATATAGAGGCCAGCATCTTAGCACCTCAGGGAACAAAGTTCCTACATCCAAGGAATGACAAGAAGTATGTGGGATGATGGATGTATTGTAATCCGAATGGACAGTTTAGCTACATGACCTGGAGTGTAGATGAACATGTAAAATCAGCAGGATCCCTCAAGGGAGTAGTGAAGATTTGGACCCAGAAGTAACACTTCTTCAAGAGAAGAAATCAAAATGTCGAGGTTAATGTAGGTGTGGTCGATGAATCAACCAGAGGGGGGAGTGTAGAGGAGCAGCCGAATGCCTCTGCAGGAAGTCCCGCCCCCTTGCTGCTTATATGCTGGAAGCCTGAAATCTCGCCATGCATGACACCAGTGGTTGTGCCTATTCCACGGAGAGTCTTTGAGAAGAGGCATCCACTAAGACAACCCTCTTTGATGTATCCCCGTACAGATGACAATCTCATGGAAGAAGTCCCTGAAGGAATATGAAGATGAAAGAAAGAGAAGTTTGGTGATGTAGCAAGAGATGAGCGTGACACACTGAGAGAAAAGGATGTATAGACCTTATGGAATCTGATGAGGAAGTAAAGAATTGAGTAAACTTTCATATGCAAAGTGAAGATTGCACGTGTAAAGAGTACTGCAAAAATGCAAGCCGTTTAATAACTGTACAGATGCAGAAACGCAAGTAGACTAAGTAATTTTAGAGGCTGGCTACATGTAGTGAATAGACTGCAGGTGGTGCCGCCATTATATAGAATCTGGACTTCGGTGTCAAAATCTTAGTAAGCTTAAGCCCATGAAGAAGATGGCTGAAAGTTGTGTTGCAGCAAGAAAGTAGCTGGAATCGAGGAAGGACCGATAAAGGCTGTCTGGCCTGGTGTCAAAGACTGGAGCAGCCAAGAACTGGTTATCTATCCTTGAAGAATAGCAAACATGAGAGACTGAGTCATCCATTTCTAAGGTGCAAAGAAAGAACACTGAGTGCCAAGTTTCAGTCATTCAATACAATTAAATGCTAGTAAATGCACAGAATTGCTGTCTCCTGTCACATGGGCTACGGATGGAAATAGAAGTTGGGCATGCAGCTCTGGACTTAAGATAGCTTGTGCACACTCCCATATATTGCCAGGAGCGATAATACTTTGCAAGGCCAAGTTCAAAGGCAATCTCCATGGCAGAAGGCATGGACGATGAGAGATGTTGGGCTAATTGGGTGGGGAGAAATGGTCAAAGTCCACGCACTGACCGCTGGGGTACCAGCTTATGTGCTGCTAGTGAGCGAATGGTCCAGAAGGGCACAAGCATGCTAACCAATTATAGAAGGCCATATAATGAAGAGCCTTATATTTTGATAGCCAATGATGAGCTGTGTGTCAAATAACTGTTGAAGATGACTTGCACTAGGGGTGGGCATAAGCTGTCCACCTGACTGTAGAGACCTAATCACACCCCGATCCCTTATAGAAAGTATACTTATTTGTTCCCTTTAAGCCTTTCATAACCCTGCGTAGGTTTAAATTATTTTGCCACGTAGTATGACATCACGTATGATGAATTGTTACTATATAAATGTAATTTTCTGTGAAATGCTTCGAGCGAGATTATGCTGTGCGACGTCCGTTGATGTCTGTTGTAACTCCCTGTTTTAGACAATTGATATTAAAATCAGTAAAACGACTTTGCCTTCTTCCTAAGTTAGTTTGATTATTTGGTGTAAGAGTTACTCTGCATCCCACCTACTGCACGATGTGCTACCTATTTAAGAGCCATATGTTCACTTTTCTCCTTCTGTTCCCTGGGAGAAGTTAATTGGAGGGATCTTGCTTCCCTCTTTCGGTGCTCCGACCTTCCTTCCCTGGGGGAAGATTTAAGGAAGACTGTATCTTCAGCCCATGTCCAAAGATAAGTTCTTTTTTCTGCTTCTTGTGAAGTCTTCAGATGTTCTCCCAAAATAGGGGCTCCAGCACTCTTTTAAAGCCAAGTGGGCCACAGTGATTGATGTATGCTAAGCCTACCTTAGTGAACCAATCCTGGGGTCCCTACCAACAATGTTCTGTATGCATGAGGTTGTACCCTACAGGAAAAGGTAAAGGGGTAAAATAGGAACAAGGGGTGTTCCTTAATAAAGATGGTGGAAACCTCCTCTCAACAGAAAGAGCTCTGTGCTCACTTCCTTGTGCTACTAAGTCCCACCCATCTGCCTGTCTGCTGAGATGAAAGACTCTCTCTGGTTAATGGATCTCCCTGTGGTTCCTGATTAAAACAGCAGATCTCTCTTGAAGATGCTGAGAGACCAGACTCTCTGGCTTCCACAAACCACATTCTAGTATTTTATGAATGGAGTCCACCTAGCAGGGGTGGCCTACTGTAACAAAATACCCAGGCATGTCAGCTCACTTGTCATTGATACTGAAGAGGGAGCTGCCTTCAGGTTGACACAGTTACATATGAAAGGCTGTTAAGGTTCCTGTCTCCTTTGTTATCTTCTGAAGCCTGGCACTCTGTGGGCCTGTTTGAAGTACTTTCTCTTGCTATGTTAATCACTGCCACCAGCTGCAGGGCCTAACAAAAGAGCAGGACAGGTCCATGCAGCCTTTGTCAGTTAATCAGGCTGCTCTCAGCAGATGTAAGTTTGTCCTCCCCCTTCCTGGGATGACATTGTGCCCTCCTCTGCTGTCACATTCCATCTAAATCTGACAGGGCGGACCCTGCCTGTAGGTTGTGTCCATGCCAGAGTAAACAGGACTATACATTTGTCATGGTGGGAGCATAGGAAAATGTGTGTGAATTAGCCCAACTAATTCTCCTGAGGTAGGCCTACCATCATCCATTTATATAGAAATTTCAAAAAAGCCCAGGTGTGCACATGCCCACCATGCGGATGGTAGAATTCCTCACAATGTGTATTATTTTGTGTCATCAGACCGGGAAAACCTAACCTTTTCCATACATCATCTTCCATACATGATTGTTCCGCCAATATCAAAGCAAGTAAACTTCACATTCCTTACCGGCAATGTCATTCCTGCCGTCCTTTTTTCCAGTTCATAAATCCACTTTCCTGTCCCTGTGGTCAGGTAAGTTGGGCAACTAATTTGTTTTTATCTGTTTGAGGCCATGGTATATACTGAGCTAGCCCCCCCTTTTTTGGAGCAAGGGTAACTGCATCATCTCTGCCTTGCATGCAGGCAGAGCCACGCCTTTGTCCCTTTTAAGCTTATTGTCATGCGACTTGTTCGACGGCCTGTTAGATTCCTTAATCTGTTCACAGATGGTGTTTTCCTCTCTAAATTTATAGGGAGAAGCTCTTGGACTGATGGGCCCCCTCTCTATAGTAGCTTGTCATCTCTCAAATCTATTATTGGATACTGTTCTCCTTCAGGTGCACTTGTTTGAAGGGCTTGCATCATCTCTTCTTCCTCTTCCTCCCCTTCATCTTCCCATTCATCTTCCTCTGGCTCTACCTCTTCCAGCATATCGTTGCTGACACCTCCAAGACCTTCTCTCACGTAAAGTCCTCTTTCTATAAACTCTATAATGTTTCTGCTGATGCTATTAGCAACCTCCCTCATGCTCTCTTCTCCTCTTTCCTCCGTCATCCTTCTGCTAATGCTAGCATTAACCTCCCTACTGTACTCTTTTCTACTTCTCTCCTGCTCATCCTCTCTCTCCAATGCCTTTCCGTTGTCATTGTCACTTTTCTGTCCATCTATTTTGAATAATACATGTCCTGATACCCATTTGTCTTGTGTGACTGCTGCTTCTTGTTCTCCGCCCTTTTCACCTCTTCCTTCGCTTCCTTTAGCTGAGCTTCTAAACTGCGCTGTTTATAATTTTCTACTTATCTCGCTAATGTGCTCTTCATGCCACCTTGTTTTCCCTTTCCTTTAACATCGCCTCCCGCATCTGGGGGCGGTTTACTGTAACCTACAGCAGCTTGCAATGGATATAATCCTGGCATGGTCGAGAATGGAGAGCATCGTTGAGGGGGAGGAGGCGCTGTGGGCTGCACATGCCCGTCATTGTCTCTTCTACCTATGCCTTCTTTCTTAATCTGCTCCTCCTCTTCCATAAATCCAGTATGCTTTGTCTGCTCTGAAATTTATTTCTCTTGTGTGTGGCATTTACATATGTCTGCATATGTTGCACAAGATGCTTTAAATATGTCCCCTCTTGAGGCCATGGCTGGACCATTTTGCCAGCCGTATCTTTTTTTTGTGTAAATTTGGTTTTATTAGCATTTTAAGTTGAAAGTCACATTACATAACACAATTACAATCTCAAATATACATAGCAAGAAACAGGAATTCCAAAAAGGCTGCTGAATCATTTTACATGTTTCTTCCATCCAGCTGTAGTAGTCCTACATGACTCTTTCCCCCTCCCACTCAGTCTCCCTCCCCCCTTCCCCTGCAGGTCAAATAACAAATCTCTCGGTCGTGTTGGTGTGTTCTTATAACGGGTCATATTTTGCATGTATTCAGTGTATTGGGATTTGTTTCGGGACAATTGTCTGTGAGGTTCTTACACTTCCTCACTTTGATCACCTGGCTGTCTCGTATACATTATTGTTATAGATTTGGTTGATCAACGGAACAGCCCATTAGGGAGATGTTCATTCTTGTAGTCCATCCATATGGCTTCACACTGTTATGACTTTCCATGCAGTGATGCAGTAATCAGCTCCATTATACAAATATTAGTGGCAACATTAGTTCATTCAGTCTTGGTGGGGGTTTGTTTGGATTTCCATTTCATTACAAGTGTCACTCGGGCAGCTAATAAGAGCTGAGGGGCTAGGCCTCTAATCTTGTTCCAGTCCGCCTCGTCCCTTTCGAGACCAAATAGTATAAGGTAGGGGTCAGCCATCCGGGATATGCCATCTATATCCCTGATCCATCCCAGGACCTCATCCCAAAAAACCTTTATCTGGGCACATCCCCACCACATATGCCAATAATCAGCGTTCTCCCCACACCCTCGTCAACATTTTGGGTTAGCTGTTTGGAACATTTTGGAAAGTCGGACAGGGTCATACTGCCATCTATGTAAGAGCTTAATAGCGTGTAGCTTGTATTGATTTGAAATGGATGTGTGGGTGGCAGCATCACATATCATTTCCCATGTTTCCGCACTAATCTGTTCACCTAGGTCTTTTTTGGGTGGCAGCATCACATATCATTTCCCATGTTTCCGCACTAATCTGTTCACCTAGGTCTTTTTCCCATCGACCTTTGAGTGTTTCTGTGGACCCTCCACCTGCGGTAATCAGCTCTTTATACAGTGTCGAAATTAGGCCCTTCATTTCCATTCTCATATCCAATATCTTTCCAAGGGGGGTGAGGTCTCTCATTAATTTGGGCTTCCATATTGGTTTCGTTAGGATACCTTTTATTTGTATATATTGGAATACGGACAGAGGGCCTATTCCCAGAACTTCTGTCAGGTCTGGTAGTCTTATAAAGGAGTCTTTTCTTTGTAATTGCCCCACCCTCTCCAAACCTGCCTCGTACCATGATTAAAATCGTTCTACATTAGGGATGTGGTTATTGATACCTGGAGACCATAAGTGTTTTAGGGGAGATGGCCATGTGTTGATTCTATGCATGTTCGTGCCCTGCTTCCAGATGTCTCATATGACACTCAGAATTGGGTGGCCTTTGGTTCTATTGTGAAGCCTCTTCTTGGGGGACCATAGCCATTCCGATATTGTGGCTGGTGACAGGTAATGGTTGTCCATGTGAACCCACTGGGTGTCTTTGTGGTTAGGGAAATGAGGGATCAGTACCCGGAGTTGGGATGCTTCATAGTATTTTCGTAGGTCTGGGAGTCCTACCCCACCTTTATCTTTTGGGAGTGTTAGGGTATCGTACGGGATTCTTGCTTCCCTTTCCAGAGGAATTTAACAATGGTTCTCTTAGTTTCTGCAAAGAAGCTTCTCGGCATCTTGATGGGTAACATTTGGAAATGGTATAGAAAGCGGGGGAGGCATACCATTTTGATGGCGTTAAGTCGTCCCAGACAAGATATCGTCAGTTTGTTCCATCTAGTTAGATCTGCACGAAACTTTTGAAGGAGAGAGGGGAAGTTTGCTTCGTATAGATCGTCTGGTGATCTGTATACCCAGGTATTGTAATCTAATTTGCTCAATCTTAAGGCCTAGTGTGGAGAATTTTGCCTCATTTTCTTCCTTTTGTCCTTGTAAGGGAAAGAGTATCGATTTACTTTTATTTATTTTGAACCCTGAGAGCCTGTCATATTCTTCTAGCATTGATAGAGCTCGGGGGATGGATGTCATGGGGTTAGTAATATGTAGGAGTATTTCATCAGCGTAGAGAGCTACTTTATATTCCGTCTCTCCTAGGCGGATACCTTCTAGCATGGGGTCTATTCGCATGGCCTGTGCAAGGGGCTCTAGGGATAGTGCAAAGAGAATAGCGAAGAGGGGGCATCCCTGACGGTTCCACGTCCCAGGTTAAACCATCTGGAGTATTCTCCATTCACAAAAATGGACGCTTTGGGGGTCGTGTACACTGAGTGTATTGCTCTTCTGAATATCGGGCCTATACCTACTTTACGTAACACTGCTTTCAGAAATCCCCATTCTACCCTATCAAAGGCTTTTCTGCATCAATTGAAAAGAGGACTGGGTCAGTGTTTAATGTCTTCGATAAGTGGAGAAGATGAAGGGTCTTACGCATTGTGTCTGCTCCCTGTCTCCCTAATATAAACCCAACCTGGTCAGGATGTATTAGTTGTGGCATTAATGTTTCCAGCCTCGCAGCTAGGACCCTCGTGTACGTTTTTGCGTCTAGGTTGAGCAGGGAAATTGGGCGATATGATCCACATCTTTTGGGGTCCCTCCCTTCTTTAGGAATCACTGTAATCAGTGCACGGGAAAAGGAATCAGGGATGTTTCCAGTTTTCATTATTTCATTAAAGAGTGCCATCATAAATGGCGTGAGCTGTGTACTAAACGTTTTATAAAATCCAGCTGTATAGCCGTCCTCCCCAGGGGATTTGCCCAAGGTTAGTCTCTTTATTGTGTTTTGGACCTCTTGTTCGGATATAGGGGATTCCAGCTGTTCTGAGTGTAGTCTCAGTATTTTGGGCATATTGATCTGGGACAAGTATGATTCTGTTTCTGACTGGTCGTGGGTTGTTTCTGAGGAGTATAGGTTCTCATAAAGGTTTGGAAGCATTAGGGGATGGTGGAGTGGGTGTGCATTGCTTCAGGGTCATCTTCAACAATCTCCACCACTTTCCGCTCAGCCCTCTGCTCTCGGAGGCTAGCAGCCAGTAGTGCATCCGCCTTATCGCCCTTTTCATAGAAGGTTTGTTTCAACATTCTGAGTTTACACACTATTTGTTCATGTTCCATAGTTTCAATTCCTCCCTCTTGGCCTTTGCCTCTTTGATTTCTAGTTGACAAATTTTGGATCGCAATCTGTGCTCAATTTTATTTCGTTCCCTTTTTTTGTTGATCCTGTCCTTATTAAGATCCCTCTCCAGGTGGCTTTCCCCGCCTCCCACACTGTCTGCCTGGGGGCTTCACCAGTGCCATTTGTTTTGCGGAATTCAATAATTTCAGTCTACATTTCAGCCTTGAAGACTGCGTCCTTCCAAAGACTCTCATTACAACGCCATTCTCCCCCCCTTGTTCGGTAAGTTTTCCCAATGGATTTCTGCCAGCACCAAATCATGGTCAGACCACGTGATCAGGGTTATTTCTGAGTGTGTTGTGGTGTTGGCAAGCTCTCTGGACAGGTATATGTAGTCAACACGAGTGTATGTAGTGTATGTATTGTGTGGGGCAGAAAAGAAGGTGTAATCCTGTGCATTGGGGTGCATGTTCCTCCATACATCTATCATGTTGTATATTTCCATCATTTGTGCCATCTCAGTTGGGCCATCACTAGTATGAGATTGTATGTCTGGATTACCCAGCTTTCTATCTTTGCGCGGGTCTGCCCATTGATTGAAATCCCCCCCAAGGATAATGTGGCCTGTGGCCTCTAAAAGTATTTTTGGAATCACCTTGCGAAGGAATCCATTTTGTGCAGCATTCGGGGAGTATAGTGTTGCGATCGTTACATTCACCTTGCCTATGTTGCTAGTTACCAATAATGCTCAACCTTCTACATCTGACCATGTTTTCGTCTCGACAAACTGTAATTCTTTTCTGACCAGAATACCTACACCTCCCTTTTTAAGTGGGCCAGATCCCCAGAATTCCGTAACAGCACGCTTACCTAGGACTCTCCGTTCCTCACCCTTCACATACTTTGTCTCCTGTAACAAGAGGATGTCCATCTTGGATCTCTGAAATTCTGTAGCCACTAGTGATCGTTTCGTTGGAGAGTTGAGTCCCTTCACATTAAGTGTCCCTACTCGTAGAGAGTCCCTCTCTCTTGAGTTAGTCTCTGACACCATCAAACTTTGTCCCGGGAGGATGGCTCCTATTACATGACCAACAATATAGTTGTATTATAACTTGCACGTTGCTACGACTGTTTAACATTTCCATAAACATTATCTTGACCCTCCCCCCCACTTCCCGCTATCTCCCCCATCCTTCCTCCTTCCTCCTGTTGATGGTGTTCGATCGAGCCCAGTTAACTGCACTGGATCCACGTCGAACCACCTTTGGGGACCGTTACGTCACGTCCCTCAAGCTATGGTGATATCACAGTTTCAATTGAGCCCTCTCAGTGTCCCTGCCAAAGTCTCATGTTGCGACTACCAGGATATCCGTGGTTTGACATCTTTTCCAGCCGTGTCTTCCACAAAAAGTTTACATTTGAGTTCTATCTTACCAGGGATGTAGCTGATCAATTGTCTGCCTCCGGGGAGAGGTTACCTCTCCTGTATTTTCTTGATCCCTTCACCCGCTTCCTTCTGGGGCTCTGAGTCTGCCATTCTCGATCCTCTTTTTTGGGGTCGCCTTGGTTATTTCCTTCGCCCTGGGGGCCGAGGAGATCGGACATGCATGCCCTGATGTCCTTTCCGGTTCTAAGCCTGAATTTGGTTCCATCGTATTCAAATGAGAGAGAGAAGGGGTATCCCCATCTGTATCGAATGTTTTTCCCATTTAGATGTTTTGTGAGAGGCCCGCACATCCATCTGAGGGCCCCACCTAACGTGATAGTATCACTTTTCCTGGCCTTCTCAAGGACTCGGGCCTTGTCTTGAAGACAATGGAAGCGGGCAAGGACCGACCGCGGTCCACCTGGGGTGCCGCCGGCCCTATGAATTTGTTCGGTTAGGGGCTCATCAATGGCATCATCTGCGACCAAAAGTTTGATAATATCGTGGAGTATTTCCTTCAGGTCTGCCTCGGTCTCTCCCTCTTACTCGGGAATTCCGAAAATACACATATTATTCCGTCTCTCTCTGTTTTCCAAATCATCCAACTTGAGCTTAAAGTCTTCTTCCAGTTGTTCCAATTTCGTCATCCTGTGGTCGAGTTGTGCTTCCAAGGTATCTATAGATGCCTGATTGTTCTCCACTCCCTCGAGTCTGTCCTCCAATTTGTCCAATCCTTGTGTAAGTTTATAGATCTTACTTCCTATATTGGCGCCCATATTTTTAATTTCCCCCAGCAGGGCCGCAATGTCTCCTTTTGTGGCGGCGAGTTCATTCGCTGCGGTTTCACTGGCTGCCATGTTAGGTTCGAAGGCTGTGGGAATTGGGGTGTAGGCAAACAAGGCCAATTTATGTTTCGCGTCCATAAGAGGTTTACGGCAAGGTTGGGAATTGAGTGGAGCGGCGCTTCACTATGTCCAAGGAGGCAGGATTCCGTTTGTCGGGTGCTCCACTGCGTACCTTCTCGTTGCCTTTGATTCAGCGTGTGGCGATTCCGATGTGGGACCACCCCTTCTCACAATGCTGGGGAAGCGCGCGTTGGGTCTCCTGTTTTCGTGGCCTGCGTCGCTCGATGGGGGTGCAGGTTCTAATCAGGTGCGTTGTGCGGGCCATAGTTTACCGGACCGGCGAGCAAGAATTGTCTAGTGTTCGCTTTCCTACAAGCGGAGGGGAGCGTGTGGGGTGTCCAGCACGCCGCGTTGTCCGAAGGCACTCGCTCTGAGTCGCTGCCCCAAGGGAAATAATCTCTGAGAGATCTGTGCCTTCCGTGGTTTTGGTACGTTCGAAGCGGGCCGCGGTCACCGTGTCTGTAAGAACGAGTCCTTCCTCCGCTGCCCTCCGCTTGCCCTCTCTTAGGAAGATCTTGTGTTTTTCGTGCTGCACTGGCCACCTCAGGGCCTGTTTTCAGGTTTGGAAGGCACACTGTCGCACCGCACGTGAAAGTTCTCTGGAAGCTTCACCGAGGGGGGCGCGCATTTCAGGAGTGATTTCAGGGCGAATTCTGATCCGATTTTCTTCGGGATTTCTTTCAGAGGACAGGGGGTCCTTCCCATATCAGTCGCTCGATTGCATCCAAGGTGGGGGGGCCAGCAAGTGGGGGCTCAATCCACTTAACGGGGCTGCGGCGGCAGAGCTCACGCGGAGGCCATGTTCGTCTCTGCGCCCCTTGGTGGCCGACTGCCAGCCGTATCTTTAACCCATTGTACATGATATCTAAGGTTCTTTCCTTATACTGGGCAAGCGACTTACACAAGTGAACAATGGGGGTGTCTGCCATTATATTAATATATTGTATAATTCCTGTATAAGCACATAACAAGTGAGCAACACATAAATAACATAAATAAATATAAAACATAACTTATCAATTAAATTCAACAATCACTGTTTCAACACAGTCTCACCTTTCTTTTCCTTTTCTTACCGCCTCCCTCACAATTCCCTTAAATATCAACACAATTCCCCCTAACTCACACCAACAATACACAATCTAACTCTAGTCCATACTTAACTCCAAACAATCCTAACTACTACGCCATCAACACACAGAAAATACCTCTACCGTTCCATTTATATACCTAAAACAATATCAACAGCAATCGACAATCAAATAAAATATATTCTACAGAGCCGTCTAACCTTTATATGGGATACCTCTCTTTTTATCACTTTTATTGACCCCCTGAAAGAGGCTGGGCTTTATGCCCTACTGCCCAGTCTTCCCCAACTACTGCTGGAATTATCTGTTTTTCTCTCTCTTTTCAATGCTCTTTTTCACCTAAACCACAACAACAACACTACCCTCCCCCGCAGGTATTTTTGTACACTGATATACTCACATCCTATGATCCCTGAGGTCCATGAGCGTCGAGTCTCCTCTATCTGCCTGCTCTGCCCTCTGCACCCAGCGTGCCAGCTGCAAGACCGTGCAGGACTTTTGCTGGAACTGGGCTCCTGCCAACCCCCTCTTAAGTGCACACTCTAACCGCTCTCTTCAGGTGGTCTCCACTGTCCAAGGAAGACGCAGCAAGGAGTCCTCGACCCTCCGCCAGACACTGTGTATCTCAGCACTGCCTTCAAATGTTAAGATAGGCCAAAATACACCAATAAAGAGAAACTCAATAACAGAGTTACTCCAAGTGCAGCTCTATTCAGATATAAATGGCTGTTGGAAGAGTATACAAAATACAGAAACAAATGACAGCTGAGAAAGCATACAAAATACAATCTCAAAATGGTGGTAAAAACAAAAAACTTTTAAACCAAATAATCATCATAGCTGACGTCACATTAAGTAATCTTAAGTGAGACTATTCCTTGGCCTCAAGCCCAAGGATTGATCTTTCCAGCCCAACAATCTCTCAACTGGCTCCCGGTGACTGCAAGGATCAAATTTAAGACCCTCTGCATCATCCACAAGGCTGTCTGGTGCCTGGGACCTATCTACATCCAGCTTTATCTCCTGAAATACCTCCTAGAGTCCTTTAGTCTTCTGGCGCCAAATCACTCCAGGTCAAATGTTTCTCCAAGCAGCGAGCAGGAGGTAGATCCCTTTCCTCGGCTGGCGCCTCCCTCCGGAACAGCCTCTCTCTCCCCCTCAGACTTGAACCAGATCTTCTTAAGTTCTCGAAACTTCTCAAGACCTTTCTTATTTCCTCTTCCTTCCCTCTCCCCCCATGATAAACTCTCCATAGGCTGTTGCGACTGGGGCCTGTTCCCTTCAGAGTCAAACAAGGGCCAGAACACCCCCCACTAGTCCCTGCCAGCATCCTTTGCCAGCACTTGCCGTCAGGCTCCCTTTCCCGGACCATCCCAAGTTAGGCCTGTCCACTGCCGTCCCCCTCTTTCTCCTGGGACTTGCCACCTCGGCCTGACCAGCACTTGCCTGCCCCCACCCGTGAGGGGCACCCCACTTCTGCACTTCTCCCTCTTACCCCCTCCCTCTTGCACTTATCACCTTGTCATGCATATGCATGGTAGGATTGTCACAAGACCAATATAACTGCCTCTTTTTTGTTGTATTCTTATGATTTCCCATGCCCCCTCTTTGTCTTGTGGTGCCTGGAAACACCTGTGTATAGGCGCCATACAAATGTCCAATAAATAAATAATCATCCTAGAACTTCTACTCTAACATTGGATTGGTTACTAGAGTATGGGACATATAGTTACCTAGAGGTGAACCTTTTTACTATAGGTTTGTTCAAAACTAATAAAGCCTGCCAAATACATCCTTCTACACATGATACATTTCAGTCTTTCATGCCATTGGTTGGCACTCTACTATATTAGTTGATAAAGTGAAGAAGGCTATTATTGGCCAATTGTTTGCCTTGGCTCTCTTATGCACTTTCAAGGGGTTTCTGGTAGGGAAGAAGAGGTGGCAAACCGCAATGCTCTAGTTTAAAGAAGTTACTCCCTTCTCATTCCCAGTCCTCAGGCCTTATCTGTCAGTCTGTTCATGGCCTTGGCATGTCCCCTTTGTGTCTGGATGTGCTGGCCTGGAATAAATGGCTCTTGTTTCGATCACATGGTAGAGGACCACTGTTCAGGGCTCAATTTCATCTATTTATTGTGTTTTCTGCTGTTGTACTGTGTGTGTGCTTTCCTTCGGTGGCTACTCGGGCGCTATATATTCATTTGTTATGGAATCAATTGGCACCATGGCTGCTTGCACTTGGCATCACAGGATATGTGCTCTGGGAAATGTTATCTGGTGCGGTTTCATCTTTTAAGCAGAACTCCCCTCAGCACACTGACTTTGGTGCTTGAGGCTGCTGTCTGAGCATTGTGAGGCCTGGAACTTTGTGGCATGGAATTTTATGTCCGGATGCAGTGTTTTGAATTGAGGCCTTGCAGGGTTTGGTGTGAGTAATGGCAATACTTCTGTTCTTTCTCCCCCATATTAGTATTTCTCGCATTTGTGGATCTCGCCATTTAATTGTTCCCTGCCCGTGTATGCACAACCTTTCCCTATCAACCCATCTCCATGCTACTTGTGTGACCTTTTCTGGGTATTCTGCAACCTTTCCCTGTTTCTGTGAATGCATGCTACTTCTCACCCTGCTTGTGTTGCATGACCTATCCTACTCTTATGGCGGCTGCATGATCATTGGTGTTTTACTGACAGTTTACAGAACCTTTCTCAGCTTATACTTTCATTCATGGTTGGGAACATGTGGGGGTGTGGTCAGGCCTGGTCCAACTCTGATCTCCATTACAACAAGACCATTATGTTGCGGAGTACAGTCAAGAGAACTACAGATGCAGTAATGTAAAAATGAACCTTTGTCTGGATGGTTGCCTATAGCAATGTCAGAGGTTAAGATTAATTCAAAGCCTTCAAGCCATTTCTCATTATGTTTTTGTGGGACATCATTTTAATACAATTCTTAAAGTATTCACGGTAACAACACAGTAAAGGAATTGGTTATGCACTCAGCATCATCTCCATGATCAACACCTGACTTTGTGGTATTGTAAATTCCAAAAAGCACTCAAAAGGGGATCATTTTCCAAAATGAGGTTATTGACTGAAGAGAACCAACAATGTTATCACGTATATGCCATTGGGTCCACACCATGCAATTGTAATCATTTGCAAAACATAGTGAAATAATTATGTGTAAAAACCTACAACACCATTGTTGTGGGTGGGACAAAGACTAATTTGCAAATGGATATTTCTCCTCTGTGATAGGTACAGTGAGCTAAAATCTGGTTGTAGACCCTCACGAGTGGGCACCTTCCCATAGGACAGGTTATTTGGCCGTGCTTGTTCTTGGTAGAGGGGCTCTCAGACCTTTTTGTGCATTTTTAGGAACTTTGGGTGGCACCCTAAATTACCCAGGGTAATCCAGATGTGGACCCATTGCTCACTGTGTTTGTGAGGCACAGCTTCAACTCACTGATGAGGCCCAGACACATGGCTGGGGTTGCTGTTGGTGCTCTTGCTCAGAGGAGAATTGCCTAGCATTTCGGTGCTGGACTGCCCTTGTGGGTGGGACAAAGACTGATATGCAAATAGCTATTTCTCCTCTGTGAAAGGTAGAGTGAGCTACAACGTGGTTGTAGACCCTCCCGAGTGGGCACCTTCCCATAGAACAGGTTATTTGTCCGTGTTCATTCTCGGTAGAGGGGCTCTCAGACCTTTTTGTGCAAAATCATTGCACACCTTTTTGTTGCACTACCTGGGTGTGATTACCTAGGGCGGATCTGCCCTCCTTGCACTTTACTCAGGGCCCTGCTGCTCTGGATGCACTTCTCCCCTTCCTCTCCCATGCACTTCTTGTCTGCGCACTTGCCCAATCGAAATGATACTATGCCTAGTAAGATTGTTTGACTTGTTCTCCCTTGTTCCCCTCACTTGCCTGGTTGCGCCTTGAAACACTTTTGTATAGGCACATTATAAATAGCTTATCAATCAATCAATACATTAACTGTCTCATTTTTCTTCTCCATGCCTTTACTTCTCCTGTATTTCCCTTCCCCTAGCATTCACCTTATCATTACTTTTTTTGCCCCCTATTCCACCCCCTGCCACCACTCAACTCCAACCCTAACCTGTAGTCAGTGGTCAAAGTGTACAAAAAGAAGTAGTGAAACTATGTTCCCTGCTGGCCTGTCCCCGCTCCCCACAAACCCCATTGCCACGCCCCCTCACATGCACCATACATACCCCTAAACAAATACGCCTGCTGTTTAAGGGAACGTTAAGTACAGTGCACTGAAGGTGCAAGTTTCAACTTCTTCTTACACATTTATTTTAAATCAAAACCATTCCAGAAAGGTTTCTTTTTTAAATAAAATTATAGGAACAGTAAAACTTAAAAGTAGAGGAGCACCGCTCCCATCCGCTTTGCCCACTGCCTGTAGTTACCCTTAACCACATGCATTGCCTGTGAAGATGCAGACAAAGTAAAGGCATGAAGAAGTAAATGTATGACAAAGTAAATTGCGAAGTGAAGGTAGACTCAGTAAGTGGAGGGGAAGTTAAGGGTGGGGGTACCGTTATTGCTCACTGTTGGTTATTTTATGTTAGTAGATTTTATACATCACTATGATGCTATTTGCAGGCTCTCTTGGCACTGTGAGCTCTGAGAAAGGAAGGGGTTTGGGTTTGGTTAGTGGAAACAAAGGAGCATGCAAGATAGCTTTGCTATTGTGTTGATTCCTGAAGTTCCCGCTCGGTACTGGCCTGTTTATCAGAGGTTCGTGTTAAGAGCACTTCAGATATCTGTTGATTGGAGAGGTGAAGAGTTGTTTTCTTTGATGTGTTTTGGAATGGAGTGTCCAATCGACATATGTGCTTGGATGAATTGATATGCATTTGGTTTGAATGTAGAATTCAAGCAAGTTAGTGGGGGAACCCCTGTGAGTGGCCACCCTGATGGCCAATGCAGCATCTATTCGGTGCAGCCATGCTGACACTTTTGTAGTAGCTCGCATTTGGTACGCTAATTGTGAGGAAAGGTCCTGAAGAACCATAGAGTGGGAAGCATAGAGCACCTGCCTCCTAACACAAATTGAAGTAAGACAGGAGAAGACATCCGGGAACAGACACCAGTGAGCACCAAGTTATAGTGGAGTGAAACCACTCCAGGGCAGCATCACAGCAGGAACACCCAGCAACATTACGGTAGAGAAAACACAGGACGACACCTGCAAGCAAAATGAAAGAGGGACATCTACAAGCAAATTTACAGTAAATAAATCCTGTGGGATCCCTAGGAGCAACATTATTGTGACACACTAGGGTGGGAAATCACAAAAGGACACCTGGGAGCAAAATTGCAAAAAGACACATTCACAGTGGGACACCTAGAAGCAAAATCACTGGGACATCTAGGAGCATAATTAAAATAGGGAAAAATCACTGTGGGGTGCAGAGGAGCAGGATTACATTTGCAGTGGAGTGAAATCCCTCCAGTGTAGCATCATAGTAGGAACACCCAGCAACATTACGATAGGGGAAAGAATAGTGGGACACCTGTAAGCAAAATGACAGTGGGAAACCTGCAAGCAAATGTAGAGTAAGTAAATCCGATGGGATAGCTAGGGGAAACATTATAGTGGTAAGTGGGGGAGAAATCACAAAGGGACAAATGGGAACAACATTACAGAAGAGCAAATTCACAGTGGGACACCTAGAAGCAAAATCAGTGGGACATCTAGGAGCAGAATTACGGTTGGGCTTTTGAGAACTAAATTATAGTGATACATTAAGGCAGTCTCACACAATCACGGTGGGTCACCTTGGAGGTAAAACAAAGTGTGGCAGCAAGGAACAAAGTAAGAGCAGGGCATGATCACTGTGAGAGACCTAGGAGCAACGCCATACTGTGACACCTGTGTGCAAATTCCAATAGAGAACGATCACAGTGGGATAATTGGGAGCAGCATTGCAATGGAACCCCTAGGAACCTAGTCACAGTGGGGCACCTTGGCGCAGCAGCATTATAACAGGAAACAATCACAGTGTAACACCAGCAGTGCACTCAGAGTGGGACACTTAGGTTCAAAATCACAGAAGGGCAGAGCTACTGTGGTGCGCCTGGAAGCTAAATTACAGTGGAACACCCTGTATATAAATTACAGTTGGACACCTCGGAGCAGAATCGCAGTGGGACACCATGGAGCAACTATACAGGTGGGCACCTTGGAGCACATTATAGTGGTGCAAAATCATTGTGGGTCACTTAAGAGCAAAATGAACATGAGACACCTAGGAGAAAAATGTCAGTAGGGTAACATTAATGTGAGATGTGCTTGCCGTCTGGTTGTAAATTAGGAATCTCTTGTAATTGAGACATTAGTGTGGATGGGAGCTAGATAAGAACACAGAAGGTTGGAGACTAAAAAAGGATGAAAGATAAACTGAGCTACAAAAGACAGCAAAGGAGAGAAATGGAAAGGAATTAAACATTGAAATCAATAAGAAATGTGAGAAAGAAGATGGAAAGAGTGTGAATATCTGAACAGGAACATAGAGAGAAGAGCTAAAACAAGAAGAAATATTGAACAAAGAAAGAAAACCACAGAGATAGAGGAATGAGCACATTATAAATATAACATGTAAAAAGAGAACAGCCACAAACAAATTGAAGAAATTACCAGAAAAAAATGATAAGACAGCAGAGAAAACAACAAAAAAATGAACACTGAGGTAGAGCTACATAGTTGCATATTCAAAGGAGAGATGAGGTACATTATTCTGCATATGATTACCTAACTCACTGGCACACATTTAACAACCTCGGAAGGATGGAAGGTGGAGCCAAACCCACTCGGATTCTTACCTGTGACCTAGAGGTTGCATACATGTTTCTGTGCCCCCTACTCTCCTTACCAGCTTGCCTTTGTTATTTATAAAGCTGGGAAACCGAAAACGTGTTGATGTGTTACGAATGAATTTCCTTTTTTGGGATCTGCTGTCTCTTTTGAGGGACCCCTGAATGTTTTTCTTTTTCTACTTGAAATGTTTAGGATCTCTGGCCTGTGGACAGATGGGCTCCTACTTAAGTCCCCCTGCCACTGCAATGTATTTTTTTGTGTGTGGTTCTGGTAGCCCAGAAGGCTCCCAGGCCGGGTGTTTTTAAGCCCTCTACCCATTTTTGCCAATGATGAATATATCACCCTACATTGTTTTTGGAACGTAGGTTGGTGGCAGCTGTGATTCAGTTTTAGCTTCATCAGGGGTGAAGGGCAATTTACCGGATTAGTAGCATTTATGGTTGCCATTGGAGTACTAATGTCTCACTTTAAGTTTTGCTCACAGCCATTTTGTTTCTTGGTTATTCCTTAGTTTGGGGAGACGATTAGATTAGCCTAAGATGGTGGTTGTGCTCACATAGGCTCACTATGAGCCGCTCCATGCACCTGTAATGTGGTTTTGGCTGGTTTAGAACAGTCCCTGTCCTCAAACATGGCCATTAAATATCCTGTGGGAGTGGTCCTGGGGGATTGGTGGTTTCTGGGTCCAACCTGATTTGCTGGCCTTCAGAACCTTTGTTTAAAGCCCCCTGTGCAATTGGTGGGATGGCTTACACCAGCCCATGTGTGTGGGGGGGGGATATCTAGAGGGGACACTGTTCCTACACTCAATTCTGCTGGATATTTGGGACTGGAAATGTATTTACTTGCTGAAGGAGTTTCAGCGCTTTTAAGCCATTGCTGCATTTGAAGGACCAGATTGGGCCATGCTGGCTGGACCCCGTGTGCTTGGCTAAGTTTCAGGTTGGATTTTCGGCTGCTGAACATCCTTCTGGGCTGTCTTGGCTGCCCACACTATATTCTTCCTCACACGCCCACTTTCTGCAGTTGGGCTGCCTTCCTTTGTTCGTCGGCCTGTCAGAGCCTGCTTTGCTGGGTTCTTCCTTCCTCCTGTAGCCCCTCCCATCATTCGTTTCACTGGCACAGGACAGTTGTTCTTCTTTTGGCCATCAGCGTCACTGTTGGTCTGGGTTTCAATTTCCTAAGTGCCCGGATCCCTTCAATCGCCTTGGAAAAGAAGAGCTGTACTGTAATGGGTTGTTTTGCCTTACTGGACACATCATTTCGGGAACACCAGCCATGAGTACATACCACTGGCACCTGGGTTAGCAGGTTATTCTTGATACTTTCCCACAGGGGTCACCCCGGTCCGTGGTCGTAGATTTCTGTTGGCATGCTTCAACCGCGTTTCCCCCTTTGACTTGCATTGGTGGCTGAATCCAGTTTGGCCACGTCACCTCCTGCAGATGCTCGTAATGCTGCCAGTGTTTCCTCGTCCGCCTGCAGGCGGGCGGTGTTAAACCCGCCAGGTCAGACCTGGCGGGAACATCACCTCCCACCTGCAGGAGTTGTGATCGCCCGGCATGGAAACAACGGTGGCGGCGGGTTTACCGCCACCATTGTTTCCATACCGGGCGATTTGTAATGAGGCCCATATATGTATTGCCTTTAGTCCCTCTAGGTGTATATGTTTCTGTATAATGTGCATTTGCATTAATCATGAGGCTGTGTGCTACAGGTCCAGGAATACTGTGATCATTGCTTGTGTGGCCTCTCTTGGACTGACAATGACTATGCAAATGTAATGTTTCACTATGTCTGGGTTCCCTTGCCATCCCCCCTTTTTAAAAAAGTGCAGAGCCTAGCGCCAGATAGTGGTCTCACATGTTAGTGGAGTGGGGCTTACCTGACCTCTGCTGCCTTTTATACATACACTGGTTGGGTAATTTCCTATGTGTGCCTACCATACCAGCCATTCCTCATTCCCTCCTGAAGATAAGCCTGGCTGCTCAGCCTCACTACCTACCTAAGAGGTTGGGCTTCCCTGTTGGTTGGATTAGTTGACCTGCCATTAGACAAGATGGTTGCACATCCAGCACGGGAGGCCTGCCTGACAATCTCCTTCAAAATGCTGTTTTTATTTATGTTAGTGTCAATATTAAAATTATTACTTACACAGGCCAGCCTGAATTTCCTATGCTTAAGTATAGGTACCTGGATATAATTATGCAATTTCTTGATGGGTTGCACCTGCTAAACACATTGAAAACAAAGCATCTTCTTTTCTATGCCACGACTGGGCAATAATTACCGCAATGAGCACCGCTGACGTTAGGGTTGTTATGTAACTTACAAGAGGCGCTCTGACTCATTAAGCAGAACGAATTACAGAAAATGATACATGTCGGATGATTGAGGCGCTCCGATAGGAACTGCAAAGCAAAAAATAGCCCCTTGAATGTAGATTAAGCGGAAATAGGGCTAGAATTATAGTAGCAGGAGTTCTCATAAGTTACTTAGACCGTCACATGGAGAGACAAAAGATCAACAAATAGTAAATGTTGCTATTTAAATAAAGTGTAATTTCTATCCCTGTTTTGCGGGGTGCGAATGGAAAGTGAACAGTGGCACAATACACCTTCTCTAATGATCAGCAAAGAGGGTAAGAATGTGGGTCCATATTTTCATTCTCTTTGGGGGCTACCCGCACTTTGTTTTTCCTTAAACTGATGTGGCAGCTGTTGTTTTGTTGCATCTATTGTATTATTGTTATGTCTGTTATTTGTTTCCACTTGTTTGTAAATGGATTGGTCTAGAGTAAAGACATTTGAGTAACTGTGTTTTGGTGGTGTTCATTATGCAATAACCCCTGTCGCGGGAACTGTGATCGCTGGAAGTGTGACCGGCTGGTAACCCTTCAACCCATTTCAAGAATAGGTGGCCTCTCTGAGTTCTAATGGGTTGGAGCAACGTCGCTGCATGCAATATGCTGTTAAGTGTTCGGTTACAACGGCTGGACCACGGGGAACCAAAGGAAGGCAGTAGAGGCATAGGCTATGTTGGAACGATAAGGCTACCGAGCTGCGTGCATGTTGAGTGGGGGCAGTGCTGCAAGTGTGAGGTTGAACCCAGAGGAACGAGAAAGTTGCAGGCCACAGCAGGGATGGAAGGAGGAACTGCTGTTAAGGAGGCAATCCAAAATTAAGGAGAGGTGCTGCATTGGGCCAGCGGAATATGTCAGCCATTGCATGGAAAATTAATAACAGAATCATTTGTGTGAGTACGTTCAATCAGATGGCGAACAAGGTCAATGGAATTAGTGTGACTGCCCTTTAGAAACACCACTATGGGCATTCAAACGTGGTCCTAACCTTAAAAAGATCTTTTGAAAAAAATGATATCTCGAGACCCAATCAGTTAAAACTGACTATTACTGAATCCTGGGGTTTATCAAAACCAGTGGGGCCCACACCATAAGGTATGTGTAGAAGTTGCAGTTCCACCAATGGAACAAAGGAGGTGGACTTAGGACTCGAGAGATGTTGGACACAACAATGTCAGAATAGAAAGTATATTGTGCCTCCTATTGTAAAAAATATATATTCAATATTGGCCTACGCCAAGCTGCTTGAAAGTTGCTTGCAAGAGAAATCTGTGTTGCAAGGTCCTGACCTTTAATCTATGTAGGCCGCCATTTTAGGTCAAACCGCCATTTTAGGATTCGTTGTGGAAAAGTCACCCTGTGAGCTAAAATGGTGGCCGATGTCATTGCAAAATACAACATGGCCGTCTTGACCTCTGTACATAGCTAATGTGTAATCTGCCTGCAGGTCACTTGTTGAGGTCATGAACTGAGACCTCGTCCTTCGTCGACCTATTTGTAAAGGGATTACTCGTGCGATGAAACTAATCCAGATCTGAAATGTAAGTCCAGTTTTTTAGACACAGTGGGCCTCATATACAGCATCTCTCACTGAACACACTGAACCACGCTGGAGTTTGTTGTGTTGCACTTAGGGCCGATAGCTATCTGACTTTGCACTGTTTTTGTAATTGAATTCAGTAGAGAATAAAGTACTTTGTATGTTCCTTTGTAACCCGTGTTCGGTGTATTTCCCTTTCCGGTACTCAGCCTTGATATTTTATTTCTGTTTTCACAACAACAGTTCACTAATTGTAACTCACACATGGTTGTTTATGCAATCTGGTGTCCTTGTAACAAACTTCATATTGGAATGACAGAAAGGAAGGCCAAGACACGCATTACAGAGCATAAGAGTTGCATTAAAAATCGAGTGCTTACTTCACCCGTAGGGGGGCATTTTAATATGATGGGTCACTCATATAACACTTTAAGGTGGATTGTGTTACTGCAGATCACACCTTTTGGTACCGCACGTAAGGACAAGAGAAGATTATATGGTAAAGAACAGCGTTTGATCTTTTTATGTAACACAATTGAATGTGGCCTCAATGAGTCTATTGATTGGTTAAATCTTCAGCAGCCTTTTATTGATGGCACTTCACTGTGCAGACTACATGTAAAGGAGCCACTATGTTAATTGATAATATATGTGCTTGAAATATTAAGTATGTACATATTCTTACTGATTGGGGGAGATGCGGTACAGTGTTAACCCTGCATTAGTTGTCCCTTCTAAATGATTGGGTCTAGGTACCGCGCAATGGAGTACATGAGTGTGGAGGTAAATAAGAGCTTTACAGGTTTGCAAGAGTATTATAGAGACTGCAAGCCATTGTTTGAGGTCACTTTTGTGTTTGGTTGTTTCGTTGTACAACAATTGGTTACTGTACTAAATGGAAATCGCAGTGAACTTGCCCTTTCCAAAATGGCCACCACTGCGGGACGTTAGTTTTGTAGAAGTCGGTATACAGGCAGACTTTCTAGTGTGAAGTTCCGTCATCTCATTCTCCTAAACACAAGTATCATGAATTTGCAATGGCATTGTTCCACCGTATGTTCGGTGACGATAATCTGAGGAGGAATGAATGAATGAATCTGTTTGGATGTGTGTTTCCCGTGTAAGTTAGAACTACATCTGGGCCATTGTAGAATACCTATTAATGACTGATTTAAATGATGCTATTGCTTGTGTTAAGCCTTAGACTAAATATAACTTTGCTTACACTAAGTTGATTGAGATTCAACTTCATATTTGTAATTGTTTCTAATAAGATTGGTTTTAAAGAGATGTTTTGGCTCACGGTTTCTCCCTCAGTGTTTTCTGCCTGTTTTGTTCATAGATCATTACCTACTCAGAAGGCCCTCTAACCCACCACATGTGTGCAATCATTTAAAGATTTAGCTGTAAGTTCCCCTGAAGTAATTTGATTTCTTTTGGAGGAATATTTTGAGAATGATATAAACAGCACTCAATATAGCTGTCCCCAGGTTACATTTTATTTTAAAAACAATGAAGTTACCCCTGGAACATTCTGCTCTGAACATCCAGTGGTGATGTGTTGAATGTCGAGAACTGTTTTTGTGACACATGAATTTCCCCTGAAGATGTTCTTATAATGGTTTGTGACTCAGACAAGAACGAAACATGATGGGTGTGTAGTTACTGCTAAATTCAGCAGTATGAAAGAACTGGACATTTACGTCTATTTTAGGACCTGGAAATAGGTATCTGTCAAATGTATGAGGTTTTGTTGCTAGATGAATGTATGTTTAAATCAATTAAATACTGGCAGATGTTAGTGTCATAGTAAGGGCAATATAAACCCTGCTATGGTTCTCATTGTGAATCTTTTGGTATTTTACACGTTATTGCTCAAGTCACTTTAACATAGTTGGTCTGATACATGTCATTTGTTTTTTGTGTGTTTTTAATAAAGGAAGAATTTAATAAATAAAGATGTCTTTTATTAGGGTTGGGTTGATGGAATAATGACATTTTTCGTATTTGTGACACTGTATGTTATAATTAATACCTATTAGGGGTATGAATCACTTTGTAGAAGACTAGCTTCCAGAGGGTTCCCGCAAGAGGTGTTCTACCTGGTTAGATTTTAGGAAGCAGTAGTAAGACGTTGGGATCTTTTTTGAATTTTTGTGGTTGCTTTAAGGGTATGATCCCAACTTCTTTGAATATCCATGGTCCTCTCAAAGTTGTTTTGGTTTTTAGCCATTGCATAGAAGCAGAGATTGGCCATGGAGAGTCTACCACAACAGAACTGTAATTGATAGCATAAAGGTAGGGTGAGCAATCAGAATAAGTCTGACACTAGACATGGGCACTAATACTTTTTAACAAACAATGTGCATGAACATGTAGAGAGATGAAGTGTATGAGCACCCCACACTCTGGTTTCGGCATGACAGACATGAACGGTGCAAATTGCTGTTGGCGTCTAGCACACCCCACCAATATACCACCAAGGTGACATATACCAATCATTGAAGCAGCCTTACAGACCATAACTGGATGACATCACTGAGGCAATTAACCTACAGGTGATGGAGGCAACTACATGAGTTGTAATCATGAAAGGCGAGTTGCGCCATGGCTGAACACACACCCACACACACACCATAGATGTGTTAGACAAAAAGCACACATGCATCCCTGCACAAATCTATACAGACACTAGGTCAAACTGGTCTTAGACATGAAGAACACGCTTACAATCACTAAGATTGAGATCACAAACACCTTATCTCTCATATGCTGAAATGCAAATTGCACAAGAATACATATAAATGCTTGCTTGATGCAGAACGTAACTAAACTAAGTGGCCATATAAACCAAGATGGAACACACAGCCATGTTAAGTGAATGGGAGCCATTGAGAAGCCTTAACACTGTAGGGAGAAGGATTCAGTCTTAATGAGCCAGTGAAAAAAGCCAAGCCCAGACAGCTGAGACAGCAAGTGCACAGTTGGCAAGGTCATCATGGGAAGGCAGGTTTGAGCCAGCATTTGAAAAATACAGACAATAACCAAATCCCAGGCCAGACACATAGCTTTATCTGAATAAACAAAAAACAAATGTTGCAGAAAGGTCAGGTGCTCATCAGCTTACACCTGACACAGAGGAGAAAGCAGTCTGAACAAGTCTCCCAGAGGCCAAGTGAGGTAATAACATCCATGGTAAAACCAGCTAAAATCCTCACAAATTACTGAGCAGGAGAATCCCAAATGTGGTCCCTACACACGTGACTTGCAGTGGCAGAGAATGCCTATTCACAGACTTTCGTTCCCATCCATTTCATTGGGACAAAAGATGTAATACAGTATGAAAGTATGAAGGTCAAAGCGGGAATGTCCTAGCTTGCGGCCAGGGGAGTCAAAGAGTGGTAACCTTATTGGGACAGGCGGTACCCTGAGGCCCTCCTCACCACCTTCTATTGTGCTCATGTGCGTGTAACCTTCCAAGGAACCAAGGCTGAGAAGAAGCCCCACTGGCCAATCCCTACCCACCGTTAATGCTCGCTAACACTTTGTCGCAGGAGCCACTCACAACACACTAGCATTACCTAATTTCATTTGCAACATTCTGGAGGTGGTCGCAGGTGGAGCCACCAGATAATGTTTGGTCAATCAGAACACTAACCCCATATAGATACTATATGTAGTGTGCCCCACAAACCAACCCCAGTGTGCCTTATGTTTTGTGGAATAACTTGTCCTTTGTGACATCATCACACTTTAAAACCTATTGACAGGCCTGTTACCAGCTGAGAGAGCATTGCAAATCCTGAGATGTCCATGTCTGTCCCTGCTTGTGAGAGCTCTTAATAAACAGCGGTTTTCTCACATTTCTGGGACTTTTCCATTTCTTGGATATGGGGGTTTTCCCTGAACCAGACCTCTTGCTTTTATGATGGGGGCTTGCCCACCCATCCACTACAAACAGTAGCATATATTTTATCATCTATATTCTTTAGTACACATATAAGAGCTGCACAGAATGTCATGCTTCCCTGGTTTCAAAGTTAATGGTATATAACCGAATGTTTTAATGTATTAGAGGGGCATGCTTGCTTTTTGAGTCATCACAGTTCAAACCATCAAGATCTGTTGCTTTATAGTACTTTAAGTTATCAATTGAATTCTTATTTCTTGTAATGAAAAGTTATGTTATAATATTGTTTTTGTTATCTTGCAATAAAACAATATTATTTTTTTCCAGAAATTAAAGGATTTATTCATATATCAAAGAGTAATTTATTTCCCTGTAGCATTCAATATATATTTTAGTAATCTCTAATTGGTATGTATGAGCTTCATCATTAGTTTTTGTTATTGTACATCGTTCATTAGGACCCTGGGACGGGGCGCTGACCAATCAGGATACTTGGAAAGCGGGCTGTATTTTATGGTACAAGCCTGTGTTCCGAGCAGCCTGGGTAGCCAATGCCCCCTTCCCTTTCCTTCCCTGCTCCTCCTACACGGGTGCTAAGAGTGTGTTTTTTTAAAAGAAAGCAACAGAATGATCATTTATGTAAGTTATGGAATGTTTTACGATGAAAACTCTGAGTTTTTATAATACTTTTTACGCATGTATATTTACATGTAGCCATTCATAGCTCAATTGTGAGAAACAATGTTCCTGATTGCACTATTTATAATTTAAGTTTTGTGATCACTGCAAGCTTTAATAACAATTTTCCGTGATTGTAGTGTTGTTTTTTCAAGATACTGAAAGTATGCGCCAAGCAGCATCCATAAGTCACTTTGAATGTTTCCCACAGAGGACTACCAGGGGCTCAGAGGACAAAAATCATCTGCCATATTTGAAGATTGGGTCATTTTCTAATCAGCATTAAAGATGGGTGGAGATACATGCCACATTTGAGATTTTTAATTGTCCTAAACTGTAGATTAACAATTGTCTGTGAGTAAAACAAGGGATGTAGCACTACTTATTTAAAATGGGTAATCGTCCCCAATTTCATTGTTGAGAAATACAATCGGTATATTTGGGGCTACCTATGTTATGTTATGTTATGCTTTGCTATGTAATGAATCTTTCATATTGAACACATCAGCCCTGTAGTGGTCTTGTAATGAGGATGATGAGGAGAGTAGCATGATACTGCTGTTTTGTGATCAGTTTTTTGCAATCTCCTTGTTTTATCTAAAGTATGTGCCAGTATCAAGGTGCTTACTAATATAATATAATATCTTTTCACGTTGTGGGGGTGTAGGAGCTTGTTGGAACTGTGGATCCCCGGGCTGTCTGTTTGTTGGCTCATAGAGCCTCTGTAGGCTTTTTGTGTTTGTTGCCTGCCGCCTGTATTTAGATCTCAGCTGGACAATGCTCCTGTTGTCCAAGTTGTGTGTTATTTTTGTTTTCGTGCATGCGATCCAATGCTCATACACTGACAATGTGATACCTTTTATGAAATAACTGAAAATGTCCACACTTGATGAGTGTTAACAGTCCTTGCTGCTTTATTTGTCAATCCGTGTTTCACACTTTCAGGCCTGTGTCAATGCGAATGGTTGTACTAGATAGTAACTTATCCCGGCTGGGTGTAGGAGTTGTACGTGGTCTCGTGGCGATCTTATTGGGTGAAGCGATCATCATCGTACAACCATTCACATTGACACAGGCCTTCACCATCCGGAATCACGCTACTGACGTAATTGCCTTGAGAAAAACCTTAAGGTTGAAACACTTGTCGGCACCAGCAAAAACACTAGCATTTGCTTTTTGTCAAAATCATGGAAAAAACTGACATATCGACATGTTTGTCACAAGAGTGACAATGAAGGTGTGAAACACGGATTGCCAAATAAAGCAGCAAGGACTGTTAACACTCATCAAGTGTGGAAATGTTCAGTTATTTCATAAAAGGTATCACATTGCCAGCGCCAGTGTATGAGCATTGGATCTCATGCACAAAACCCTAACATCTTTTCACTGGGCCTCATTACGACCCAGGCGGTAAGGGGTTTACGGCAGCGTAAACAGCGCCGACCCTTACCGCCTGAGTACGAGGTCCCTTAGCGCCATGGCGGATTTAACACCTGCTTTTAGCAGGTGTTAAAATCCATGGCGCTAAGGGACCATGGAGTTAATTACGCCACCGTAATTTACGGTGGCGTAATTAACGCCTTCCCCACTCCCATTATGCCCTATGGGGCAAAAATGGGAATGGGGAAGGGTAAATGGGGATTGGGGACTTACCGCCCCGCCAAGGTCGGAATGGGGCGGTAAGTCCGCCAACCACCATGGCGTAAACATAGTTTACGCCATGGTGGTAAAGTCACGGGCCAGGCGGTAACTTACCGCCTGGGTCGTAATGAGGCCCACTGTGTCTAAAAAACTGGACTTACATTTCAGATCTTTCCAGAGATATTGTGGGATGTTAAAGTCTCCACCTAGGATTATGGAGGTGTCCAGGACACATATGGATCACAAAAAAACATTGGCAGTTTCTATTATTGACAGAAGCATTTTGCAACTGAGCTGTCTTAATAGAAATGCCACCACCCATCACACATACACATTAGGATATGTTATGGTTTTATGAACTAGAAAAATGAAATTATAATGCATTCCACTTGCAGTGGCACGTTCAACATGAGGGTGTGACGCTGAGAAGATGTGTTGTGAAATGGTTGAATGAGATGCTTGGATGAGATTGATATCCAAATTGCAAAGTTTAATAATAACTCACATACAAATGACTAACCCGGAATTATAGCAGCGGGGGTTTGATCCCTTCCCTCCCATCTGTGATATGATCAAATATAAATATATTAAAGGAAAGAGATCCCCAATCCTACAACATCTAGGTTTAGAGATTCATGCCCTCATCCCCAATTAGATTTAAACATTCATAAATTGAAAATCTTTATATTACAAGCACCAAACATAACCATGCTAGAAAGACTGGTGGTTGCTCTGCCCGCGGTCTAATTTTTTTCTGGACACTGCACATTGGTGGTTAGCGACAGATCTATATAACGAGTGGAAATGCACATGCTGTGGCGTAAGATTAGAATTCTCTGCCCTGCTTGATGTAGGAAGACAGCTAAGTGATACATCAAGCAAAGGCAAGATTGTTGGATCTGACAGGAAAAACATTTACTGTGATATAGAAACTCGAGAATAGTGTGGACAGGACTAACTTTGGCTAGTGCCCAGGATTTTGAATTGGATGAACAGCGTTATAGAAAAATGCAATGGGACAAGAAAACAAGACAATCCAATGGTCTGTTAAAATCAAAATGTTTTTGTATAGGATTCAATGAAAAAACTTTGTGTAACTGAAAAACCTCAGAAATTCCCCAGTTATGGTAAGCTAAGCAACCATAACTCGCTCCACCGCCGTACACTGCTAAGACTAACACCCAGGACATCAAAAATGGCATCACAAATGTCATTGATGACATCATTGATGACATCACATATCTGGGCCACTTGTTTTTGTTCACTGACATATTAGGCCAGGTGGTTTTGTTCACTGACAGTCAGAATATTGAAATTCAAAAGGTGCTATATATCTAGACGTTAACCATGTCATATGTTCTTGAAGTACTTTCCTTAGGGTTTGGTCTCAGTTCATGGTGACATACATGGGGAAATAAGCAGGCCTCAAACACACAATTCATTTGTATACATGAGGGTAAACTTTAATGTTAATAACATTTTCTGATGATGCTGTTTTTTTCTTCCTTACTTTAGTTTCCATGTATGTGCCTCTGATTTGTATGCATTGTGGATCTTCATATGTATTGTTTGTACTAGCACAAGTGTGTAGTAAGTCTTGAATTTTTAGCTAGTTATTACATGTTTAACATTACTCAAAACTCTGATATGGTAGCATTCAGTATTGTACTATCCAAAATTACAAGATTATAAATGTTGTACTTCTATGGTGCATGCTGCAGCCATTGCCCATGTTTATGTATGATTAGGTTCCTGTATTAACAACAACACTCCAATACAATGTTGGTTAGATGAGTACATTTTTAACAGATTAAGTAGTTCATGATAGGTCTCCCAATCACCCCTGACATATTGTTATCAACATTATAAACACAACCCGTTGTAGGGACTTTCATCAAAAATAATTTCACATGTGATGTCATCAGTGATCTCATCAATGACATTTGTGATGTCATTGTTGATGTCCTGTGTGTTAGTCTTAGCAGTGCACGGTGGTGGTGCGAGTTATGGTTGCGTAGTTTACAGTAACTGGCGAATTTGTGAGGTTTGCGGTTTTACTTGTAACCATAACATCCCTTTAACAAAGATATTTCAGTGAATTTCATAGGTTTTTATTAGTGCAACTTAAGCATAATGTCCCTTTAACAAAGTTTGTTCAGTGAATTTCATGGGTTTTTACCAGTGCATGCTATTTTCCTACAACAATATAGCAACATTTTTGTCCAATTTACAAAGTTTCACCTTAAAGCTCTGCCATGTCCCACTATCTTGCATCATTTTGAACTCTTCTGTAACATTTTTGCAACTTGTTCCACTATTTTTGCATCCGTCGATGTCCGGGAACGTCTGACATCATTGTGGACCTTCCGGACAGTGCCACGTGACAATGCGCTTGGGCGCAGCATGATGTGTCCGCGAACGTGTCTGCACTTCGCGATTGGATCCGTGCTTCGAGGACAGTTCAGAACTGCATTTTCTACTGATCTAGGAACTTTCAAGATCAACATTTACCCATGCACAGCTCCTACACCTCTTCTTACTCATTATCCATTAAAATCAACAATCTAGTATAAAGCAAATGCTTGGAAGAATACTAGCAAAACTGCTGTTTATCTTAAAAATGGCATCAACTATTGCCATCCCTCCTCCCCAAGAGCCACCAGCACCACCAGCTGGAGGACCTACACAACAAAAAACCACAGTACTTCTAAATACAATGAAGAGGACCAAGAAGATGAGGTAGAGGAAGTGCCTACCTCTAGCACTCAGAGAGAATCATGGGTGGGGCAGTTATTTACCAATCTTGGGAATGTACCAAAGGCTAAAGCTACCAAAGTGAAATGCACTGAGTGCAACTTTGTAATCAGTCGTGGACTACCTGGACAGTACTCCTACAGGACCACCTCCATGCACTGACACACCAAATCCAACCACTGCAATGCTCTCAGAAAGGTTGTTCCTTTCTTAGCAAGTAGTAGGCTGTCTTACTCCATCTCATCTTCCTAAACCAATACTGTAACCACACAGCCCACTTCTGTGGGAAACAAAATCACACCAGCTACATTTCAAGCAGTAAAAGAGGCTGTTTATCCAGATCTTTCGAAGACAACAGTCCTCTGCATATACTGCAACACACCACTTTGCAGGGGGAAGCAATTTCAAAGTGCTTTTGAAGCTGTAATCAAGGAGCATGAGAAATACTGCCCGCTACCTTAGAAGTAACACACGTGCAACATCTTCCCCTGTCCACCTGCCCCTTCCTATTAGTGCTTGGTGCCTCTGCCCTCATTTCCCTTTCCCACCTTACGTTCTAAGCTCTCCTGCAAAAATATACATTAAAAAAAAACAAAAGAAAGGTTTCTTTAGGAACCACCTTTCACAGTTAAAAAATAGAACTAAAAAAAAAAAGTCTTATATACTCCATCTACTTTACATTTCTTAGTAAAGTACATAGATTCAATAAGATTTTCCAACATTTCCATTAGCATTTTGTGTTATGCTAATGGCAATAATGTGGCGTTTGGATAAGTTCCCGGCAGCCCAAGTTATCGGCCCAAGCGAATCAAGGGAGGATAACGAGGGCTCTGAACCGTTATCCCTCATTCCAGCCCGTGCAATGGGGGATGAAAGCCATTAGCACCCTGGGTTCCCAAGGCAGGAATCCAGGGTGATAAAAAGAGGACTTTTCTTCCTTCACCTGGACGTCTGCGGCGTCCCACTGTAGAAAGGAAAATCCTTTTCCAAGATGGCCACCATGGAAAGGGAAGGCAGGGCTCCACACAGAGCCCCTCTTCCCTTTCCATGGCATCCTGCAGTAGGCGAAGAGAAAACCCTATGACCATATTACCACAAACACATTTTTTCCCTTTCAGAATTATCCCACTTTTGAATAACTTTACCACATAGCCGATTCCAGGTGGACATGGCCACTTTAACCCCATTTGTCGTCCCTCGTGATCATGGCCAGTAGCCAGATTTTCCGGGTCATGACCATATGCCTTATGAGACAGATCTCCCCACTGCCCATGGCCACAGGCTATACCTCAGTTACCAAAGGTATATCACTATTTTTTGTACCTACATCATGACACTTGTCAAAAAATAAAACACAGGCACATTTGCAAAACCATGCTTTAAGGTTCTTGCCAATGGTCCTTACACGCGTTTGCTGGAAATCCGAGTGTCAAAATGTATGTACATACAGCAGTCATATAACTTAGCCTCCACTTGTCAAAATCCATTCAGACTTTACACAGACATTCAAGGTTGGGTCTGTAATCTTTTTGCAAACTTTTGTGTTGATTCGTCAAATGGCACCACATTTATAAGCCTTTATAATATTTTGGGGCCCCCCTCTAATTTTGTTCCCTCATGACAAAACAGCTTGACACTTTCCAAAACCATTCAGCATTAGGTCTAGAATAAAATTCCAAATTTTCATGCAGTTTCATTGAGTGGCACCCAAAGTTATAAGCCATACAAAAACTGCTTTACACCAACCCAGTAATGCAGAAATAGGCATAGATGTCCCCGAACATCTGAAGTGTTCGCAAACATCACAGAACTGTACCCAAACATCTGGACTGTTTGCTTTTGGCTTCTTATGGCCATATCCCATCCCACCCTCATCACCCCCACCTCTCCAGACATTGTTTGATGAGTTTGACAAGTGCACTGTTCTGTTGTTTAACAGGTTTTTACTGCGATGTTTGCTCACACCAACATGGTGGGCATTTCCAAAAATCGGACGCATTTCATGCTTTTCACCATCCAATCAACGGGTGCGCCCGATGCCCGCGGATCCCACGTAGGCTTCTGAACCAATCAGAGGCCCGTCCACGGACCGAACCTAGATATCACACATTTTTGTGACCTACTTTTGGGCCATTTTAAAAAGAACTATTGGA
The DNA here is from genome assembly GCF_040938575.1 of Ambystoma mexicanum. Lineage (NCBI taxonomy): Eukaryota > Metazoa > Chordata > Amphibia > Caudata > Ambystomatidae > Ambystoma > Ambystoma mexicanum. The sequence goes on along the minus strand of NC_090926.1, from coordinate 396,649,721 downwards.
CGGATTTACACTAAATTTACAAAAGCACGGTTTCGGGACCAAGCCACCGCTCCTGTCGCAAATTTTGTGAAAATCCGTCCAGCGGTTTGGGCTGTAGACCTGACCAACATTTTTTTCCCATTGCGTATATGGAAAAAAAAAATGTTGGGACCCCCCCTACAACTTTGCCCTCCCGTGATGAAACCTCACCAAACTTGTCAGGAAATTCAGAGGGGCCATATACTTTTTTTGCAAAATTTGTTAAGGAGTCATCCAGAGGGAGCAAGTTATAAGCCGCCCATAAAATGCTCTTCCTATGAGTTGAGCAACTTAACCATAACTACAGGGCTGCTGTAATGAATGATTGTAATAATATAAGTTTACTCACTATCAAATCTGCCTTTCACTGGGGCTGCTGTGTGCAGTCACAGGGACCGGGTGCTGGCCTGAAGGCTGTATATGGAGTTCCCTGGAACACCCCTCCAGCTCTCAGTGATGTGGCATGGGATTCTCACATGGTTTGAGTCCATGCAGTATTGGTCCTCCTGAAAAGCACTAATCAAGTTTCATTGGAGTCCCTCATGATCACGCTGTGTCCCTGATCAGCCTACAGGAGTTGCAAGTGCCGGCACCTGATCCATCATCATGCACGTGAGCAGTGACGCAGCAGCTGCAGAGCGTGGGAATGTAAAGTCTCTAGCTGCTTGTAAATTCGTATACAACCTTTTTCACTCTAAACCAAATTTTGCATTGCATTGTATTGTTCGTGGCTGGAAATTGGCATATTTTAAAATACCTGATAGCTTGTGTTCACTCCTAAATGGAACACCCAAACTCAGGTCCAGGTCCGGGTCCCGCAAAAGGGGACTTACCGGGCCATTCCGACCTTGGAGGGCCCGGTAATTCCCATTTGGAGGACCCGGACCTGGTACGTCCCCATTCCCATTTGAGCCCCCATAGGGCTCATTGGGAATGGGGAGGATGGGAGCAGCGGTACCGCTGCTCCCATCCTAGTCTGCTCGCGGGTACCGCTCTGCATGCCTAGTCTGACCAGGCGTCCAGAGCGGCACCCGCAAGCATAATCGGAATGTTGCGGCGAGGTAACAACGGCACCGGTAGCACTACCGGCGTCGTTGTTGACTTACCGCAACACTCCTAACGAGGCCCACTGTTTTGTACAATTAAAGGATGAGCTTTGCACAAGGTGAAAGGTCATCCCTGACTTGCGTGTCTAAAAGCACAGTATACACAAGCCAGAGACATGCAAGCCCGAACGAAAAGCACAAAAACGGGCAAAGGAGCCAAAAGAGTGCGGGTAGTTTGGACGCCATGCAAGGCAGCAGAATGAATCAGCAAGCACACAGTGGCAATACAAATACATCACACACGTGAGAAGCACACACCTGGTTGTGGAAGAAAGGCGTGTTCACAAAACGTGAGCAGCTGGCTTGCCTGTATAAATGACTGTCCACGCGCGCTCCAATCCTGAACAAGAGCAAATCATAAAAGCCTAGGATATCGACCGTGCATGAGTTTTCTTCCAACACTGCTGATGGGGCAGGGAAAGTGACTCCACAGCAGGAGAATTTATTTCTTTGAGCTGTTGGATGATGAAGTGTACGTGAGGTACAGCTGCCTGCTCCCCCACCCTTACTTGTTTCACAGTCATATGCCAGGTCCTCGATGTTCTCGTATCTTCTGCCACTCAGCACATATCAATGCTCCAAATAACCCTGTGAAAGGGCAAAAATAATGACACAATGTAACAACATATCCTGCTTCCTTGTTGTGCGTGTGTGTTTCGTGCAACTGACTACACCCACTAACAGTAGCCATAAAAGCAGAACAACTAAAAGAGAAGAGGAGACACAGGGCCTCATTACACGGTAGGCGCTAAGGGATTACCGGCACCGGTAAGGGCACCGGTGCCGGTAATCCCTTAGCCCTACTACGAGGTCCCTCAGCGGGTCCCGTCCTTAACGCCTGGTCTGACCAGGCGTTAAGGACGGGACCCGTTGAGGGACTTCAGCGCTAATAACGGTACCGCAAATAGCGGTACCGTTATTAGCTCCTTCCCCATTCCCATTGAGCCCTACGGGGGCTCAAATGGGAATGGGGAATGGTATTTGGAATGGGGACTTACCGGGTCCTCCAGGGTCGGAATGACCCGGTAAGTCCCCATACCGCCTATCCGGACCCATTATGTGGTAAGGGAGTAGCCATGCTGCTAACAGCGGCATGGTTACCTCCTACCGTGTAATGAGGCCCACTGTCATTCAACCAATGTTTAGATTATGCATCATTCCCAAGACATCATAATTAAGTATACTGCTTCCGCACACGAAAGCTATATCTAGTACCACTTAGCACGGTTCATTTTTTGCTTGGGGTGTATGGCAATGCCTTTTGGCTTCACAACGTTCGAGTTCCCTACTTTTGCACTTCAATTTGAGTATGGCTGGTGTTCTGGTACCTTGTTGCCTGGTAATAAGGTTAGGTGAAATTGTTAAATTCCGTTCTGCCTGCCACGGAAGCAAAATCTAAAAGATTTAAATCTGTTTTGACGAAATCCACCGATCTGCCACCCCTGCATATCGGAAAACATGGCACAAAGTTTCTAGCACCCTCTCATGGCCCAAAGTGAGCCGTGCAAAGTTTCTCATGCCGCTGAGCAAACCTGACATGAATCGAAAAAAGCAGCATGAATTCTCTCGTGGCACTGCGCCAACCCAGTACAAATCGAAAAGAGCGTCACAAAGCTTCTCCTGTCGCTGTGCGAACCTACCATGAATCGAACAGAGCGGCACAAAGTTTGTCATGCTGCTGCACGAATCTAGTACGAATACAAAAGAGCGGCACAAAGTTTGTCATGCTGCTGCACGAATCTAGTACGAATACAAAAGAGCGGCACAAAGTTTCTCATGCTGCGTCATGAAATTAGTATGCATCAAAAAAGACCTGCACGAAGATGGGTACTTTTTGCTAGTTAGATATGTGTATGGATATTTGTGGGAATTGGAATGAAATCATGAGTGAGACAACAGCAGGCAGGTTGTGTTGCACTTTCTGTAAAAAGGCTGCCAGCATTTATTTTATTGATTTATTACTTTAAAAAAAACATAATATTCCAATTAAAAACAGCCTGTTTCTTGTTCTAGAATGTGGAGTGTGATTGTTGTGGTGGAGAGTATTAGATAAGGCATATTCTCTTTACATATATATTTACTGTTCAGCATTCTCCACCTATCTATCACCACATGCACACACCGTCTCACGCTCTGCACCAGATTATAATTCCACACAGCTCTCTCCTCTTGTATCACACCTTTTTCCGGTCATAACCAAAGCAGACTTAGGTCCTGCTGTACTTGGGTAGAATTTTAAGTACCTCAACTCGGACAAAGTTTACGTGCTTCGAGAATTGAACGGTTGTGAGCTGGTGCAAAATTAATAAAACTAATAATGATAATAAATGAATCAATCACTTGAACTGTAAATATATTCTATAGATAGAAGTCATTACTTGTCCCACATGCTACTGATTTTTTGGCTTAGAGATATGGAATTGGGTGTATGTGGCGCCTGCCTTAACACATTGCACAGCACGCATGATTGATGGAAATGTGGCAATAAGACCCGAGGCGGCGGGCCAATACCGCCCCAGGTAATGCCCCCGCGGCTGTAGTTACTTAACGAAGCCCCAGGGCCATTACCGTGGCTGGTATTGGCCCGCCGCCAAGGGTCTTGTTGCCATTAGCACCACGGCCCGTTAGACCGTGGTGCTAATGGCATTTTTTTTCTGTTTCACTTGTTTCGAAACAGAAAAAAAAATGGCCGCCAGGAAAGGGAAAACGTAGTCTGTTTTCCCTTTCCATGGTGGCCATCGAGAGCGGACGTGCTGTGTACACAAGTGTTCCCAGCACGTTCGCTCCCAAGACCAGAAGAAAAAAGAAGGTAATTGGGGTTGGGAGGGCGGAAGGGAGGGGATGGGGAAGGAAAAAAAAGAAAAAAAAAAGTACCACAGTCTCCGGCAGGGGACGATGGAAGCCTCCAGCCGTGTGGAGGCTTGGAGCAGGGATGGCCCCGCTCCGAGTCTCCACACGGCTGGAGGTTTCCATCGTCCCCCGCGAGAGATCGCGGGATAGAAGGTAAGTTGAGTGGGGTGGGGGGTGCTAGGAAAAAAAAATCTTACCTGAGCACCCGGCGGGGAACGAAAGAAGCCTGCAGCCATGGGGAGGCTCGGAGCAGGGATTGCCCCCGTTTCGAGCCTCCTCATTGGCTGAGGGGCTGCCACGCCCCTCTCCGGGAACAGAGTAGCCGGCACGCACGGCGTAAAAGGGAATACCGTGTGTTATGGCTCACAAATGAGCCAATCACCACGCAGTATTCCCGTTGCGCCACGCATGCCGGGTGCTAATGTCCAATACCAAATGTGCTGATGATCTCCCCTCAGATGTATTGTTTTGTCTGAAGAACAATGAATAAAAAAGAGACACAGTCCTGCTGCTATTGTTTGTCATGCACATGTATGGGTGCAATTTGAATCTCATATCTTCATATATATCAGGGAAAGTCAACAAGTTTCACACAAACACGTACCTTTTGCATTAGAGTGAATGTAAGTTGCATGAAAAGAACAAAATGATGAATGATAAAATGTGCAAGTGACAGAGCACCAAGTGCAATCTAAAATGTGGAGCCAACAATTAGAAAGTTTGAAGCTGGTTGGATGTGGTGCTTATCACCGTGATAAGTGAAGAGGTTTGGTGGTGAAAATCTGTGGCATGCAGGAAAGTACTATTGGAAGTAATTGTAAATCTCCCATAAGGGTGGTAATGCCATATAAAATATAAGAGTTATTTGTGAGTTATAGATGATAAATACATGCCTAGTGCCTCTTGGCTGAAGGTCTGCCTGTGCCACAGTTGTTGTCATGCCAGGTGAATAAATTGCTCAGTTTCATGCTCACAGAAGAGTTACTGCAATAATCACCAATGCTACGTCAGAGGCAAATGATGAATGGAAATAGAAGAAGGATTCGTTTCATAACCTCAAAGAAGACAAGCTGTGCAAATGTGTTTGAGTAGAAATAGAGACAATATTCTTGTTCTGACATATAATATGTACTAACTAGTACGTTCAGTGAACAGTAGGCTATCCTGTAAATATCATTCCTTTCCCAGAGACCTGACACTCCCTTGAAGTCCGTCCTTTTCTAAAATTCAGCATGGCTCCTTTTCTGAGAAGAAAGACAGTCCTCATATGAAATACGAATTAAATTAGCACCGAGCCCAGTATGCATAATGTACTCAGTGATTCAACCTTTTTTTGTCAAAGACATGCTTGTGAGAGATAAAGATCTGTGGTCATTCATATGTTTCCAACATTTTCTTTGTTTGTCAAATCAGCAATAGGGGCATTTTAAAAGAGGACAATAGGAAATAAAACAAATGATTGTTCTAGGCTTTGATCATTTGTTGTGCTCAGTAAGTTAAGTGCAGCATTCGTATTATGACTACAGTGTATATGACCGGTAGAAATGGACATTGTAAGCATGCCAACATTTCCAGTTCACAATGTTAGGACATTTTCCCTGGTAAGGTCTGGCAGAACCCCAACTCCCCCCTCGGAACCTATCTGCATCACCCCCCTCCTGTACTCAGTGGGATGCTGTTATTCAACTTCAGTGACAGCAGTTGGTGTGTCTTTTCTCACCAGATGGGCTTGTAATAGAGGAATCACGGTTTTGATTGGGGGTGGGCAGGCGAACGCGTGACAGTAACATTTTTGGAGTTCAAGGCGATTGAAGCCACCGGTGCCTAAACACGTGAACTTTGAATATGTTGATCTTGGAAGGCGGCAGGAAAACCTGGAAAATCCTAGGGCTGGGTCAGAGTCGTGTACACATTCGGCATATAACTGAGACTGGCCCATCATAAGCCCTGCCTGGACCACTGGCCCCGGTTCTGCCAGGTTGTCTAAGGTTAGATGCCATATTGAGCAGGGGTTTTCTTCTTAATCCAGGGTAGTAACTTTAGCACTGCCCCTCCCCCACCATCCCATATCATAGTATTCGATCCCATTAGATGGAGAAGCCAAAGAGGTTATTCAACCTTATTATTGTATACAAATGAAGGCTGTCCGCCCAGCACTTGGGAATCGTGGGTGATTACGTCTTGTCCTCCCTATGGATTATGGTGATGTGCGACAGGCATCTCGGCGCAGAGCCTTTAAACCTGAAGCTATTGATCTGCACAGTGCTTGCTTCAGTCTATGTGCAGCTGAGCTTCCTTTCAGCGGAGTTGTGCTCCTCCGCTCGTATCCACCTGCTTTCCTAGCGCCTGCCTGCTCCCCTCGCCTATTAATGCCGCCCCCACGCTGCCCGAGGCCTGGGCCTTCCACGGCATCCTTTCCATGTCAATGCGTTTTCCACCGCTGCAGAAAGCCCCTGATCGATCTTCCTGAGCAAACAAGTCATTTCAGCAAAGTATAGGTGTTAAAAGAGTTCATGCACGTGCATGGGGTGAAATGCAGCACGATGCCACATTGCATATAATGTGCTGTGCAGTGAGAGTACCCAGAAATCGCTGTTTCCTTTCAGCAAACTGCTAACTATCTGTGCTGCGTGATGTTTAATGCGTACAGTTTTCCATTTTTGCTGATTTTACACATACATACAGATGGTAATCCATCATGTTTCTGTCTGTTTTTACTTATAAAAATTGAAAAAACAGAAAAACAGGCCTTTCTGTCTGGTTTTCTATGATGTCACTCATAAATCGCAGGCCAATCGCATTGCAGATTGGCAGCATGGAGAGTGTAAAAGTCGCATATAAATAGCATTAAAGTGCTTCAAAATGCTGACAGCATAGATTCACAGGAGCAGCCGTTTGTTATGGAAAAAATGGAGCTAGCATTTCTTTCCGATATGGCTGCATGTGTGCTTTAATAAATATGACAACAAATGTAAATGTGAATGAATACAGGAAAAAAGCCCCAAAATAAATATGGAGAAATACAGACGGAAATGGCAGAAACATAAATACCATAAAACTGGAAGTCTTAGTCATGTTGCAATGTTGCACCAGTGTGGACACAGAAGAAATTGCATTCAGCTGCTGCAGCAGCACAGGAGGGCGTCGGGGCAGGCCTGTGATTTCTATTGGGCAAACAACTGGCCTGCGTTTCGGAGCGGAGTCTGTTGTGAACGTGATAATAAGAGAACAAAACAATATTCTTGCTGACGGTCAGTCTGGGTTCCGTGTGAATCATAGAACCGAAACCGCCCTACTTGATGTTAAATCCAACACTGCAGAGATAATTGACAAAGGCGGACAGGCATTACTACTTCTTAACCTGTTGGCCACCTTTGATCTGGTCGATCATGCCCTCCTGGCTGATAGACTGGTCAAGGCTGGTGGTTGTACCGATTCTGCAGCAAGCTGCTTTAGATCATTTCTTTGCCCACAAACCACTTATCTGACTAAGGACAATGCACAATCACAAAAAGCGCCCCTGACATGTGGTGTCCTGAAAGGCTCATGCCTGTCACCACTTCTGTTTAATGTCTATATTAAACTATTGTGTGACCGACTATCCTCTATGGGTGTACGATTTGCAAATTACGCAGATGATACCCAGATTCTGATGGAACTATTGGGGCTGTACAGCAAAGACTTAGAAACGGTAATTGAAGTTTTTGATGCAATACAATCCTGGATGGCCACCAACTCCCTGGCCCTGAACAACAACAAAACAGAACTGATCATCTTAGACACTCCCACAAAGCTAAACCATCTTGACTCATCCTGTAATAGCTTTTCCATCGAAGGAAACATTATCAAGTCCTCCGACTTTGTAAAAACATTGGGGGTCTATTTTAACTCCCACCTTTCTTTCAAAAGACATGTTTTACATCTTCAATCTTCCTGTTCCTTTTATATTCATCTACTGTGGCAAATTCGCACACATCTCTATGAGACTGATAGGGCTATGATTGCGGCTGCCATTATCAATACCATACTGGACTACTGCAATAGCCTGCTTATTGGATCCTCTCAGGCAAATGTTAAAAGTCTACAGGTGATCCAGAATGGAGCGGTCCGGGCAGTTTGTGGTATTAGTCATTGGACCCATGACACTAAGGCCCGAAGGAGATTGCACTGGCTACCTGTTAGTCAAAGAATCAGGTTTAAAGGCACCATTTTAGTCTTCAAGTGACTTGTCGGTGAAGCCCCTAATTATCTTTCAGCCAGAGTCTCCAGTGTTCCTTTTAGACGAACGCTTCACTCCAACAAAGACATTCTCTTGCAGCAACCATGAGTCCTCTTGAAAAAGACTGGAGGTTCAGGCTTTCATGCGTGGGCCCCCAGTGTTCGGAATCAGCTTCCTTCTGTTCTGAAAGGTTGTGCGTCAAGCGCCCAATATAAAAAACAACTAAAATCATATCTCTTTGACCAGGGGAGACGCTTAGCTCTTTTGCTCTCAGACTGACTTTTTCCCACTGTAACTGGCCATCTTTGCTCTGTGTTGTCATTGTCTTGTGGGCACCTTGAGGCCCATGGGCGTATGGTGCAATATCAAAATGTAATAGCTAGATAGATAGATAGATAGATAGATAGATAGATAGATAGATAGATAGATAGATAGATAGATATAGATTTATGGAAGTGCATTGTGCAGGCATGACGCGCATGCCTTGAGACCACTGTGAAGACTTCCTAGAGAATTCTGCCTTCCAAAGATTACTGAACGCAGCTGTGGCTTTCGGAGCCAACAGGTGGACAGGGGATTTGCCTCACGCAAACTTGCCGTTCTGGAGGAAAAAGAAAATGCCTGAAATGCAGCTTGGAATCGGGTTACTGTCTGGTACATTCGGTGATAAGTATGGGATTGTGGTTTTCTGTGCATGTAATAACACCCACCAGCTTACCTCAGAGCTGGAACCCGCCTTGCTTGCAGGTGAGTAAAAAGGGGAGTACTGCTGAATAGACAACATCTGTTTTTCTGTGTTTGGGTGAAGCTTACACAGTGCTATGGAGAGAGAGAGAGAGAGAGAGAGAGAGATGTGGGGAGAGCGAGACAGGGGGAGGAAGAGAGAGAGGGAGGTGACAGATTAAAGGGGTGACAGCATGGACGTCATTTGGGGGTGGCCAGGGGTAGCAAGTGCAAGCCCCATATGTACCACAGATTTCCTCTTGAATGAAACTATATTCATATGCATGTCTCTCCCAGATATATTCAATATATAGATTGTACTAGTTAGAGCCCTAGTATGTAGATTGCACATTTCTCACATAAAATATGTAACGTTGTTGTTAGTAGTACTCCTACAAAAACTAAGACATCTCATTGTCTTTATTGAGACCATGCTCAAGAGTTCTGAATTTGCAGATTCATCTCGCCTCTGCTTGACGGAGTGCATTTTCTCTGTTTCCACGCCTCCTGCCAAGGGTGACTTTTTGTAATCCAATACATTTAATGTCTTGTTTCCTGTTCATCTGGTGTTCTTTTTGCCAGTGGTGTGCAAGTGGTAGCATGGGGTTCTGGCTTCCGGTTGCAGACAAATGTTCTCTTATTCGTGTTCGAAGTTCCCTGATCGTACTTCCAATATAGATACGTTCACGCACGCATATAATAGCGTATACTAAATGGTTTGTCCTGCAGTTTATGTTCTCCTTTATCTTCATTTTGATACCTTGTCTGTCTTGAAACATACTAGTGCTCTCATGAGCATGTCTGCATAATGTGCAAGTTCTACATTTTCTAAAACCTCATACGTCTGTTCTTAACCAGGTTTGTGTTGGGATGGCTTGAACTTGTGGGAGTAATGATGGGCACAGCTTGTCTCTCAGAGTCTTGGCCCTTCTAACAATTATTTTAGGGCCTTCATCCACAAATCTGGATTTATCTGTATCCAAATTCTAAAGGTACCAGTTTTTATGTAGAATGTTCCTTATCTTGTAATTATCGTGATAAAATGGAGTTATGAAGAAAACCTTTTCTTTTTGTTTCGTCCCTAATTTGTCTAAGTTTCAGACGTGAGACTTATATAACTATATTGGTTGTAAATTATATGAGGATGCCCAGGATTAGTACTAAAAACATGGAACTCATATGTAATACTTCTTGTGAAGTAATAAGGGTGGCCATGGTCGCAATATCAAGAGAACAAGTGTGTAAACATCTAAGCAAGAACCAGATTCTTAATTTTATTTCAATCACAAAGTAGTGCACAAGGACATGCACTATGTGGGTAAATACACAATCAAAACTTATCCATATGTGTTAATGTTTGTTCCCCAATGACAAGGCATATTCCATTACAGGTGGGATTAACCCGTAATTTTTGCAGAAATCGACATGAGAATGAACCCAGTACACATAATTGGTAAGATTAGAAGTGTGCAAATAATGTTGTTTGATTCAGTTTACAAATACAACAGATGAGTGAATAAAAGGATAGTACAGGCTGGTATATTGTGGATTTGATGTTCATGTAAATTAAATGGGGGCTGCATTGGATATTTAAAACTGTACACTCAGCATGCAAGTGAAAATTCTAAGAATACAAAATCTAGTGTGGACGAAATGTCCATAGACAAAATGTGATACTCTAGATTGTGGGGATTAGGAACCACAAAAGGCTAAGAGAGTCAATTCTGGCATAAGAAATATGGAATATCTAGATTCATATTGAAACAATGATATCTGTAGAAAAATCAACTCATGTTCTAATGTTGGTCTGATTTGTTTTTTCTTTCTCTTTTTAACCCTAACACTCCTCCCCTTCACCACTCCTATCTTTCTTTCCCACTTTGAATTTGCATTGATATGCTGTACATCATATGTAAAATTGATTCTGAAGTCATTTGGATTAAATGCCCTGGTCTGAAACAGGCACCAGACATGCCGAAACACGTGTCATCAGAGGGCTTTCTCCGAGGGAGCAATATTATACTGTAGTTTGTAATTGAACACTGTTCAAAACTCAAACTGTGGCACAGTTTATTGGTGAGAATCCAACAGCATTTTTGATCAACTGTGGCAAGGAGGAAGGGGGCGTGGCCAGCAGCTGGATCATGTACACGAAGCTCTCTGTGGCTCCCTGCCCACCAGTCAAGATTCTCGCTGAAATCCTGCTATTGACCCATGGAAACGATCCCCCGACTCAGCTTTTGCCGGCGGAACGGTGAACGAATACTGTTACAATTCGGTGTTCAAAGTCACCCATGTCCCATAATGTAGTGGGGGCCTCTAAAAATTCTCTAGGCCCCACTCTGAACAAAACTCGTGATGCACCAAAAAGGGCCACCTGGACTCAGTCCTGGCGCCTTTGGCACCAGGCTCATATGGAACAGGAAGCACTCATCCCTTATTCCAAGATGGCAGGTTGTTGAGTCACTGCTCATGACTGCATGCAGGCTAGTCTTTGGAAGTGGCAGGGTGTGGTCGAGTATTCAAGCCCCACCCCTGCTGAAATTCATGCTTCGCGTTACTCTGCTCCCTAGCAGCGTGATGCTCACCGTGACCAGCTCTCTGCTCTTCACTGCATCTGGACCTACTTTGACTCCCGCTACTCTCCAGCTGCAAGAAAGAAGACAAACACAAACACGATAAGGATAACACTTACCTGAGAATCTGCACTGCGATCCGGACGCCGACGTGGAACTTCAGCAGCAGCCTCATCATCGATCCTCAGAACTGCTGCTAGTCGGCACCCGAAAGAAAAACCAAAAGAGAGGCAACAGGACAGAACGGGGAATCGAAAAGCTCCCGCGCGCTCCACAGCGTCAATGCCTCACGCAGCCAACACTTACCGGGTTGGCTGTGCTCAGAGCTCCATTCCTCCACACAGCTCATCCACACCGGAGTCTGCCTGCGTATTTACCCCCGCGGACACCAGCTTCCATCCCGGCATCTGCAGAGGAAGGTAAACACTGAGAAAGCACACGTGAAAGAAAGGACAACAAATAAAAACAAACGCTTAATGCAAGGACAATGCTAAACCACTCTTAGGAGAGGGCAAGTAAGAAAGCAAGAGAAAGCAAGAGAAAAGACAGAATAAATCAAACAAAAAATCAAGAGAAAAACAGACAAAAGCAGAAGAACGAGGAAAGGACTACCTTAGCAAGACAGGGCATGCAAGTCTTAGCTGCAGCCGGTCTGGGCTCGACTCTCTTCAAGGTAAAGCGAGCCAGTGACGTAACTTGGTCCCACCGGAGCCTGCACCCTGCAACAGCGCCACTACAATGAATAGCAGGACCGATAGCCCACCAAACACAGTCATCAGGTGAGGAGCATTCAGGGAAAGAATCCAGTACCCAGGGAAGGGGTAGTGCTACAAGGGAGGGAGGTGTGGGCGGACACACGCACTGGCAGCCTACAGTTGACCTCGCTTTCCCCATCCTAGGAGCAGACCCAGAGCAGACCATGTCTCCTGAGCTGTCAAGCCCAGCAGTCCTGCAGACGTCCGCTCGCCCAGCAACGCCCGTCGTCCCCGCAGAGACAAGGTGAGCGTAACAAATACTTGGTGGCAGTTTGGAGGTGAAGCGTGCTGCGGCGCAGCCCCGATGTTAGAGGACTACAGAGGTGCAGATCCGGAAAGAAAATGGCTGCCAGAGCCGATCACAGGCACCCAGCCTGAAGGTGGCAGACCCTGGAGTGCACTATATATGAGGAGGAGTGTCGGTGGGAGCCCGGAGAAAGTAATCTGCAGAGATGCAAAGTGCTACCCGACCTGAAGATGGAGCAGGTATTGCTAGGTTGCGGGCGGGATAACACCCGATGACGCATATCCCTAACTCCCTTGGGCGAGAGGAGTGGAGCCCCTGAGGGGGGAAGAGTTCAGAGTCGAGGAACGCCAGGGAGGTGTGGAGACGCCGTTGACAAATGTTGGATCAAGAGGAGGAGGAGCAAGGATTGGTTGGACCCTGGTGAGTCCTTGCATTTCACGGGAGCCGAGACCAGCCTTGAGATGGGATGGGCCAAAGGGAGGAGAAGCGTGGAGAAGGAGGCCAGGGGCAACCCTCACTGGGAATATCAGCCCGTGAGACCGGGGAGTGCTGGGCTGATGGTAGGGGTGGGTTTCCTCCCTTTCTGATTGTCCCCCAACATCACAGTAACATTGAGGGACACCTCTCTCCTCCCACGCAAGTGACTAATGGACTGTGAGCTCATGGGGGTGAGTATTGTGTGGTATGTGGGTGCCAGAGAGACGGGGGTGTGACCCAGAGAGCCACCTGCTATAACTTGCGGGACAAGAGGAGATAATGGGCGGTGGCACAGGGACACATAGCCTGGGGATAGGGAGCAGGGCATCCTCAGGAGAGTAATGCTCGGGACCCCTCCCAAACAAAAGCCTATTTGAAGTACGGAGTGACCACTACGACTGCTTCCTCTGAAGGAAGGGAGCGCCAGTTGGAAAGGTGTGGAGCTCCTGGTGCTTTAGCTCCAAGAAAGGGGAAGGTGTGCAGCGCAAAGACACAAGTTGAAGCTGGGCTTCCCGGAAGCACTGGGCTACCCGGAAGCTGGGACGATGGTAAAGGATCAACAAAGGATGGACAGTTATACAGACCCGACCAAAAAACACCAGAAGAATAAGGAGGCGGGCCGATAAGTGGAATGTACCAGCGCAGGGGGCTCGGGAGGGCTGACTTTGGATGCCCTGATGGAAGCAATCCAAGCTACAAGATCCTGCCTTGAGAGGAGCATTAAAGAAGTAGGGGCGTATGTGTACCTCGTGAGGGAGGACTTACGCAAGGTGTGCAAAAGGGTTACAGAGGTAGAGCAGAGAGTAAGCAATGTGGAGGACGACCTACAGCTGCTTAGAAATCAGGTGGCAGGCTTAGTTGGGGCGTCCAGGACATTGGAGTCTAGAGCGGAGGACGCAGAAGGGCGATCACAGCGATGCAACAGCAATGGTCCTTCCTATTGAAGGACCATAAGGACTCCCTTGAATGCTCATCCTATCGACCGATTTTGTTGTTAAATGTTGACACGAAAATTCTGGGGAAGGTGTTATCTACCAGATTGTCAGGGGTAGCCCCAGGTCTAATACACCTCGATCAGTGCGGGTTTGTAGGGGGGCGGAGCACCACAATGAACCTTCATCAGTTGCACCATGTAATGGACCAGGTCAGGGACTCCTGGGAAGATAGGGTGGTGGCCTCTTTCAATGCCATGAAAGCTTTTGATTCAGTGGAATGGGAATGGTTGTTCCAAGTGCTAGGGGCCTACGGGTTTGGAGACACCATATGTAGATGGTTACGGCTCTTATATAATAAACCAATGGCTAGAGTAAAAACTAATAACTGGGTGTCACAGAATGGACAATAAGTAGAGGGACGAGGCAAGGGTGACCGGTCTCCCCAATATTATTTGTAATGGTGGTGGAACCCTTGGCGAGGTATCTCAGGAAAGAGGTGGGGGATGCACGTATTTAGGTGGGAAGGGTATGACATGTGATCTCCCTATACGCTGATGACCTGTTGTTATATGTGGGAAACCCGGTAGATAACCTCACGTCATTTTAGAGGTGCTAGATAACTTCAGGAAATTGTCGGGATACTGCATTTATATTGAAAAGTCGATGTTATTTCCACCAGGGGGAACCTGACGAGCCTACCGGGCTGGGGACTTAGATGGGAGGGGGACTTGTTTCGATATCTGGGAATCCAGATTTTTCACAATATCGAAGAGACATTCATGTACAATACAATCAGAGCTCCCTTGGGGATAGGGGAATCAGTCAAATTTTGGAAGGGGTTGCCGTCATCATTGATGGGTAGAGTAGCCCTATTTTTATTTGTGTGTACAGTTTAAAAAGAAAAACTTTAACACATGCATAAATAAGATAAAAAAGGACTTTAGCGCACATATAAATAATTCCAAATAGAACACGAGAAAAGCAAAGTATCAATACTCTTTACACCAATAGCTACAGCATGTAGTGTTATATCAATTCATTCATAAGCAACTGCTACAGATTCACAAAAATCAAAAGGCAGGGGACAAATCCATTGCATTCTTACATCAGAATTTATGAAGTTCTTCTAGTAGTTTGGTATCTGCCTCAAACTTACGTAGTTTCTCATTAACATGTCTCCAGACCTGTGTTACGGCGATAATTTTACTACGGCTCTGGACAGCCAAGCATCTTAGCCAGAACAATTCACAAGTTATTTCCTCCAGATCTTCCACAAATTTTGAGTAATACTGCACATGAACAGAAGTCATTCCGGAGCAACCTGCGAGTACATGTCTAGCTGATTCCACTTTCTGATTATCACAGCAAATTCTGCAGGTTCTCTCATGGATTGGGGTTTTAGTCCATGCCCCCCTGATTTCTAGTACATCAAGCCAATTTAACCTAATATTCATGGATGTCCTACAACTTTTTCTGGACGGACATAGTCTAAGATAACCTTGGATTTCTACAAGGCATCCTGGAGAAGGTAGACAAAGATTTCACGCTTGCAACCTTCTCATGATTTTTCACCCTATCAAATTTTTCGGCTGAGTTTTTCAGGGATTTGAGCAGGGCACCTTCCCCATATTGCCATCTCGGGGTCCAGCATATTTTGTCAAAGAAATTCGCATTTATCTGTTTGAGTTTATTCAAGGTCACATTTACCTCATTTGTCAGAGGAGTTCGCAATATTGACAGAAAAGAGTCAAGAGGTGAACACATGATCTTTAGGTTAAGCTTTGCTCTGTTGAGGTCAATTAGGGTACTAAGGGAGGTTAGTCCCATTTCCAACCTAATGGCCTCCACATGTGTGTAGTTGCTTAAACCTAGAATTCTACGCCAGACAAGGCCTTCGATCTTATCTGCCCAGGAAGTCCAATCTCTAAATGATGCCTCTAGGCCATACAGAAAGGAGGTAGCCAATTTCTGTTTATTAATGGGTTGAATACCTAGCAAGCTATACCCAGCTGTTCTTTTAGAAAAGGATGAGATCACCCCCATGGTAGAGAGAACTTTAGCTCTTTTATTTTGCTGTACTTTTTCATTAGCCCCTTTGTTGTTAGACATAACTTCATGGCCAAGATATTTATAGGAATGTACCCTCTTAATGGAACCCTGTGCAAAATGGTTATCCTCCAGAGGCTCCGCTACTATTTTACTAATATACCAAATGTAATTAAGAAGGTCTTCTTTAAAATGCTAGATGAACGAGTGGGGGAACTACTATGGAATTCAGGGAGGAGGAGGGTCTCACTCGCATTTTACAGGCCACCTGGACTAGTATCTACTTTTGAAGAAGATATTATGGCCCTTCTTACTGCCAAAACCAAATTGAGCTCACAAATCATCCTGCCAGGTGACCTGAACCTCGGTTTCCAAGACCCTAAGGACACCAAAGCCCCAGACATCGCCAACACCATAACTGAACAAGGTTTTGCACATTGCATATCTGAACCCCCCCACACCAAAGGCAGGACCCTTGATTGGTTGACAGACCTCAACTGTAACATCAAAATTCTAGCCAACACACCTTTGTCTGGTCAGACCACCATCTGATCTCCTTCTCTATCAAGTATGACAGCCAGTGCCCTAAGCAGAACCTCTCTCCTCCTATAAGCACAAGCAACAACAGGGACATTACTCTCGAGAAATGACTGCCTCTCTTATCACCCATCATCAACAACCCCACAGAAGCACACTATGTCCCCACTGTGCTAGTTGACAATACAACCAAACCCTCCTTAAAGCCATCAATACCATCGCCCCTCTCAAACTGCGCAAGCCCAAACCCCCAGCACACCTTGATTCATGGTTCACACCACACCTCAGAACCCTACACAAGTCCAAGAGAAATGCTGAGGCCCCCTGGAAGAGCCTCCCCATAGCAACCAACAAGGACAACCTTCTGATAGCGCCCTTCAATTTCAAAGAGGCGATCTTTCAGGACAAGAAAGATATGTACAATAACAGAATTATCCAAGCAAAGTCGAGTGCCAAAGAACCCTTCAACATACTCAAAGAACTAGAACCTCCATCAGCCCCCCCGACACCTGCATCAAAGACATCTCGCGGTGTTCCAATATCCAAAAGGCACTCTTAGGTAAAATCATAGCGCTCCAAGAAAAAATCGACTCCACAAAAACAAGTCTCTCACTCACCTCAAACCACAGCCCATACCTCTCCCCAGAATACTACTCAAGCTTCAATCCAGAAGACCTGTAACCATTCGATTTCTCACCACTCTCTACTAAAGACGTGGAAAACATTATATTTAAATTGAAACCAAACCCTCCAACTGTCAGGGTGACAGCTGTCCAGCCGCCATCATTAAGGAGGCATCTACAGAACTGGCTCCCTTTATCACCCCCGTAATCAATGTGTCATTCAACTCAAGCTCAGCCCCTCACAACCTTAAAGATGCCTGGGTTCTACCATTACTCAAGAAGCCATCGCTAGACTCCAGTATCCCTACTAATTATAGGCCCATCAACACGGTTCCCTTCCTCCTGAAAATCCTGGATAGAGCAGCCTACTTGCAGATCCAGGAGCACCTGGAAACACCTGGAAACCAATAACCTGCTCGGCCTCAGGCAATCAGTTTTCAGAGCAAGGCAAGGGACAGAGACATCCCTGATTGATCTGAAAACTCAAATTGAAGAATTAAAAGACAATGGGAAACTTGCCCTCCTCTTACTGCAACCACCTTGTCGCCACCGCACATTTTTCAATGTTTCCAACAAAGCAACCACTTGGGTCCAATAATTTCTAGAGAACAGATCTATGAGGGTCTTCTCCCCTTCAGCCGCTGCCGACCCGGCACTAGTCACCTGTGGAGTCCCCCAATGATCCTGCGTATCTCCAACTATCTATAATGTGTTTACTAAGCCCCTATTTGATGACCTCAACCATTTGGCTGTCACCTACACTAACTAGGCAGATGACACCCAAATACTCATTCCCATCACTGGCGACCATAAAGCAGGCTCCAAAGCACTCAATGACATTTACCTTGTCATTCATGCTTGGATGGCGTAACATGGGATCTGTCTTAACGAGGATAAGACAGAGCTACTCCTCCTCGGATCACAACAGAGACTCAGTAAGCTTGATGCCAGCTTCGACTCCTTCATCATAGAGGGCAATTCCATCAAGGTCTCTAAAAATGTAAAAACTCTTGGCATCTACCTAGACTCCACTTTGACCCTAGACACACAAGCAAATGCAATAATATCTTCCACGGCCTACACGTGCAGACTAATTGCTACCTGTTTTCTAACCACTAGAAACTGCACGACCCTAGCTAGAGCACTAGCCCTGTCGAAACTCGACTACTGTAATGCACTTTATCTAGGGACTAGCCGACGAAACACTGACGAGTTATAAGTAATACAAAACAACGCCATCAGGGCTGCTCTGAATATCCTAAGAGCCCAACACATTTCTGCTCTCAGAGGCAGTCTCAATTGGCTCTTGGTTAACCAAAGAATTGCTTTTAAATCATTGTCTCTTACGCAGAACTGCCTCCGGAATCACTCCCCTTGCTACCTGTCTAACCTATTATCTCGCAAAATATCATACCGCCCTGTGAGAGTAGCCCAAGCTCACTGCCCCCCCAAAAAAAGGTTTAAGCTTCAAAAGGCGGGGGGAATAGCTTCCCTGTGCTCGCCGCTAAACTGTGCAACTCACTTCCTATCTCACCCAGATCTGAACCCTCGTACGTCACCTTCAGATGCAGAGTCAAAATCTGGCTTCGAGCTCAAGAAAACTAACACTCTCACTCCAGCCACCCCTGCCCATTACCGCTATTATGTAACACAACATGCCACTTGTAAATCCTTGGTTACTAATAATTAATGTTTTTGTACACTTGTAATTGCATAATGTAATATGCAACTTTTGTATATGTAATCTGTAATTAATGCAACATTGTACATATAACTTGTAATTAATGTACATATGTAATTGTGTAATGTAATATGTAACCTTATAAACCGAGGAAATGCGTCCAGATGCCTATGGGCTTGGTGCGCTTTACAAATAAACAAAATACAAATACAAATGCAACGTTACGTCATTCACGCCGAGACAGGGGTTTAAATTTGCCTAATTACGAGCGATATTTTATGGCAGCTCAGCTACAGGCGGTGTTGCTGTGGATCGACCCAGGGGGGAGGGAAGTTAATAAAGGGACTATTGGGAAATCTACCAACTTCCCAAAGGGCAGTGGAGCTATTGTGGGGAATGGTTGGGGGAAAGGGGATCACTAATGTTTTTCAGGTGGTCCAGGAGATCTGGAAGAAACTTTGAAGAAGTAAGCAGGTGTTGGGGCTTTATAGCGCAGACCTGCTGTGTAGGGTGTACCAGGGGCTTTGGGGCGACGGCACAGAGAATGGGGTACTCGAGATTGATGGAGAAGGGTTGTGCCTTGATGGAGGCTTTATTTGAAGGAGGCAAGGTGCAGCCACTTGAGGAATGGAGGCAGAGATATGGGATTCCCAGGGGCCAATTTCTGGCTTATGGGACAAAGATTGCGTGCTTAGCAAAACTGTGGGCAGACTTCCCAGAGAATCCAATTATGAAAACATTAATGCAAGTATTG
Organism: Ambystoma mexicanum; assembly: GCF_040938575.1. NCBI lineage: Eukaryota > Metazoa > Chordata > Amphibia > Caudata > Ambystomatidae > Ambystoma > Ambystoma mexicanum. The sequence continues at coordinate 396,630,174 of NC_090926.1, read as the reverse complement.
CTGACCCAAGAAGAGGAAAGGGCTAGGGTTTCTAGTATTTGTCACTAAATAGGGGAGTTGTTCCCTATGGAGGAGCTGACAGTTAAGGCCAGGTGGGAAAGAGATCTGGGGGAACAGATCTAGGAAGCAGACTGGGCAAAGATGTGGGAACAGATCCGAAACACCTCGGGAAATGCTAGATTTCAGTTGATACAATTTAATGTCCTGTATAGGGTATATGTAACACCCGTGAAACTACACACGATGAATGACACCTTAAGCGCAGACTAACCAAGATGTGGGACTGGGCAGGTAGGGATTTGGCACATGTTGTGGGGATGTTCGGTGATCAGGGACAACTGGCATGCAGTGGTAGCAAGAATCAATGGGCTACTGGTTTCCAGCTTTGAGTGTGCTCCAAGAGTTTGTTTATGGGGATTATTGCTGGGTGGGAAATGCAACAAAGCGCGGAGATGAGTGGCGCAGATTATGCTAGTACTAGCCAAAAGGAGGGTACCCATAACATGGAAGAAAACCCAGGGGCCATCCTTAAGGCAGTGGATGGAAGATATCCACAGATGGGGGATGGTGGAATGGGGAGCCCTGAGGAAGACCCGGGATCCAGGGTTGGAGGAGGGGGTAGAGGTGGACTGGAGCTTGCTGTTAAATGAGCTGTTCTTCAGTGGATTAGAAATCCCCATGAGGGTGTGAAGGGAGGGTTGTTGGAGAGGGGAAGTACCTGAAGGGTGAGAGGCACAGGGGTAATTTGATTGGACATATACGGAGGTGAAGGAAACGGGCCTTGAACCCACACAAATGTGCCCCTGGGGAGCTTGTGGGCGTCGGAACCTAAAGCAATATTAGATGACGGTCAATAATTGTTTATGACTGTTTGCGAAAATCTCACCTTGTGACCAGACGTAGAGGACAAGAGTAAATAGCTTAAATAGCTACCTGTTCTACATGATGTAACTGCTCAAGATCCATTTTATGCCAGTTTGCTTCATGTTATAAAACTGTGTTTAATGAAAAGATTTTTTTTAAACTGTGGCAAGGAGGGTCTTAATTGAAGGAAGACTGATGAGAGTTTTCTCAGACCATGCTTGCACGGTTCCGGCCACCATCTACTGTGGTGTCCCTCAGGGTTCCTGCACATCGCCCACACTGTATAACATGTATTCACTGCCACTCTTTAATGACCAGGATGATCACGGCATAACCTATACAAACTATGCTTGTGATACTTAGGTCCTACTGCCCCTTTCCGGTACCTACGCACAGGACTTAGCCAGTTTCTGTAAAATATATGCCCGAATCCAGGCGTGGATGGCGGCTAATGACCTATGTTTGAACGGGGACAAAACAGAAATCCTTCTTGTTGGCCCAAAGGAAATTCTCAACAAACTGGTATCCAGTCATTACATTGAATCATAAACCATATAATACTAAACCATCAAATATTTTCCCTGGAAATACCATTCCTTCGAATGGTCATTCCCCTGAAAAATATTCGATGGGGACATCTAAATGCACTTTTATCAATTTAATAAAGAAATGTCGGCATATGTATTATAAAAATATATGTTCTGTATTCATTTTATTATTTCTAAACTTGTAACTAGTAAACTGATTAATTAAAAGTCGTTTTTTAAACTTTTTATAACAATATTGTAAATATTTATATATTAAGGTAAGTGTTTTTTCAACTTTTTAACTGTAAAGTTCGGTTAACTACAATGTTTTTGAACGGTAGATGGCGATGTTGTATTAATTTTTCTTTTTTTAACTTCAACTTGTATGCTAATGTTTTATCACGTTCAACGTAGTACGTTTACGTAACGCGTACGTAGATGCCATTTTGTTAGTTCTTTGGGTTGCGGCGGTTCGGTCATCTGGAGCTTCCTCGTTTTCTTGTATTTGTTTTGCAAACTTGGATTTTTTTCCCCTGTATTGCTTAATTTTTTGGATTTCTCACTTATGGGCTGACCTTTTTCTTTGAGATTGCAATTTTTACTTTGTATTCCGTATCTTGGATTGGATTCTTTATTTTTGCAAGTTTGGACTATGGATTCTTGGATTGGATTGCTTCTTTGGACCTTCATATTGTTTTTTTGGCAAGTTTCGACCATTTGATTTGGATTGGAGGCTGCTGTTTGATTTGCTTTCCTGATTGTTTTGTTGGTTTGCATCGGATTACTGGGCCTGATATCAGACTTTTTTGTGAGTACATTTTTTGGTTATTTTTAACATTTCAAGTTATAGGCAAGTGCTTGTAGGTAGTTCAAAGAATCCATTGTTTCGAATTGGTTTACTATGGTTTGCACACGTTCTTCATATTCTCTGTATTTTATTTTTTTGCATGCATATGTTCTAATGAAATAGTTTGTGCTATTTTGACTTCTTGTTCTGATTGCTCCATCTTCAATTGTTTTAAAAAATGCCAGAGGTTTGGAATTGTTGTATTGAATTGTTTATTTATCTTGCCACCCCTCCATCATGTTGTTTGTTTGTGCTCTCTTTTCTTTTACTGCCAAGTAACAGTTCCATAATGAAATTGCATATCTTGCACATCTTCGTGATCCATTGCGCGTTAGTCGTCCTATCCAGTTGGTTTCAATGTAGTCTAGTAATTCAGTAAAATCGTGTTCATTAGCTTTGTAATAGTCTATATCAATCAATTTTTCATAATATTCAACAACATGTTCCTCTTTAACAAATATTAATGCAAACAACTGTTTTATGTTATGTTGATAGTCACTGTTTTCAATGTATTTCAATTGAATTCCAAGCTTTTGAATCTTTAGCCTAATAGCTTGGCTAAAGTGGAAAAAACAGCCTTGGATTTTTTTTTCTGCATATATTTTCTTGATTGCTTTCATTTGTGCGCTCTCGAAGTCCAGCACCATGTTTGTAGGATATTTTTCTGGGATTGCTTCTTTCAGTCTTCCAAATACAGTTGTGTATGTTTCTTCTGTTTTATCAGGCATCAATATGTATACCAGTGGTATTAGTGTTTTGTTTATCATGCCATGCACGCTGTAAAATTGCGCGAACGGGTGAGGACATGCTTTAAATGTGGCGTCTCCATGCCACACTCTGGAACTTCCAAGATGCGATAGGTTCTCATGTGTTGTATATACAGTGTTTTTTCTTTTTTTATGTCTATTGTACTGAAATGAAATTGTTCTCCTTTTTCAGTTGTTTTAAAAATCTCTGGAATTACGATTTTGTCTTATATTCTTGGTGCCATGGGCAGGTTTTCCTTTAGTTGCTTATTTCTGTTTGGGTGAAGTTGTATTAGCTTTGTCTCCAGCATTTCAGCTGCCACATGTAGCGGGATTTTTCCACATGTACGACCTATCAGTGATCCACTTGGTTCAGTTGGGTTTTTATCAGATTTGTTTTTTTATTTCATTCAGTGTCTCTTTGATTAGTATTGCAGTTCTGTCAGGCATGTGATTGTGCTCGCCGCAGATCATTATTGTCTCCCACTCTGTAATCGCTCTTCCCATACATTTTTTACTGTAGTAATCCGTACATTTCCAGTATTTCTTTTCTTTTCGCTCCATTTCTCAATTGTGGCTTTAGCCGTTATAGATTAACTGGTCTCTGCCCATTTGTGACTAAACATACTCAATCGTGTCAGACATTTGGTATCTGAAATTAGCAAATGAAATACCATTTTTTAACATCAATTACCTATAGTTCACATATTTATTTTCTTATTCCTTTTTCATATTATTTACAACTATTACCTTTTTTACCTGTCATGCTTTCCTCACAGTATTAGTATTCTCGTAGCTCTCTTCGCTTTCCGCTCCTGTCACACACTATCAGTTTGTTTTCAACCATCAGCTGCTTTTCACCGTAAACATAAGGTCCTTTACTCGTGTTGTTTTCACTGTGTTTTAACCCCTAGTTGCTCGGTATTTCAATTATTCTCTGGTTTTTATATTCAGAGTTGTTCGTGTGTACGTGGAGGGGGTTTTGAGGGTTGGGGCGTAATGGGTGTGGGGGGAACCCCCCCCCATAACATGTAAATTTGCAGCAAAATGAACGTTTTCATTTTTCATTGTGTTCAAATATTTTCTGTGGTCGATGCTTTGGTTTCGATGGAATGGCGTTTTTTTTTTCATATGTATTGTCGATGCTTTGGATTTCTATGCTTTTTCTTAGATGCTTTTGTTTGTCGACGTTTTTTTTTCGATTCTATCACTATAAACCCAACAAACTAAACAGTCAATATCGGTCCTTCAGCATTGAGAATACTGTAATCACTGCCTCTGCTGCAGTCAAAACCTTCGGAGTTTTCCTTGTCTATACCCTCTCCATGATGCGTCATGTCAGCACCATTTCATCATCCACAGCACTTACTACCAAAGTAATTAATGCGGTCAAACCGCACCTCTCCACTAAAATCTGTCTCACCATTGCTACAGCCACCGTTGGTGCCAAACTGGACCATTGTAATGTTATCTTTATAGGCACTTCGGATAAAACCTAACCAAATTACAAATGACCCAAAATAACGCCCTCAGAGTGGCCTTAAGCATCCCAAAATCGCTCAGGCTAGACGTGATGCCCATTGGCTCCCAGTCAGAGAGCGCATTCTCTTCAAATCCCTCACCATCACACACATGTGCCTCTCCCTCACAGCACCGCCCTACCTGCCAGAGAAAAATCGCTGTGCCTCCTCAGATAGGCCCAGGCGAGCCCAGCACTCCAATCTGCGCCTTGTCGCTACTGTTAAAAGAGCCAAAGCTGGAGGATCCAGTTTTCCATTCCTAGCACCTAAAAACTGGAATGCCCTCCACCTCTCTCAGGAACGAGACCTTCTCACAGCCTTTCAGAAAGCACTCAAAACCAAGCTCTTCAGCTAGTCATTCCCCCATACACAACACCCCTATAGGCTCACCTTTATCATCTGAACCAGAATTAGTAATTTCCCCACATTAACTGTATCATAATGGCTACATTGTTTATGTATTTGTATTTGTATTTATTGATTTATTAAGCTATGTAACCACTGTAATTAAGTAAGCCTTTGTTGTAACAACGCCTTGATGCCCGAGGGCTGTGTGTGAGCTTTATAATTGCAAATTAAGAACAAATAAATAAATAATTGAGGAGCCGGCTCGGGGTACCAGTTTGTCAGCTGCGTGCGGTTTAGCTGCTAAACTAAACTGCACAGAGCTGACAGGCTTTCTGCACTGACGCCGGACACGGCCATGCATCAAACTCGCGTCTGCTAACATTTGTGCGGATAAAGCCAAGAATGACAAGAGGGAATCCGTGCACATGCAGCACTTGTGGGACACTTCTGTAACTACCCAAGACAAAGTGCTCCCCCTAGCCTGCTACTCAATTGAGAGCCTCATTGGTCCGTTATCGTGCCTTTTTAATTGGTCCTTCAACCATAGGACTGAACTTTTTGGTGGACCCCACAGGCCACCCCCTTGACAAAGACCCTTTGGTCGAAACGCGGGTTGGCTGTTTTGTTCTCGAATGCTGCTAATTAATTTTAATAGTTGTTAACTACATCTTTTCGGACGTACAGGCGTTATTAGCTTCCCAGTCAAGTGCAATTGAAAATGTTAAATGTTTCAGCATCAACTGGCCAACAAAACACTGTCACAGTTTATCAAAATCGCCACATGCACAGGCTGTCTTTGGTTTCTCCTTACTCAGCGTATCTTTTTCGGGGTCCTTTGTGTGTGGCCCCCTATTAAGGCACATACAGCAGGCATAACGACTACAATCCTATCCCACTAACATAGGTCCAGCGCACGTGATAACCCTGTTCATCAGCATCACCCACCCTCTGACAGCCCATACTGCTCAGGTACTCAGAGACACATACTTGACAAACTATCGATGGACTGCCCCCACAACAAACAAACTTCAGAGACACAGACCGAAGATAAAGAAGCAGAGTGACCCACACAAGCTTGTGACCAAGGTCGCAGCGAGGAAAACGCAAAGAGCTGTGAAAGAGAGCGAGAAGCCCTGCCCGCAGGACCTAGTGTAGTGATACCAATACAATCAGGACAACCACAGCTGAAATGTCCACTTGGGGTTGTGGGCCGAACACCCAAAGCCATAGAGCAGGTGTGCTGACAAACACAAGAGAGACGGCAACAAATTGTATACAGGGGATCATGGTTCTGATTCAGAGACAACCTAAAGCAGGGGGCTCTGAAAAAGCAAAGAAAACCAAAGACAAATTGCTTACTGGGAGCTGTGACTCTAACACATTAATAACTCAAGCACAATGCAGTGCCAACCCCAGAAAGAGCTGCACACTGGTAGTTGGGGTTCTAGTACCCCAAGGCCCACCATGGTGAAGCTAATAAAGCCAAGGGAACCGAAGAGAACATCCACAGGTGGTTCTAATGCCCCAGGATCCTTTTACAGTGGCACTGACGAGCAAGGAGGGCCAAACAATAACTGAGCATCTCCCCAAGACAATGCTGCCACTGACTAGTCACAGACAAGCAATACAGGACTGCCCTGTGGGAGATGTGGGCCAGATATTGCCAGGGCATGACATAGAGTTCCGAAAAGATTACAGAAAACCCCGAAGGAAGACATAAGCAGTGGCACTAATGCTTACTTTCAAGCAAAGGACCTGCAGAAAAAACGGTGTGTTGTTGCTTACCTGTATGAAAAATCACAGAGAGTTCTGTAATTTGTTTGAAACCTTATATCTATGATTTTATCAATCAAAATATGGTTATCTATTGTTTCTTCTCACCAGCTGCACCCAGCATATCAAATGCCCATCTTGCCACCTCTATCGCTCTCTCACTCACCCTCCTTATCACTTCTGCTACACATGTTTGTGCTTTAATGAAATGATATGTTATTCATAATGCGCTTAATACCCAGGGGTTTCTAAGTGCTGCACGGACGCAGGGATTGAACCTGTGTTGCTCCGTGCCGTCTTGTTTCCAAGGTGAGCACGTTGCCCCTGAGCTATCCTCCCGAGACTAAGCGAGGGAATTGGTGAGCTCCCTTGTCCCCTCCACAGAATGCATCCTCGGATGCAAAGGAAGGAGGGGCTGAAGAAGGAGGTGGACTGTTGCTGTCCAGAGAGCCTCACTCAGATGCTAAGCCTATAATAAATGTTGGTTTTATGGGATACAAGTTAAGTAGCCTTGCTGCCTTTTGAACAGGAGGGGCAGCGAGGGGAACAAGGGTTATATATATAGTGCAGGGGGCTGAAACCTTTGGTTCACCAGATGTTTTGGACTACAACTCCCATAACCCCGAGCCAGCATAGTCAATAGTGAGTGGTCATGGGAATCGTAATCCAAAACATCTAGAATGCTGCTTGTTGCAACCCTCTGATGTATGGTTCCCAGATCTCCAAAAATAAATAACTGGAATGAAAATGGGACTGCAACTTGCCATTGGCTGCCAGCACAGACATAGGACTACACTCTGGAGGCATAGGTGGCTGGCTCAGACATAGGATGTTCCCTAGTTTAAAATGGCGTAACTTTGGCAGTATTTGCATAACTTGGAATACTACTTGTGGATATCTAGATTTGAACAAAGATGTGTGCCCAACTGCAAAGCATAACATTAAGGTGTTATTGGATTGATTTCAATACAACATGTGCTTGTGCATGTTTCTTTCACCCTGCTATACCGGGAGATGTACAGACAGAGAGCCAGTCACAACAGTCATCCAAAGGGGCAGTTTTAACCAGGATTCTATGTGGGAGGCACGTGGTTTCTGCAGAACCCCTGCTCCCCTTCCTTTCCATCTCCCCTCCTCTAAATCATGGCTTGCTCTTCATTTGTCAGAGCCACCCCAGCTGTTGCTGATAGCAGCGTGACCAGAGTAAAAGCACAAACACAGATATTTGAAGGTGAGGGTGGAGGGGGTATTGCGTAAAATGAGGGAAGCAGTGACGCAGGCATCCCCGAGGTGATGATCAGCCGGGTATTTGGAGACATACGTTTCCAATGTGTCTCTTTTAATGAATCGGGAGAGCATCTAGGCTTTTGTTGCGATAATATCAGGTGTGGCACTGGTAACTAGTTTAGAACGAATCCCAAGCGGGAAAGCACATGTCACACACACACACACAAACCCCCCTGTAATCTTCACACTCTTGTAAAATGAATCATTAAGCTGACGTGATTTCTTAATTTGAAAGAATAAAGATGTGCAGAATGCTAATAAAATGTGCAATGTCATTATTTCTAGGTATGAGAGCTAAAAGAGCGTGCCGCCACCTCAGCCACACGAACAAAACAGCAGCCCCATATAAAATAGGAAATGTACAAGTCGGGCAGAATCAGGAGTGCAACAAAACCAACATTTTGGGGGGTGGGGGCTAAGTGGTGATTGGTGCCATTACTTCACAAACTGGGTGGGGCAAACTAAGAGACCTCGCCACCTCTGTTCTACCCCAAGGGTTGCCTGGCAAGGAGCCCATATATCCCCCTTTTCCCCACCTGTCCCTCTCCTACCAACCACCACACTCCCCACCTCCCACCCTCTACCTGCCAGAATCAGCTCCTCGGCCCAGCATTACAGATAAGCGCACACATACACGTGCAGAATTACACATTCATTCACTCATTTAAACATCCCATTGGCCATACACTCGCTCATTTACATGCGCGCCCAGCCCCCATACAACATACACTCATTCACACACACTCCTTCACACATACATTACGTACACACTCCTTGCACACATGCATACATAAACAATGAGCTAACATACAACACCCTTTAACACAGCTAGTTTCAGAAAAGGCTTCACTCGCCTCTCTGCCGAACAAAAAGCAAGATCCCTACCCCTCAGCGGAGGGAAAAAAAGTCCCATTTAAAGTATATGGACTTTCACACAGATGGCCTTTCCTGGGATGCATCCCGGAGTACCTGCGTACTCGGCACCCCTGGCAGCAAGAGCCAGGACCAGGTCGTAGGGTGGTTGCCAGCGTTTGCCCCACTCTCCACGTTTGGCTCTTCAATTTGAAGGGATCAGGAACACATGCTCAGGCCGGGTCTGGGCAGGCTGGAGCTGCATGATTAGTTGCAAGAGCAGGTCAGGTGGATACAGTGACAGACTGAAGAAAACGGCTCGATCAGGGCTGTCCAACTGCAGGCCTCGAGGGCCGGAAACCTGACGGGTTTTCAGGATATCCCTCTTTAATATTCATGTGCAAAAAATGTGCATACATTTAGAATCATTGTATGCAAATGTATCATGCCTAGCGTGCAGAGTAAGTTCACACTTGGCTCTGACCTGATGGATTCTAGGCTGCTGGCAGTGCGGGCAACAGGTGGTAGAACAGATTCACACTCAATTTAAGGGAACAGCAGCCAAGCAGGAAAGTACAATGCACGAGATGCTCAACATCACACTGTGCTTAGTGTCACTCATTTTCATGGGATGGTTGTGCCGTGCACAGGTGCATGGCTCACCTGGAGCCACCATGAGGGTCTGACAGTGATTAACCGATCTGTTGTTCCTCTACTCCCAGAGTCCTCAGGCCCTGTGACCCACAAAAAATGAAATGTGATTCTTTGTTCTTCCTGCAAGGCAAGTCCATGCGTAAATATTTATAGTACATAAGCTCTGCACTGTAAGAGCACACCAGAGTGACAGCAACATGGCTGCACACATTCGTAGGTGAAGTAGGTGAAGTCTCAGCACCACATTGAAAAATGAAAAATATTGTCTTGATAAAATGCCACCCTAATCATTGTCACGCTCTGGGATAGTGCCTATCCAAGCCAGTGGTTGCACCCGTGCTGATGCGATGAGTTCCTGTCTCAGGATATTGGGTCATTTGGCTTAGAACGTAGTTACCAGAAGAACATTTTAGAGACTTGCCTGGGCCAAGGCTTGGCAATAAAGACCTGAATTGCTTTGAGAAACCTCTGTCTTCTGTGTCACTTCCCAGAATTCTGATGGGGAGAACCTATTTATTGGATCACTGCTCGGGATTCCTGTGGGAAACACTCTATTTCCTAGTTCGCTTTTCCTGTCACCTAGATATTGCTGTCAGGCGTGGTGGCTGGTGAATTGTTTACTTATGCTTGTTTGTCCCAACCAACAAAAGGCAGTTTGATGGGAGGAGTCTTCTCCCCCGATCCCCCAGAGACATTTTTTTAAATAACTGGTTAAAATTGTGCATTTTACAACACACTTTCTGTGAAAAAATGGGTAAAAAGGCACACAGCTTGCAGTCGTTCTGTAGGGTAACACATGAGAAAGTCCAATAGGTGCCTGGTCACCAACAGTGTGCAGGATCATTTTCCGATGCATTTTCATGATGCCACTGTCTTGAATGTGGCTAACTCATCAGATCTCCTGACTAACCCATGCTCTTCATTGGTGGGTGACTGCCAATTTGTGCATCCCTCGTTTGGAGGGAGCTGGCTCCAGACCTGCCCCATACTGATGCTACATGAGTTTTTATGGCTTTCTGGTGCAGCCATATTGTTTTGCAGCACATGTCACAGATGGCCTTAATAACCTCGAGTCTGATGGATGGTTCAAGGATTTTTACGAAGATTGCTTTATCTGGCGGATAGACTAATCACAATTTGTAAATGTTCTTCTGAAGCATCAGCCTGGTTTAAATCATTCTTGGACCCACGGAGCATGAGAGTAACAAAGGATGACGCTCACTCCATGGCATCTCTACTATTATGTGGTGTTCCACAGGGCTCATGTCTTTCGCCTTTACTCTTTTACATCTATTCACGTCTTCTCTGCACTCTTTTGTCAGCTATGGGTATTTATTTCGCCAACTATGCTGACGACACGCAGATTGTCATCAAACTTACTGGTGAGTATTTAAAAGATGCAGAGCACATCAATTCCATCTTTGCTGAAATTCAGTAGTGGATGGCGCTAAATTCTTTAGCCCTCAACAATGCCAAAACTGAGCTATTGATCTTGGGTACCCAGCAGAGATTAAAGAAACTTGATACAAAATATGACAACTTCCTGATTGGTCAACATGTTATTTCTGTATCTAAATCTGTTAAAACTCTAGGGGTCTTTTTTGACCCTCAGTTATCCTTTACCCGTCAGGCCAATTACCTCAAATCCTCCTGCCACTATTATATCCAGCTTTTATGGCAGATTCGTCCATATCTGTCCAAAGAAAATCTTGCTCTGATCGCTGCTGCAATTGTAAACTGCAAGCTGGATTACTGTAATAGTCTGATGATTGGTACCTCGCAGGCCAACCTTAAAACTTTACAGGTCATACAGAATAGTGCAGTACGTGCTGTAATGGGCCTCAAGCGCAATATGCACGTTTCCGATGCCAGGCGCAGCCTACATTGGCTGCCAGTGCAACAGCGATTACAACATAAAGGTTTAACCATTGTGTTTAAATGCCTATATGGTCAAGCTCCATCTTATCTTACTGCTAGGCTAAAAAAGAAACTAGTTACCCATCCTCTGCACTCAAGCAGTAATACTGTCTTGATTCAACATCCATTTACCCTGAAAAGATTTGGGGGTGCAAGCTTTAACTCATGGGCACCGGCTCTATGGAATTTACTTCCCAAATATCTTGCTAATAGTGAATCCTTACTTATCTTTAAGAAGCAACTAAATACCTTTCTCTTTGATAAAGGTTAGGACATATCTGCTCTTTTGGTACAGCACTTTGGTACTGAATCCTGTATTCCCGCCGTACATTACCATCATGTTGGCCTCTGTGAGTACTGGCTTCTCACGGCTTTCTGTCTCTTTGTTTTCTCTGTCTGTCATTGTTGTCTGTTGCCTGTCTCCTCTTTTTCTTCGGTGTGCGCCCTGAGGCCTTTGGGTTAGTGGCGCAATACAAGAACGTAGATAGATAGATAGATAGATAGATAGATAGATAGATAGATAGATAGATAGATAGATAGATAGATAGATAGATAGATAGAACATGTCCTTCACAATGATCTTGAGACTGCATGTAGACTTGACTAATGGATATCTGTAACTGGTCTCTCTCTCTCTTTCTCTATCTCTCTATCTCCTTGCGTCTGTGTTCTCACTTTTCCTTCTTACTCTAGCCCCCCTATATCGCTCTCTCCTCCCACCTCCCACCACTCACCTCTTGTCCCTCCGATCTGTGTTTGCTAGGAGTATCCATCAGCAGGAGGGAAGCACTGAAAGAGCAGCAGAAAACCTACAAATGGCAGATGCCTATGTCAGCTCTGGCCGCCTACATTGGCAAGTGGTGGAGAGAAGGAGCGAAAGAAGAGAGTGTCTCTTATTCCAAGAGTGGCCGCTTTCAGAGGGATAAAGTAAGATGGAGGGATGGTGGTGGAATCCCCTGGGTATGACCACTGGTGTCCTGGCATGAGGGCGAATGGATGTGGGGAGGCTTTTAGGCTGGAGACAGTGGAGGCACGTAGGCCAGAAACGGCCACCAAAAATTAGAAGTAGGACGAAGATGAACTAAACAGTGGCATAGTGAGCCCAGGCAACGGGACTCAACGGGTTGTGAATTACACATTCTCGTTTCCATGGCCACTTTAACACCACGCGCTGCATACATTAGTGTCTCCTCAGTTAAAGAATGGCCCCAAGGCCTCTGCACTCCTGACACACATGACAGTTGTTGGCACTTCTCTGGGGTCCAAATAACCACACAAATTACCTGATTACGAACTCACCGGAAGGCCTAGGGTACCAGGTGGTGATACCTGGTAGAAGAATCAAGGGACACTGTCACTGATATGGACCACTTTCGCAACAGTAAAGAAAGAGCCAGAAAAAGCTGTGCAAGACATGTGTGACGCTACATATATCACAGAGACTGTGGGGGCAGCCATGAACAAAGAGCAGGGGAGGAAGAAATTGGAGTCCAAAGAGTGCCCAGGATGGGGAGTAGTCAAACTGTGACTTGACTGGCTACCATAAAAGTTAAACCTTACTGTACACATTGAAATGGTTTTGGGTCTTCTGTTGATCCCTCGTCATGACAGCTATCATTGGTTATCACTGAAGTGGCCAGAGAACTGTAGAGGTGAACACCACTCTGCGGATTGATTTCCTCCATCCACCTGAACCCCGGGACCTGGGGCCCTTTAAGATGAGGTGGCAATACTTGAGATGGATGGGGACGCAGAATTTACATCAATAATCAAACCAACTCAGGAAGTTGGTAAAAGTTAGTACTGTTTTATTAACAGTTATCTAAAACAGGGAGTTATAACGGACATCAATGGACGTCCGCTCGATTTCTCGCATTCAAAACATTTCATGAAAAAACACCATTCTTATACATAAAATGTGTCACTACTGACGTCATCCTATGTGGCAAATACAAAAAAGCTACTAGGGGATTTGATAGGCTTTAAGGGAACATCTAAGTATATGTTCCATACTGACGGGGGTTATGAGTGGGTCTCTAAGATCAGGTGGTCAACTAAGCCTATCCCAATTGCAAGTCATCTTCCGTGTCATATTAATACTCGACACCCTACACAAACTATAGGGCTCGTTAATACGTGGCCCTCTATGATTGGTTGACATGCTCACACCCTACTGGAATATTCCACTTGCTAGCAGCACGCAAGCTGATTACCCTATCATCACTCCTGCGATCTGTCATTCAATTAGGCTTTGAACTTGGCCTTGCAGAGGCTTACTGTGCCAGAGAATAAAAGGGAGTGTGGCATGGTCTTGTCTTCTGGTTTCGGTATAGCTTGACCCAAAGTCTATTTCCATCTGACCATGTGACTGGAGACCACGTTTTCAAGCTTTTCGTTGCATATAAAATACTATTAAATGATGAACTCTTGGCACCTTCAGTGTTTTTCCATTTCACCTCAAACAGAGCTTTGTTTCTTTCTCATGTTCATGTAGCTTCTTGACAGACAACCATGCTCACGATGGCCTCGACTCTTGGTGCTTTGCCAGTCAGCCTTTCTTGGGGAAGCACCAAGTCGAGACATGGTCACTACAGTTCTCGATAGAAGAAATAAAAATACTAATCATCAAGAGCTCAACTTCGAGAGCGCTGGGACATAATGGTCTAAATAACGAAATATTGAAAATGGACCCGGATATATGGGCAAGGATACTCAAGGCTCTGTTCAAGAAAATGATAGTCACAAGTCAGATACCAAGCTCGTGGAGGAAAGCAATTATTATACCTATCATTAAGAAGGGAGATCGGGCAGATCCAGGGAATTACCGCCCAATTTCCCTTCTGGATGCAGATGGAAAGATTTTTGTGGGCCTTGTACTAAAGGACCTAGAACTATGGGCTAAAACACTTTGTGTAATCTCCAAATTTCAAACAGGCTTTAGGAAGGGCTTGTCGACTACATTGAATGGCCTTGTATTGGATGCGCTCACTAGTGAATCTTTCTCTAAGGGAGGCCAGCCACTGTTTGGGGCTTGGGTTGACCTGACTAGAGCATTTGACACTATTGACTGAGATCGCCTCGGGGATAAATTGAAAGAGTGGGGATTGCCAGATCTCTTACTGGCTATACGGGTCGTCTCTCTAAGTCCATCATTATTACAAGGAGGGTCAGGCAAGGATGCCTGGTGGCACCATTTCTCTTCAACCTTTACTTAGTCGACATGGTTAACTGGATGACAGAGTCGGCCCTGGGCAGCCCTAAATTGGGGTTGACGCAAATTGGATGGCTGGCCTATGCCGACGATATTGTTTACCTTGATTTCACTCAGGTGGGCCTACAGAGGCTATTGACATCTTTTCAGAAGTATGCACAGCTGAATGGGCTAAAAACCAACCCAGAAAAATCTAAAATTCTGATTTTTAAAAACATGCTAAAGCATACTAAACCATTCACCTGGTTTTTGGATAACCAACTGATCCCTATTGTGAAGGAATTGTCTACTTGGGATCCGTGGGGAGAGCTTATCCCTCAAAGGGCGCAGTGACAGCTGCTCTTGATATAAAAGGCTTTTGCCTAGGGTCACAGATGAAAAAGATCACCAATAAATGTTGCACATTTTCCATTTTGCCGTTAATTAGATACTATACAGGCAAGATTATACATGCAATATTATTTGGCTTCGACACAAACCCATATTCATCCTTAGTTGACTGGGAAAGAATTGAGGGCATGCTGTGGGAGCAAGTTTTTAACCTCCCGAATGGCTTTTTGACTGCTAGCCTGAGGTATGAATTGGGTAAACCGTCAATGAGATATTGTGTGGAATGGAAGTTGCTGACAGCGCATAGATTAATTCTTCCCCCCTCCTACCTCACAGTATGAAGATGTTTTGGTAAGGTATAATGGGCTATCTAATAAATATCTAAAGAATTTAAAAATGATCTCGGCTAATATACTGGCAGAAGCAGAATGTCCAGAGGAGATATTAATCCAAAATCCCATGAAGGCGAAAGAACTCCTAAGAAGAATGGATTGAATCCGCACAATAACTGACATGAGGAAATGTACGATATATGCCTCGTTTACAAACATTGACAAACTGAGAAGCATGAGGCCGAGATATTTGACCAAATTCTTGGATCCCTCCACAAGGTCAGATTTCCTCAGATTCCGGTTAAATCTGTTGTCCACATTAGAAATTCAGAATATCAGAGACGCAGAAAGGACTGTGAGTTCAAAGTGCCAGAGATGTGATGGAAAGGAGATCCAAACTCTAAGACATTTGATGACTCATTGCTCGGGCACTATGGAATTAAGAAGGAAAAGGCTGGCAAGATTTGTTCACTGCCACAGATGGCTAGGGACTGATTGCTTCTGAAATAGATTGTCTGCAGGGCATGAGGTCTTTCTTACCACTGAGGTTGTTAAAACATTGCGAGAAATGAATTTGTTATTCACTTTTGTATGATCAAACAATATTTTTATTCATTTTTACTGGAATAAGAAATGTGAAACATTTTCGATGTCATTATAAGGTATATGGTATCGTATGTGGATTTTGTGAAAAGTTTTATTTCTCCTTTGACCATCAGCAATTTTCAACTGCACCACACTTCAAGCCCTTTCCATTCATGGGGTTCAAGTTTGCTAAAGTGCATTTTGGAACATCCAGATTGTAAACATTTCTATGAGTATACATTGGCGCATCGCCGCAATCTGTTCACTACGTAGCGAGCCTCAGGATTACTTCGTCTACTTGCGTTACAGCATCTTTACAGTTATAAAATGACTTTGTATTTTCTTCAGTGTTTCTTCGCAAGAGCATCTTTATTTCGATCCTGAAATGTTGCTTTACTTCAACACCTCATCCCCAAATCGTCTGGGGAGGATATCTCAGCAGCAACGTGCTCGCCTTGGAAACAAGACAACACTGAGCAATACAGGTTTAATCCCCGGGTCTGCGCTTATAAACCTCTGGGTATTAAGCGTGTTATAAATAACCTATCATACCATATAGAATGTCTATATTCTTTCTTCATTTGTGTCTGTTCTGGGGGTGTCAATTCTGTTTCGTGTGACTTCACAAATCCTCTTTCTCCTTCATTTTCATATTTCTTCTGGGACTTTTTCCAAAAGGCCATTACTTCTTTGTGAATACATATAAGGTTTTCTCAGTGGATACCGTGTCTCAATGATTCTTTGCGGTGTAGGCATCCTCACTGGTACTGCGCATGTCGCAATTTCCAGCTCCCAACATAGGGGCAACATGGGGGCAGAGCTTCTGGTATGGGTATTTGGCTCCTCCTCTACACTCCTCCCTCTGGGCAATTCATCAACCACTCTCTCAGCAAACCTTCACATCGAGGCATCCTCGTCTGAAGAAATGCTTCTTTGGAATCCATTTCTTTATGACTCCTTTGAGGCATCCTGCTGATTTAACATGTTCATCAGCACTCCGCGTGATAAGGCTACATTGTCCATACTACTTGTGGTTCTTCGGATACAGGAACTTTGTTCCCTCAGGTTAATTGATACTGGCCTTTACGTAGTCTCTGATTTCTTCATCTGACAGATCTTTAGGTTTGAATCCTGATTCAACATCAATCACAATTTTCATTCCTACCGCTTTCTTTGCCGTCTTCTTGCATTGTGTGATTATTACCCTAATCACACAGAATCCAAACATGATCATCACCAGCAGGGTTCCAAGGAACTTGAAAATGTTTGCTATCCATTGTGGAACCCATGAGAAGATTGATGCAAACCAACTATCATCAGCAATATCTTCCACTTCGTCTTCCATCTTGACGTGTAAGTTTGTCAACATCGTTATGGCCTCTGTCATGGTGCCATTCTCGTTGTCGTGAGAAGGTATGAATGTGCAACATGATTCTCCGGTTTTGGCACAAACACCTCCATCCATAGCTGTAATCATATCCAAGACATATCTGTTCTGAAGAGTCATCAGGCGTATGACTCTTAGCTCCTCCTTGATAGCATTGAATCCCTTTATGGTGGTGTTAATCATCTGCAGAAGTTCCCATCTGGTGATCTGCAACCACTTGGTATTTGCCATCGTCTGGATCCTAGGCATAAAAATAACAGTAATAACTGAAGCAGTCTTGCTGAACAATCTGTGTTCATATGGAATAGCATCAAAAGCCTCTATTAATTTGGCTAAGAAGTAGTTTTCTCTCTTCATTCGATTAAGGAGTTCAGCAGAACTCTTCTTCCTCAGGTGAGCATCTTCTTTTGGAAACTCGCCAATGTTCAGGTCACTCTTCGGGATCGCCAATGCTGGAACATGAACCCTCACTATAGAACACAGCCCTCCCCAATCTCTGGGCAGCTTCATGTAAGCTCTGGCTCCACAGGCCCAGTAGGGATCCATTATCACCACTGTCCCATCTTTCATTCCAGGCACATTAAAGATTCAACCGCATTGCTGATTCTCTCCAACTTTTCTAGTGTCATTGTTTCTGAAACATAGCTCTGCACTAGCTAAAGGCACTATCTGCAAAGGGGCATCCTTTGTCTTCGACCCATGTCATAAGCTTTGCAAGTCTTGGGCAGGGAGGTTTGCATCCTTTTTCCACTTGTTCAATAACTGGCTTGTGATGGCCATTTACTGCCACAGATCTGCATATGACTATGCCTTCTTCCCAGCCCTCTGGAGAAAGTACTGTTCCCCAGATCTGCATCTGGCCTCTTTCCTTGCAACATTGAACTTCTTCATCTGTCTTTACTTGGCAGTTAAGTTTCCTGTTTATCTCCCATCTAATTCTAGCTCCCTTCATCCCAGCCTGTTCATATGTTATCACATGATCTCTGGTGTGTGCTCTTTCTCTTGTCTTCAAATCTTGGACATAATCATCTTCTTCTGGAGCTGACCATTCTGTCACCCATACCAAGGATGCCGTTTGAGCCTGGAATTGACTTCTTGTATGACAGAGTGCAATGTCAGACAGACAATTAGCTGTTCAGACGTCTATCTCAAAGCTATGAATATCTTAGACTTTCCCATAGCATAGGGAAGGAGAGCACATGCATAGCAATCTTCCTTAGAAATACTTTTTCCCACTTCTTTCATGTGTTGATACTACATGTTATTACACAAATGTGCTGTGCTGTCTAAATAATCATTTAATTCGTAATCATCCTCCCTTGCACTTCTCTTGGTTCCCTTTCTTGCCAAATGAGTTTGTATAAGCAACTCATGGAATACATCAGTATACATTCTTCCTACTGGGGGAATCATAGGAACACTTATCAGAGAAATCAGTGCCTTCATATGTATCACAGGTGTAGGAGCAATCACATACGGCCTTGGCCTTCTTACAGTGTCTAGTTCTGCAAAGGTAACTGGAGTGGGAAGGATTAATGGAATTCCTTCCTTTTTGGGGCCAACGAAGTAAAGAGTGTGGATTAATAGAAACAGAAAAACGATAATAGATGCTGAACAGGAATATATTATGCACCAATACATTAGGCCCCCACCATCAGTGTCTCTCCACACATCGTTAACTCTGCTCACTCTCTGGAACTGCAATATTTTCAATAGACTACATTTTGCCTGTAATTACGTTTAAGGAAGGAAACATTCTTTTTAGTCAGGCAATCTCGTCAAATGCTCAGGTAGTTGTCTGATTTGCTCTATAATTGCTGCAAATAATCATCTAATCACCGGGCCATTTTTAGGACCTTGGACAAAAGTACGCACGTCAGTGCTGCGCCCAACAAGAGTAGGGTAAGCTCGGAGTATAAAAACGAAGACAGCAAGAAGTAGTCTGTGTACATCAACTTCTGACAGAACCATGTGTACCTCTAAAGAGAAACTCAGTGAGAAACGAGTCAGTCGGGGAACTGCTCCCTTTTCCAGTCGTCGAAAAGGAAGCCTAGGTCGGGCATTTTTCATTTGATTCAGCACTCTTAGGGTACAACCTCAACAAGCTCTTGTGGCCCAAGAACAGTAACTTACTCGCTTCCTGCTATAATATCTATAAGGAGTGTTTCAGGGGAGCCACAGTCCAAATGTACACTTTCGTCTATCTATTGGATAGTCTTTGCATCCGTCTTTTTCGTCATCGATCGAGTCTGCACATGCTGAACTTCTTCTTGTTGACTTGCTTCCGAATGGTTTGGAGATATGTCGGCCTCACCAGACTTTCACATCTTCTAAGTGAATCCAAGCTTGCCTCACTTGGACTTTAACTGCTGAAGGCATAATGTCTTCTACTACAAAAGGACCACTAAATCTGGGTTTGTGCCACTTTCTAGTGAAGTTCCTAATTAGAACAGTGTCTCTGGCAAAATGTTTACAAACACGTAGCTTTTCAAGTCCACTTGCTGAATTGTCTTCATCTGGGTCCTGAGACCGACACCCCTTCCACTTGAGTTGCTCTGAAATGACAGAGATGCTAGCTGTCATACATGTTAAGTACCCATGTAGCTCATTTCCTAACAGTTCTGCAGTCGTCTGGGCATCACTCCTAGTCCTCGATGGAGGTGTCAGAGGCGTTCTCATCTGCCTCCCTATAATTAGCTCGTGGGGTGTGAGGTGGTGGTCTAAACCGTGTTGATTTCTCAATGCATATAATGCAAGGGGAAGGCAGTGCAGCCACCCCTTCTTCACTGTAAATTTCAGCTTTGCTATCTTTTCCTTGAGAAGACCATTGAGTCTCTCATATAACCCGTTCACTTGCGGCTGATAAGCAGAAGAAAACTTGTGCTTAATACTATGCAATAAACTAATCTGTTCAAATACCTTGTTTACAAAATGAGGTCCATTGTCAGATCTCAGCACCTCACATACTCCCCATCTAGGAAATACTTCTCATACAAAAAACTTCACAGCACAAGTGGCATCAGGATGTGTGCATGGACCGGCCTCAATCCATCTCGAGAAGGGGCACACTACCACTATCATATGCCTGTATCCATTACATACTTACAGCATGCCAACATAGTCAATATGTAGATGCTGAAAAGGACCATTTGGTCTAGGAATCAAACCTCTGACTGTTCGCAGCATGTGCCCAGCAGTACACTTTTGACATACAATGCAATTTACTACATAAAAAGCGAAGATCTCTAACAGATTCAGTACAAACCAGTCATTTGCAATGGTTGCTGCGATGCTCTCCCTAGTGACATGCGCAAGGTAGTGTAGCTGTTATAACGCCACACTTAATAAGGCTTCAGGCATCCATGGTTTACCAGTGCTGTCTTGTGGCCACAGTGCTTCAGAAGGGAATAAAGAACACTGCCTCCGGGTCCACAGTTCTTTTTCTTCCTGTCGAGCTCAACCTTGAATTTCCATCAACTGTGTTCTTGACAAATGATTAAACCCTTCATTCACAACCATTATTAAAACCATGTTTTCTTTCACATCAGGAGTATCAAAACTAGAACTAGTAGATGAATATGCAACCCTTTTGGCTTCTTCGTCTGTGGCTTGGTTTCAGGCTAAAATAAAGGCAGTTCTCTTAGTATGTGCTGCACACTTAACTATTGCAATGGCTACTCGGAGTTGTAGGGCTTTAATAAGCCTGTCCAATAATGCTGGGTGTTGCACAGGAGTGCCGTCCGCTCAGAGGTAGCCCCTCCAGTTCCAAAGTGCTAACCCTGCATGTACGGTTGACGTCATGTAGGCGAAGTCACTGTACACCATGGCTTCCTGCCCTGCGTGATTCTCGAGTGCGACAAGTGCCACCAAGTCTGCAGCCTGTGCTGAAAAATGAGACAGTAGTCTCGCACTTGCTACCACTTCAAATTCCCTGTTAGCTCTGTGCCTTACCACAGCTGAACCTGAATGCCTTTCTCCATCAGTTTGATCAATCTTCGAAGACCCATCAATAAAGAGAAGCTCCCTTGCTGCTAGAGCATTCTCCTTTGCCCTTGGGAACTCGTCATAGAAGTCCTCATAGTTAGAGCAATCATGCACTTGCTCATTCGCTGCCAATGGTTCGGCTAAAAATGTGGCAGGGTTCACTATTCCACACCTGACTATTTTGATCGCCGGATTCTATATAACCACCTCATAAGCAGAAGCCCTCTAAGATGTCGGTGTACCTTTAGGTTTTTCCAGAACAGCAAACAAAGCATGCTCAACAAATAAAGTCATGGAACACCCCATGACTATGATTGCTGATTTCTCAATAGCGAACGTGGCTGCTGCCAATGATTGTTCGCAAGGGAAGAGATCTCTCATAACTGGGTCTAAAATCCCACTATAATATGCTAAAGGTTTGTACCCAATGTGGTTCTCTGTGTGAGTACTGCTGTCATAACTGTTCCATTTGTGTGCGAAAACAAAAATAACTCCTCAGAATAATTGGGAATTCCTAAAACTGGAGCTGTGCAAATTGCTCTTTTCAATACAACAAAACCTTCTGTGGAAACAGAAAAATAATATGAGGCCGGGAAGCCCAGAAAGAAACACACCAACACAGGTTACAAAGAACATATAAGTGCTTTATTTAAAAGCTACAACAGTTACCAAAGTCAATTGATAAACGGATAGCTATTCGGCTCTCAGAGTAACATACATCAACGAGAGTTCAATGCGTTATTGAGAGAGACCGTGCATTGGAATACTTGGGTCTTTTATACTATTTGTCTAGCCCTTGGCCAACCCTCTCGCCGGTTAACCATTCTACGAGCCGGACCTATGAGTTCCTTGCCAGGTCAATCCTATAATATATGCATTTTGATTAGTTTGTATATTTACACATAGGTCAACAGTAGGACAAGGTCTCAGTTTGCGACCCCGACAAGTGGCCTGCAGGCATATTAATTATTCATGTGTACGGAGGTCACTACGGCCAGAATCTTACTCAGAATGTCATTCGGCATCCATTTTGATGTTCAGGGTGACTTCCATATTACAAGAGAACCTAAAATGGCGGCTAAATCCAAGATGGCGACTTACATTACTTTTCTCTAAGGTCAAGACCTTGCCGTGGAGTTTGTTCGCATATGATGTTTAGACAACTTGGCGTAGGCCAATACACATACATTTGTTGCGATAGGAGGCATAATATTGTTTCAATTCCGACAAACCCTCCTTTTGGCCTATGCCAAGTACTAATATCATTTCTAATACTTCTGTAAATAACTCCATGCATTGTCGTCCATACATCCTGAATCATTATCTGTTATGTCTATAGCCATTAGGTCGTTCATCAGAACCTCTTGTAACACAAACTCTTTAGATGCTGGTCTGGGGCATACATTTTGTGCCCTACTGTGCTCACTGCTTGAGCACAACATCCCCCTAGCATTGCACATACACTAGGTAGACATTGGAAACAGCAACAAAGGAATAACAGGATTTCCAAAATAACCAGGATAACAGAAAGCACCTTCCAACCCCAGGATCGTAGAGAATCCCAGAACCAGACGCTAATATTCCAATCTCCCACAGGAACATGCACATCAGAACTAAGGATGTGCAAGTTCTGTATTGCTTTGAAAATTGTCGGTGAGGAATCTGGCACGAAAACACAGCAAGCGGACCCCACTAATTTGCATACTCCACCACGTTCTGCCAGGATGACATCTAATGCCATCCAATTTTGGAGCGCTACCAATCTTATTGCTTTTTGTTCTAGTGTCATATTGTAGAGTATATCCGTGGTCCAGTTGATTGTTCTCTCCAGTACCCTTGCTAGTCCCTAATATTTTCAGAATTTGCTATTTGTCCCCAAAATGGCACAACTAATTTCGCTATATCTCCCAATACTTGCCCAGGGGTATCTCTGTCCTCGTCCCGACGTGGGCGAGCCTTAGAAACCTCCAATGTACTAGCTATGAATACCCCAGGTAACAGGATTCCTAAATAACAGGTTCCCTGCCAATCCTTGGGCAACCAGGGAAATGCTGAACTACCACAAACGAAATAGACAGGCCCCCCTACATACAGAGGCCTGTTCTCCCCGGTTAAATTTACAATGTTCACACAACCTTCAAAATCTCCCATTGACCGAGTGCCATTTCTTTGTACACAAAAGGGGACTGAATCGGCGCTATGATTAATAGAGTAGGAAGGAGGTACGGTGTCCTTATTACCTTTCGGAGCCATTTTAAAGGAAATTAGAGCTTGAAAAGGAAGAGATAGTTTATCAGATGGCCTAATAGAAGCAACATTAGGTTTACTTCTATTTGCAAAAAGCGTGCCTCCCAGGGGAGTCAATTCACGTTTTTCAAAATCATTTAAATTAGTTCCATCAAAGTTCCCTGAGATGCTATCATTCCAACGGCCAAAGAATAGTGCTCTAAGAGAGGCATAGCAAGCAGTCGTTAAAGGTAAAGGTTGAATATACCATCCTAGCCCCTTGTTCCCATGTTGCGGTAAATGGGTACAAATCCAGAAATTACTCTTATTAAAAATGGCATGCGTTGCATTCATTATTATCATTAAAGTGTTATTATGGTACTTTTGTCTATGCTGGGAGTCTCTAGGTGACAAAGTGTGAAGGTGTACAGAGGGAGTCAAAGCAGTAGATACAATCTCAATTGGCAGTAGAGGTTTTAGAGGGTAAATTTCTTCGAAGTACCAAAGTCCCACAGCAGTAACTATACAAATTCCAATTATTATTAACACAACACAGCAATACGTTTTCCGGGCCCAGGCACATTGTTCGTTGCCCGAGTTGGTCCCCCCTTTATTTACAAGTCCAATGCGAGCAGCAGCGGTGGAGGTGGCAGGCATCGTAGTTTCTCAATCGACAACCCCAATGTTCGTTGCTGGCGACACTACGGTCGCGTGACTTCTTAGTCCTTCCCCAACCCTAGCCAGCAGAATCCCTTTTTTTTTCTTTTGTTCAAAAAAGAACTTTCTTTTACAAGAGAAAACTATCAATCACTTCTTCTTTTCAGATGCACAGAAAAGACCCGTGCCGTAGTTTTATTTTCTTCGTTGAAGGTCGTACCTGGTGGTTCCCAGAACTGTTTGATCCGGAAACAAGGTAACGTCACTTCCTGAGGGAAGCGACGTATCGGAGGCGACGGAATTTGCAGAACTTGAAACAGTGTTTTCCGGAACTGACTTTTTGACAGAGTGCAGAGACGAAATGGACTGTTCCCCAAACTCCACAGGCTCAGAGAAATTCTCCGACGCACTCACAGTGCTGTTTGCTACTCCAGGATCAGAGATTGTAGCATCAGCGAGGGGTTCTGCTTCTTCTGTAACGTGTGGCGTCGGGTGAGGAAGTTTCTTGACATGCGTCGCGTGGATCCAATGCTTCTTTCCAGCCACCCGCACTGCTGTTTGGGTGACCAACAGTACCTGATAGGGTCCCCTCCAGCGAGGAGCGAGACAGGAAGACCTTTCGTAGGCCTTCACTAGGACCCAACTTCCAGGCTGAATATCGTGTCCTGGGCCCGTAAACCGTACAGGTAAAGCTGATTGGACCTGATGATAAATGAGATACAGATTTTTAGTCAACTGGTTACAGTAGTCTGCAAGCAATACATTCTCGACCTCCCTCAAGGTTTTGGGCTTCGGAAGGCCCCAAATATTAGCAGGTCTCCCCATCACTACCTCAAATGGGGAGAGCCCAGTCTTAGTTTGAGGTGTGGTATGCATGGCTAACAATACAATAGGTAAGACATCTGGCCATTTCAGTTTGGTGCCGGCACATGTTTTTGCAAGCTTATTCTTTAGGATGCCGTTATGTCTCTCTACCAACCCAGCACTTTGAGGATGTCTAGCTGAGTGAAATCGTTTTTCAATGTGTAACGCTGTGCATATCTGCAAAATTACTGCTGCAACAAAATGGCGACCATTGTCCGACCAAATTACCCTTGGAAGCCCAAATCGTGGAAAGAATTCCTTTAGCATAGTCTTTGCAGTGGTCATGGCAGTAGCATCCTTAACGGGGAAAGCCTCGACCCATTTACTAAAAGCACAAATAATCACAAGAACATATTTTAGATTGTTACACCGTTCCATCTCAATAAAATCAAAGTGAATGACCTCGAAGGGGACAGAAGGGGGCCCAAAACTACCCCTTGGAGTTCCCCTTCCCCACATTGTGCTGTAAGCAAATCATACAATTCTGAAGATGTCGCTGTGCAATCTTCGAAATTTTATCATTCACCCAAACTTGTTCTAACATTTTCGTGATCTGCTGAGCACACACATGCGTAGGACCGTGTGCCATCGTAACCATTGCCAGCACATATGAATCAGGGAGCAACCATTTCCCTTCAGATGTATCCACCCAACACCCATCGTCATCTAGTTTCCCCATTCCTTCGGCCCACTTTTTAGACTCTTCTATTGTGGCATCAGTCTGGATATCTCGCACAGATCCAATACCCTCATCCATTACATAGGCATCTTTTGTTTCCCTTAGAGCATACATGTCTGCGCTAAGGTCTGTAGCCGTTTGCCTGGCTATCTGGTCAGCAAAAGCGTTCCCTTTTCCCACATCATCTATGACCTTACGATGTGCTACACATTTCATGATCGCTAACTGCCTAGGGAGTGAGAGTGCCGAGAGAAATTGCACTATCAGGGGACCATGCTGAATCTTGGTCCCATGTGAGGATAGGAAACCTCTTTCCGACTAGAGCCTCCCGAAGTTGTGAGCCACCCCAAAGGCGTACTGGCTATCAGTATATATGTTTACTATATGCCCTTCGGAGAGTTCACAAGCTCGGGTCAACACTATAATCTCTGCGGCCTGCGCGGAGTTATGCGGAATTCTCTTAGTTTCAACAACCGTACTCAACGTAGTAACTGCGTAAGCAGCTGTAGATGTACCATCGGGGAGTTTGAAGCAGGAGCCATCACAAAACAGCTCCCCTTCTGCATTACCCAAAGGAGTATCTATAAGGTCTATCCTGCCCTTTGTTTCCTGTTCAGTGGTATACAGGCAGTCATGTAATTCTTCGTCACCGCAAACAGTATTTTGCGGAAAAGGTAGAAGTTCAGCCGGATTAAGAACACAACACCTCTTAATTTGAATGTGAGGGGCAAACAGAATTAATTTATACCTTGTCAGTCGTGCAGAGGTGAGGTGTTGCGTTTGGGTTTTATTCAATAGAACATCTACAGAGTGAGGTACCATCAAAATTAAATCATGGCCTAGGACCATTCCCTCACTCTGTTTTACAGACGCGGCAGCAGCAGCAACAGCTCGCAAACATCTTGGCAAAGCGCATGCGACAGGGTCAAGGGCGGAAGAGTAGTAGCCGCACAGCCTACTCTTCCCTCCGTGTTCCTGTGTTAACACAGCCAAAGCACATCCATCACATTCATGCACAAACAACACAAAGGCCTTGTCATAATTTGGAGTACCCAGAATCAGTGCAGAGCATAACGCGGTTTTGAGAAGCTCAAATGATCGTTGATGTTCCGATTTCGATGGCAGCGGCAAAGAAATGCCCTTCTTCGTCAAAGCCAACATCGGTTTTATCACTAATGAAAAGTTCGGGATCCACAAAGTACAGTAAGAAGCCATGCCTATTAAGGCCCTGACTTCCTTCTGTGTATTTGGAACAGACATGCCAGAAATGTGTTTTATTCTTTCAGGTGTCAATCTCCTCCCCTCCTTTGACAGGAGGTAGCCTAAATAGGTGACCTCCTGACAACAATATTGAAATTTCTTGAGCAAAGCTTTATGACCGTTTTCGGCCAGATGAATAAGTAACAATACAGTGCCTTCTTTACAAGCACTTTCAGAATCTGCAGCCAAAAGCAAATCATCGACATACTGAAGCAGTGTACAAGTAGGTGGCAATTCAAGGGTGTCAAGCTGCTCTTTCAAAGCTCTACTATAAATGCTTGGACTTTCAGTATACCCTTGAGATGCCCGATTAAATGTAAATGAACGTCCTCCCAAGGTGAACGCGAACAAATATCTACTCTCCTTCTGTATAGGAATGCTAAAGAAAGCATTCTTTAGATCCACAATACTAAAGTGCCTAGCTGTAGCAGGGATCATTGTTAGTATCGTTGTTACATCAGGCACAATTGGAAATTGTGGGGCGACAACTTTGTTAATAGCACGAAGATCAATTATAAAACGGGATTGAGAAAAATATATTTTTCAAGTCAATCCCCATAAAATATCGTGCTTCTGGGGGAATACTGCATAAAATCGTCTCAGGATTTGGAACCAGAGGAAACTTTGCCTCTACAATCTGATGTCCTGAATTCAATAGGACTATGTCATAGGTGCTCGTAGTCCGTAGTGATTTTGGCACTCATGTCTTCTTCAAAAGTTACGTGGCACTGCCGCACTATTATCATTCGCTGTGGGATCTCTCTTCTCTCTATCCTGATCCAATAAGTAATGCTCATCTCAAACACCACTTCATCATCTGATGGATCGTCTTTAAACATATCCTTGTCAGTGACGTCAGTCAATCTATATCCTGCCCCAATAGCAATCACTGTTCTCTGTGGCCTGCCCTCATCATCAAATCCTTTGGCGTGGCCAATTCCCCTCGCACTATGGCTGCCTGCAATTCTAGGGGAAGAATCTGTCCCCCCTCCTCGTCCATAGGTATCTGTGGCCTGAACAGAAATTCGTCAGGTATTCTCATAATCTTGTCCACTAAAGTGGGTAGCCACGTTAAAAAAATGCCTACCCCACAATGAAGAACTTCCGCCTCTAACAGAGCTAATTTCCCTCTAAATCCCATGATAAATTCACCCATATTTAAATAATATATCCCTGGCGTGGAACACACTATGCCTTTGTCAGTGAAGGAAATTGTCATATTTAGCTTTGTCATTAAATCTCGGCCCAAAATATCAACTGGTATCTGTCTTGAATACAATAATGGGACAGACATATCACACTCTCCTATAGAGACTTGTAATTTCTCAGTGAAAGGAACTCTACTTGTAGCTCCAGAGAACCCTTGAGCATTCATGGCATTTCCTGATAATGACAATGTTTCCTCTCGTATACATGAGCGAGTTCCCCCAGTGTCTACTAAAAAAGAAAAAGATTTGCCTCGTATGGTAACATCAACCATTGGTTCCTCTTGAGAATTTGGCATCACCGATATTACTGAACACATAAAGTCACCCTTTGAGCTGTCCTTTTGTGGGTACATGCTTATTCCTGTGCCTGTAAAAGGATTCCCTCCCTTGATAGTGACACCCTCTACTCTAGGAGTCAATAACTGTCCTCTGTTTGCACTCTGCTGTATCTGCATGGGTGTGTGCTGTGACTGCTCTTGTGCTAGATTCAATGGTGCTTGCTGTGCTTGTAAAGCCTGTTGTGTTTGTGGTTCTTGTGCTTGATACACTGTCTGATCTTATGTGAACCCATCCCTACTTTGTGGGCTATATGCTGGAGGATAAGCTGTCCCCCCTCTTCAGAATTGCACATTCTGTACATACCCTTGACTCCCACGTGTCATGCAATGTGCCCTGTCATTCCACATGTCCAACACACAGGAGGGAGTCTTCTAACCTGCCCTCTCTGCATGCCTTGGTAATTGTTCTGCACATTCTGAAAACCACCTTGGTTATTCTGGAAGCTTGCTTGATTTTTCTGAACGCCTCCACTTCCTTTAAAACCTGTTCCCCTGCCTCTCAGCATAAACCTGTTCCCTCCTTGATCTGACTGCCGTTGATTATTCGCCTGTGGCACACCTGCTACTTGCTGTGTCTGCAGCCCCTCTCCACTTGTCAGCATCGCTCCTTCTATAGCGTATTTCGACAGTTTCTTCCGAACTAACTTAGCTTCCTCAAGCTTCCCTCTTCCGATGTTTTCTCTTGCAACAATCGGCAATGGTGCGCAATGGTCAGCTGGATTTCTGACCATGTCTTTGTATTCCCACCATTCCTCTGACAGTCCCTGACACAGAATATGATAGAATAAAGGTATTGATTTCCCCCAAGGCTCTCTAGTTTCCAAAAACCACTGTTCTTGAAAATTCAGAATATAAGCTAGCAGATCTTCAACTTCCTGTAATCTTACATGCCATAATTGCACCCATATCCGACGTATCAGGATATTGTACTCTAAGCGCTTTCCAGACTGCCGCACTGCAATTATTAAACAGCGCTCCATCATGAGCTGTGTTCTGTGCTGTGACACTTGAGTATGCTGCCCTCGTCCAAATGCTATCAGTCCCTTCCCCAAGAATAGCTGCTAGAAGACTCTTAATGTCTCTTATGGCTAAAGTATTTCCTCCTGTCATTTTTTCCAATTCATAAATCCCTTTCCACGCCTGTACTGCTCTCCCCCGAAAAGTGCACGAAACAACCATAAATCATCAATGCAATTATGGAGCAAGTACTTTGAACCACAAAAAACAGACAGAAACAATAACTCACAACCACGCACTCTTAGATGATAAATCAGCTTTTTACGGCTATTTATTCAAAGCTTACAAGTACATAGAAATAACTCATAAAAATAATGAGGTCAGACATCACAGAAGAAGTAAAGAAGTCAAAAGGAAATACATCACCGTGAGCGTAATACCAGTCCTCATCTCGTCCAGAAGCGGCTGGAAGACCCCGGGGACAGCCAGGCCGAGAGTTCTACCGCTCACAGGAAGGCCAGACGTAAGCGTCCTTCTCTGGCTGAAGTCTCACCTGACCCCCTCCGTGGTTCCACATATATACACACTCCACAAAGGGGAGTTAATTCCCGAACATTCTGGAAATTGCACTTGCGCAGTTGAGGAACAGCCGTCGGTTGCCAGCTGGGTCAATCGAGAGCTCCCCTCAAGGAACGCAGGGCCTCCCTGCTCTAAAAACACGCTCCACGGAGAACAGTAGCAAGCCATAACAATATCCAACATGGCTCCGAGCGCTCCCAGAATGCATTGTGCGCCCGCGCCATTTTGAACCAAGCATAAATCAAGCATAACAACGCCCCCACCATTAAGCTGGGCAATTTGCATCTTAGATTGTCTTTATCCATTTGGTGCCAAGGGGTATGCCGTGGTCTGGCCCCTCCTTTCTCTAACAAAGAGAATTGTGAAATCCCAAAATCACAATTGGCTCCCATTGTCTGCCTATCCATAGTAGGGACAATAATTCCTGATTGCCTTTTTCCTTGTAATGACCTCAGTCTGCTCACATATGGTGGCGATTCTCCCCTCTCACTACGAGATCGCCTTTCAGGTTGCTCTGGGTATGTCATAGGCTCTGGCGTCCTTTCTTTAGGTTGGTCTAAATCCGACCTTCTTACTTCCTTATCTGTCTGAAATAATCCCTCAGGACCGCATGTATTAACACCCTCCTCCTCATGGAAGGTTTCCCTGTCTTCGTCTGACATATGTTGTACCCCGCTAGTATAGTTATCATCTTTCTTGTCTCTGTTTAGAGTCAGCCTGTCCAAGGACAAGGCTCAATGCTCGAGACTAAACAGGCTTCCTTTTGTGCACCATGACTGGGCAATTTCAGATCTGTGCTCCGGGACCCCCAACCGGCCCAGTCGGGGTTTTCCCAGAAGCACTTTAAGACAAGATAGCAGTACTCGTGAGATGGATGGGAGTGCAGATTAAATACTCCAACCAAATCAATAATGACAACTCGATGGCTTGGCAAAGGGAGTCCGTTTAATGACAAGTAAAAAAAACAGGGAGTTATGAATATCAGCAGTGGCGCGATCTTCCTTCTCGCTTCAACTCCAACGAACTTCACAAAAATCATAACATTTATACTGAAAACTCATCATCATTGACGTATAACGCTTACAAGTTGGCATACAATTCTATTGGTTTGGAAAAGGTAACTTTACTATAGGTACTATATCTGTATATGGTAACGGAATAAGGGGATTGGGTAAACACTGTCAGGTGGGGTGTCTAGGCCCTACCTTCAAACTGGCTACTGTAGACGTCACTAAAAGTACGACGTCCCATTGGTTCTACTAACTATAGGACCCTAGATTACTTGGTCCACTGTGATTGGGTTGGCACCAACCCCATGCATACTTTTTCACTTTGCTTAGCAGCACGCAGAATAATGAGGCCAGGTGCAGGGAGTAAGTCTGTACCCCAGACTTTCTTCAATTTATATTACAGCCATTCACAACCTAGTGGCCGTGTGTCAATTACTGCCTTGTAGTTTGGCCTTGTGTCTGCCTCTTGGTCTCAGAAAGTTAAGGAGGATGGGTACGATGAGGCTCCATGCGTAGGTGTGAAAGGCTAACTTCTGCTCTCTCGGCTTGTCACGTGGTTCAGACACCGTGAATTTGCCTCTTCTTCGTACAATTTGTGTATTTGACTTTCGTTTCACCCACCACCTGCCTTCGGCTTCTTATCTTGACCCTTCAGAGCAGTATTTTCTGTTCTTTGCTTCAATTAATTGTAGCCACTGTTCGTCCATTTTGACAGATACGACCTTGGTTTTCCAGGCACGAGTTTCGTTTCTGCCGCTGTCGTCTTGATTTTGCTGACTATGAAACTGTTCTCGTGTGGCCTTTTTGTATCCTTTTGGTTGATTCTGCTTCTTGTGCAAAGTGGAAGTATACTTATAAAACGTACTTCTTTTGAGGTAGATTATGTATAGTGGTGCTTGCCGCACTATCTTTCTACTAAGCATAGCAAGCCGCACGATTTTCTTAGCTGTCTTCCGGTTCCAAGCATATGTACATACGTAAACTTGGTTGAATATCTTTGTCATGCTTAAAGTTTAAGCTTCTTACATTTGACATTGTTCTTTCACTTTAGGTACACGATATCCTTGTTCATGGCGTTTTGTCTCTTTTATGTCATTCTCTGGTCGTCATTTCTTCTATATGTGAGTCAGTCCTGGTTCTTGTGACGTCACCATTCGTTTTCCATCAAGACCTTTTTGGTTTCTTCAGGGACTGTATTTAGACAATCTTCATTTCGTTTTATTGGTTCATATGGCTTCCTCAATGGATACCTTACTGTCCATGGTTTCCTTGGTACTGGTACTTCAATAGGCATTGTTCTTCTGATGGGCACTGGGCAGAGCCCTACTGCGGCTCTCTGCTGGTTTATTTGCTCATCATACATCACATATTTCGGTGTGAACGTTCCTGGTACTTCAAAATGAATGGTTGGAGTTCGGGCTATACTTGGGACGTCCTCTACACTCACCCCTCTGGGCGATTCATCGACCACTTTCCCTTCTTTCTTCAGTTCTTTCAGTTTCTCTTTTGCTTCATTATTTGCGTCCATTCTCTCTTCATCTTCTGGGTCTACACATGATGGTCTAAAGAAATGTCTCTTTGGGGTCCATATCTTCATGACTCCTTTTAGACTTCCTGCTGTTCTCATGTGTTCATATTTGTTCCATGTCATTAGTTGACACTGCCCATTCGGGCTGAGTAAACCCATCTTCCCACATAATTTCTATGCTTCTTGGGATATTGTAACTTTGTTCCTTCTGGTGCGTGAATGCTGGCCTTCACAAAGACTCTTATTTCTTTGTCAGTCAAGTCTTTGGGCTTCCAACATAGCTTGACATCAATCATGATCTTCATCCCAATGGCCTTTTTCGCAGTTTTCTGGCACTGAGAGAGTATTATCTTGATGACACAGACTCCTAGCAATATCATCACTAGCAGGGCTCCTAGGAACTTGAATGCATCTGCCATCCATTGCGGATCCCATGAGAATAGTGATCCAAACCAGCTGTCATCATCAACTTTGTCAGTTTCATCAATCATATGGTTCTGTAGTTTCGTCAGCATAGCTGTGGCTTCTGTCAGAGTTCAATTTTCTTCGCCGTGAAAAGGTATAAATGTGCAACATAATTCTCCGATTTTTGCACAAACACCTCCATCCATAGCTCTGATCATGTCGTGGACATATCTGTTTTGGAGAGTCATCAGTTGA
Source organism: Ambystoma mexicanum (assembly GCF_040938575.1). Classification (NCBI taxonomy): domain Eukaryota; kingdom Metazoa; phylum Chordata; class Amphibia; order Caudata; family Ambystomatidae; genus Ambystoma; species Ambystoma mexicanum. Next base: position 396,597,044 of record NC_090926.1, on the reverse strand, counting down.
ACTGCTCTTAACTCTTCCTTTATGGCGTTGAATTGTTTTATGGTCATGTTGATGGTCTGCAGTAACTCCCATCTGGTTATCTGCAACCATTTCATGTTTGCTCCAACTTGGAATCTTGGCATGAAGATTGTTGTGAACACTGATGAGGTGAGGCTGAACAGCCTGTGTTCATATGGGATTGCATGAAAAGCTTCTTCTGATTTGGCAGAAAAGTAATTTTCTCTCTTCATTCTATTCAGCAGTTCCACAGATCTCTTCTTCCTCAGGTGAGCATCTGCTTTCGGTAAACTGTCAATGCTCAGGTCACTTTTTGGGATCACCAACGCTGGAACGTGGACATTCACTATTGTGCATATACCTCCCCAGTTTTTCGGCAGTCTGATGTATGTATTTGATCCACATGCTCAATAATGATCCATTATTACTGCAGTTCCATGCACCATTCCTGGAGCATCAAAAATTTGTCCACAGTTATGATTCTCTCCCATCTTCCTTGTACCATTAGTCCTGAAGCACAGTTTCAGATTCTCCAATGGCACTATCTGCAAGGGTCCCCCTCTGTCTTCGACCTATGTCAATAGTTTTACAAGCTTTGGCCATAATCGCTTGCATATCCTTTGTGAATTTTCAATTGCTTCCTTGCAGGCTCTGAGGACCATCCATGTCCTGCAAATCACTACCCCTTCTTCCCATCCATCTGGTGAAAGTACTGTTCCCCATACTTGCATTTGGCCTCTGTTCTTCCACCCACAAGCCTCTTCTTGAGTTTTCCATTGGACATTTAGCTTCTTGTTCACTTCCCATCTGATTTTAGCTTCTTTCACTCCAGGTTTCTCATACCTGATCACATGGTTCTTAGTATGAGCTCTTTTTCTTGTCTTTATGTCCTGGACATAATCATCTTCATCAGGATCAGTTGCCCATTTCAATGAAGCATCACTTCCCATGAATTGGCTACTGGTCTTACACATTGCTATGTGCGAGAGACAGTGTGCTGTCTGGACATCAACTTCTACAGCTACGAAGATCTTGGACTTCCCCATGCTATACGTTAGGAGTGCACAAACAAAACATTCCCCCTCCGAACTTCGTCTTCCAACTTCTTTCATGTGCTGGTACCAAATGTTGTTTCCCAAATGTGCTGTGCTGTCCAAGTAATCATTTAGTTCACTGTCGTCTCCGTGTATGCTTCTCTTAAACCTTAAGGTTTTCATGTAGTTTGCTATAGCAACATCCCTGAATGCATCTGTATGGCTTTTCCTTGCTGAAGGATTCTCAGGTATCCCGGCCCATGATACAGGTCTCCTCATCTGTACCATTTGAGTAGACAAAAGTCTGGCAGTTCTCGCCTTGTCCTCTTGTATCTTTTGCCTTCTGGTTAGAAATGCCCATATCCACTCTGGCATTGGTCCAGTATAGGGCTGCATTGTAGTACTTGTGCTTTCCCCCTTCATTGGATCATGTGTGCTTGTTAATGTTGTCTCTGTGGGTTTATTCTCCGACTCCTCTTGTCTCTCCAGTAGTTCAGTTTTTACCATTTGTCTTTTCACTTCACGTGTGGTGGTACTTCTCATAGTAGGCAGTCTCTACTTCTCCCATGCTTTGGATTGTGGTTCTGCAGTTATTGACACTAGGACTGGCATGTGTGCATTCAATGTTTGCGTGCGTATGGTTGTCAGTAACCTTTTTACATTCATACTCTTCCGACCCTGTCTCCGGCTTTTCACTTTGCTTGCCATCATAACAGTGTGTGTGTCATTGCTAATCACATCCATCTCTAGTTCACTCATTCCACCATCAGATTTCCTAGGGACTGGAATGACTATGTAAGGTCTGGGTGAATTCATAGGTTTCATGTATGCAACATTAGGTGGATGTACTGGGATTGGAACCCTTTGTACACCAATAAAAAATGCAGTTCTGATCGTCAGCGACAGTAAAATAATGATAAATATAATACATACATTATTCCCCTGTAGGTCCATCGATAGCATTTACTTCCAGGAAAGGACGGACGTCTCTCCACCTGGGGGAGTATGAGATTGCTGCTCTGAATCCCCATCTCGATCATCTGTTGAAATATGCTAACTTTTAATACAACTTCTAAACAATATATATATATTTTATTTTTAAATATCTTTATTGGATTTTCAACAAGTAGTGACCAACAAAGGATCATTGATTAATCAATGCAATATGCATAATCCAAAAAACAACATAACATAACATTCCCACCTCTCCCGCCCCACCCCTCCCTCCGAGACCTCAGGTACATCCACTTTATTCTTCTGGACATCGCGTCGGGCCGGGACTGTCCGTACTGACCGAGGTGCTGTCTTGAGCCGCTGGGTGGAGCAATGGCACTGTTAACACCACCCAATGGAGTAGTTAATCACTGGAGTCCAGCCTCTGCACCTGAATCGCTGTCTCCTAGGCCGCGGTCTCAGCGCGTATCCATCTTTTGTGGTCACCCCACCAAAGGGCCTCGCTTAGGCCTCCGGCGCTTTTAGATCCCATGGCTATGCGTCTTTTCGCTGTGATGTATATCAAGTCTTTGAGTTTATTTAGGGGCTTTAGACAACTAAGCCCATCCCAAGTGCAAGTCATCTTCCGTGTCATATTAATACTCAACACCCTATTGGTGATACAAACTATAGGGCTCTTTAATATGTGGCCCTCTATAATTGGTTGGCACGCTCGTACCCTTCTGGAATATCGCATTTGCTAGCAGCACGCAAGCTGGTTACCCTAGGTGCTGGGAGGGTCGGCCTGGTCATGCCTCCCCACCCAATTAGCCCAACATCTATCATCAGTCCTGCGGTCTGTCATTTAATTAGACTTTGAACTTGGCCTTGCAGAGGCTCACTGTGCCTGAGAATAAAAGGGAGTGTGGCATGGTCTTATCTCCTGGTTTCGGTGTAGCTCGACCCAAAGTCTATTTCCATCTGACCATGCGACTGGAAATAATGTTTTTGAGCTTTTCGTTGCATGAAATACTATTAAATGATGAACTCTTGACACTTTGAGAGACTAGAGGGAATATTTATCTGGACCTCTTTAAGACAACCCTCAAAAAGTCAAAAGACTAAACATACCACACTAATGCTTAAAGGGTCCCTTGCTTCTCCAGTACCTTATTCTGGCTCAGTCATGTATGCTGTTTAACTCATTAGATTACAACATACACTTTCGAACACATTTTTTTATCGAAAATATCAATTTATTTACTTCCAATAAAAACATCAATAAAAAATAAATTCATCACTTACTCTAATACAACATATTGCACTTTTTTCTAAAGCCAGTTATTGCACATTTACCACTATTTTTGGCACTATTGACCCTCAGAACAACAAACATAACAATCTGTTACCTAATACCTAGAGTCACTGTTAATTAGTTTCTCAAAAAAAGACAAGCTTTTCAATTCACAGTTTTGTTTTTATCTCCTCGCCTATCCTAACTGGGTACTCTATATTCCCCAATACAACGTTCTATTCATTCACACTTCTGTCATTCATACATCCTTTCGTTCTACAATCCACACTACCCAACATGTTTCTTTCCTTTATAGATTTTCACAATTCCAGGAAATTCATCAGGGGTTTATTTCGGTATTACAACAGTCTGTTATGTATTGACCATTTGGCCTTCTTGTATTCTTTAGGCTTCTTGGTCAAGGCACTTTTGTTCAACTCCCATCTATTTCATATCTGGGCCAGAATTCCAAAAGGATATCTACGAGAAGCAAGTATATGAAAAATTGGTTTAGTTACTTAGCCAACTTCAATGTAGTTGTATTACTACATCTAGGGTATATAGTTTAACACAAAAGAGAATATCCTCTTTCCATCATTTAACACTAACATGCACGACTTGGTGGAAGGCACTATTACAGCACAACATTATTTATAAAGGTGGTATACCATTTTCATCATGACCTACCCTATTTTTATCTTGTAGTAGTTCTCTTGTTCTTCAAAGGGCATTGCTAACACATTTGGTTTTCTCTATATCCATACTACTATGGAGGTACACTATTTGCCTCCTAGCTCTGGTATACGAGGTGTATGTCTCTGGACACTCTTTTATTCAGAGTACTTATATATCATTTCTATATTCACCTACTTCCCGAAATTTAATAAATACAAGGGTATGGCTTACAACCACTGACAGCCAGATTGATCATTCTTGTCCTTTGTATAGTATGCGCAGCACAACTGTTTCCATAACCTAAGGAATTATACCTTAGTTGTGTGCTCTTATTTTTCAATCGACTGCGTTGGCAGTGTCCAGCTTGTCCTGGCTCCCCAAGCATCTTTACTCAAGGTAGGTTCCTCCTTTTATTCTAGCAGAATCAGTGTAAAAGTAGGCACAAAAATGCGTATTAGATCCTGCGTCTTTAACTTAAAATTTTGAATTAGACTCTCATTCCTTTTACAATTTACTATCTACCACTTACTTTGATGTCGCACAATCAATTGCCCCGGTTCCCACACTGTCTTTAGTCGGCTTCTGGGTCCTTTATTCCAAACATACACCTACTGAAGCAACACAGAACACAGTTTTAATTGTAAATGTCCCGTCCTATTTTATGGCTCTCCTATAGTCAACCATTAATTTTTCCCATAATTTTACTTACTTACTTTCCATCTCAGGGTGTGCGTAGCACAACTGTTTCCATACCCTAAGGAATTCTCCCTTAGTTATGTGCTCCTATTTTTCAATCAACCGCGTTAGACGTGTCTAGCTAGTCCTGACTCCCCCAGGATCTTTACTTGAGGTAAGTTCCTCCTTTTATTCTAATAAATCAGGGTATAAATAAACACAATCACGCATGTTAAATCCTGCGTCTATAACTTTAAATATTAAATTATGCTCTCATTCCTTTTACAACTTAATGCCTATCACTTACTTCGAGATCACAAAATCGAATGCCCGGGTTCACACACTGTCTTTAGTCCACTTCTGGGTCTTTTATTCCAAGCATACACCTACTGAGACGACACAGAACACAGTTTTAATCATAAATGTCCTGTTCTATTTATAGCTCTCCTATAGTCTACTATTAATATTTCCCTTTGTTTTACTTACATTCCATCTCTGGGGCTGAATCGCTCCGTCTCACGGGTCCCTGCCAGCGTTCTATCGCTTCTGCCGACATCCGTTGATTCCTTTTTCATCCGGAAGCACTTGCCCGCGTCTCAGCTCGTTCCTCTTTCCGGCATGTTGCTCTTCCCGTATCCTTTCAAGCGTTTCTGTTGCTAGGCGCAGCTCCACTTCGTCGATCACGTGCCGACACATCATCATTCCGGAATTACAGGTCCTTTTTTCTTTTTTTACTTTTCTTCACAACTCTCCGTGTTAGCTAGTTGTTACCGACTATACACAGGTGGCAAAACTCCTGTTTTCTGGGCCCATGATGCTGTACTCGATATGTATTTATCTATACATTTTCCCGGTTTATACACGCTGCATCCAAAAGTTGGGCTATAAAAATTGATTCTAGCGCCATTTTATCGCAAGTGACTTACAAAGCATGGCTTCATTTTATCAATATTTAGACATCAGAAATATGATTATACAAATCTGAGTATGGTGCATATTGTAGCATCCATTACCATTAATCCATGCTGTATCAGTCAACTTTTTCATTGAGACCTGTCTCAAAGCACTTTGTTTGAAAGATCAGTTCTTTTTCTTTTGACAGTAATTTCTTCCTGTCAATATTGACATCATTGCTCACTTTCACATGATATACCACAGACCACTTTAGTTAATCTGCCTTATGAATCATTTCAATGAAATGCCCCACCATAGGTGCAGAATGGATTCTGTTCCTTATGCAGCTCTTATGTTCCTTTAGCGGTTTTCCATTTCACCTCAAACAGAAGTTTGTTTCTTTCTCACGTTCATGTAGCTTCTTCACAGACACCCAGGCTCACGGTGGCCTCGACTCTTAGTGCTGGGCCAGCCAGCCTTTCTTGAATTCTTCTTCGCCATCAGCTATTTTCAACTGCTCCACACTTCAAGCCCTTTCCATTCATGGGGTTGAAGTTTGCTAAAGTGCATTGTGGAACATCCAGATTCTATACATTCCTTTTAGTATACATTGCCAAATCGTCGCAATCTATTCACTACGTGGCCAGCCTCAGGATTACTTTGTCTACTTGCATTACAGCATCTGTACAATTGTAAAATGACTTTGTATTTTCTTCAGTGTTTCTTCGCATCAGCATCTTCATTTCGATCCCGAAATGTTGCTTTACTTTGACACCTCACCCACAGATCTTATAGAATGTCTATATTCTTTCTTCATTTGTGTCTTTTCTGGGGGCGTCAATTCTGTTTTGTGTGACGTCACCAGTCTTCTTTCTCATTCATTTTCATACTTTTTCCGGGACTTTTTCCAGAAGGCCATTAATTCTTTGTAAATGAACATAAGGTTTTCTCAGTGGATACCTTGTCTGAAGGATTCTTTGCGGTATAGGCATCCTCACTGGTACTGCGCATGTCGCAATTTCTGGCTCCCAACATATGGGCAACATGGGGCGGAGCTTCTGGTAGGGATATGTGGCTCCTTCTCTACATACCATTTTAGCTCTACTCAGAAATTCATTGGGCATACTACTCACCTTTTTATAACTGTGACACTGGATTCCAAAACCTGTGAAGATGGGTCAGAAGAGATGCCAGGCAAATGTTGGCCCAGAGCACATGCAACAATTTTGCTGCATGTGCCGCCGCCCCCTTGGAAATGGCCACACCAGAGCTTGCTGAGAATATATCAGCTGGGGTGATCCCTCTTGAACTGCTGTTCTCGATATCCCAGAAGAGAGCATCATTCAGCCATAAAGCTGATGACCAGCACTACTTCATGTCTTTTTCCATACTCTGAGTAGTCCTCCGTGCAAAGGTATGGCATGATCCCCTCCTGATGAGGAAAGGCCACTTACGGGGAAAGGACATTCGCAAATACATGCGGTGATGCTGAATTTGGGCTAAAAGCAGAATTTTGAACTGGGCGTGTTCCTGACTAGAACAAACCTGAAAAAAACACAGAAGACTCCTTTTGTTGAGAACATGAACATTTGAATCAATCATGTTCAAGGTTATGATGATGTGTTGCTTGAAAAGAAGAGAACTATTCCCCTGAAAGCGATACCATTTTGAAAGGGATGGTTTAGATTATTGAACTTGAAGTGTAGCACCAGCTGAAAATTCCTGGACTCTTTTGGGACTATGCAAATGATGCAGGACAGCCCATTTCAACGGTGGCCATACAGCACGTGACATTCTAAGTCCAGCTCTGAATGGCATTGAACAAGCCTGAATTGTTTGTATCTCCACTGGGTAAGGGGTAAGGGTAGTGCCCGTGGGTGGAGGGTTTATTGCTCAGACTTCTAGTATGCCTTTTGAGCAAACACCAGCAAAGTTCTGATGGCCTTTATAAGCTTAGTACGCCAAGTCACACACAGCACAGAGCCACCCAGCAACTATCACTGGAAGTTCAGCTCCATTTCAGAGCCAGATAGGCAATGTGTTGTGGGTATGCAAATAAGCTGAAATGCCAAGCCTGTGCACAAAGAATATTGTCTTTGTCTATAGGGCAGAGCATTTCTCAAGAAGGACAGCTCTCGGGAATGCAGACCACTGCATACACGATCCGTCTTTATTAGTAATCATCAGTGCAGTGTTGTCTGAATCCTTGTGATTAGAGTGTTGGGGAATGCTGAGCCAGGGAATACTGAAGATGGCCTCCCACCACTAGTCGACTTAGTCAAGAACTCTGCCACTTCTGCCATAAAACCAGGGCTATCCCGAGGGTTCCCACTTGCGCTGGCATGAGCACGTCCTCTCCTAGGATATTATAAAGGCAGCACAACAAGGGACAGAATGATTTTACTGATTCGTTAAAGCCCCTGCATGCTTCTTGTATCTGAAGAACTCGTGTACTCACACTTCCATCTGATCACAGAAGAATTGTTTCCCCACAAAGAGAATAATTAATGCTGCCCTTTTCTGAGATGAATCCATATTCCAATCTCACAGGTGAATGTTGCATGGGCTATCCCATCTGTAACATCTGATGGAAATGGCATGTATACGTGCCCCCTGATGGTCTTTACCCACCACCATCCAATGGTGCCTGCACGTTCACCGCCTCAAAGAAGACTACACAGTTCTCTGACTCCATCTATGATTTCTATGTGTTTCTGTGGGTTGGGAACCCATCTGAGGTTTTGGGCCCCAGACACACTTGCATGCCATCTTGAACTCTGTATAGCAACCAGCTAGCAGAGTGGAATTCCGCGAGGTCCACGCGCATCAGCACCCCATGCCTCTGTAATGCCAGTAAACACAAATATTGTCCTGGATCTCCCCTAGCAGTCCAGACAGCGTCTTGGGACCCAGAACATCCATCGCCCACTCAACAAGGCCACATTATTCAGCTGGATCCCCATAGAGTGCACAGGAAAAAAGGTAAGTCATTGAAAGAGGAGCAGTCGTTTCCAATGCCTTCCTATGTAAGGGAACATGTTATATAAAAAGGTGGAAAGGTTAACCTCGAAATTAAGAACTGGGACGAGGAAGAGGGATGTGAGGGTTATGATGTCCCGCAGCGCAAGATTCCTGACTAGTGCAATCGATCATTACTGAGAGCAAAACCAAGTCATCTGCTGGAAACTGCGAAAACTGCCCTGTGCTCACGGGTCTCAGTTACTGGGAAACCGTGGATGTGGGGTCCATAATAGACCCAACTCTCAGGTCGGGCCCTCTATCCATGGCTTACACACTGCATTCTCTCTTTTGTCCCCTACCCCTTACTAACTGACCTGTACCCCACTTATATAATCTGCTTGACTCGTTCGTATGTTTTAGCACAGATTTTATTAACAAGCAAGTGCTCTGAAGTTGGAGAAGTGCCACATATTTGGCTCGGGAGGATAGCTCAGGGGCAACATGTTCACTTTGGAAGCAAGAAGACAGGGAGCACCACAGGTTCGATCCCCGGGTCCGCGCTTCCAAACCTCTGGGTATTAAGCGTGTTATTAATAACCAATAATTTCTGCTGTCACACATGCCACAGGGCCACCAGGTAGCGATCATTGGAAGTTCATCTCCAGTTCAGAGTAACAGAAGCAATGCATTGGGGTCATGCAAGTTAGCCCAAATCCAAGATTTCCAATTCGGGTTTGAACTCACCCACCTTACTACTATAGGAATACCTATACCCTACTCCCTATTTCTATGTCTTAGTCTCATTTGGCAGTGGTATTGTATTCAACCCAAGATAGGCATCTCGCAAGGATGCAGACAACTACATATGCCTTTCACCCTTAGTAAGGATGATCAGTGCAGTGTAGTCTCACATCCTTGTGGTTGGAGTAGTCTATGAAAAACAGATTAAAAATGAAACAGGGATAAGAAGTGACTGAATTTAAAACCCACGACATAACAACTTGGAGGTGAAATGAGAGTCATAATGAAAATTATGGAACGAATGAGAGAAGGAAAAGCAAGCAGGAATAAATGGGGGCGGAAGGAAAACCTGAGAGGCCCGAATACCCTCACCCCCCACTTTCCGGCTATTCAAGGAACTGGATCCGAGCCATCAGTGACGCAGCAAACGGTGTAATTGCAGGGAACATTATTAAAGGCCTGCGATCACCTGCAACTTCATGTTTCCGCTGAAAGTGTTATCATGAAATGAACACATGGGAAGCTGGCGCTGTTGGCATGTGACGCACGCAGCACCCGCAGTCTGCCGGTGGCCATATGTGATTAAATGGCGAGGTGTCAATGACATAGAAGCAGGCCCCACTGAAGACGGGGGGGGCTTGTAAAATGATGTTAGAGGCCCTCTTGCCTTCAGCTGGGAAAGAAAACCTGCCAGGATTTCAAACGAAAAAGGGCAGTGGAAAAATGTTATGCATGCCCTTTTTGGGTACACGCAGTTTAATTTGGTGCAGTTCTGTATCCCGGTGCGTTTATCTGATCACACTGTCAATATATTCCAATTAATGTGTCTAGATCTTTGAAAATTATCTGTTTGTTTCTCATGCTGCACAACGTCATTAACATCTTCGTGGCTGGATTACAGGTCTCAAATAATGCTAAGAATGGGTCTTCCTTGGTGAATATGGGCATTGCCCACAGCCTCAGTTTGTGCCAGGATTCTGTGACACACTCCTAGATAAAGTAAGCACGGGTGTGTGACATCCAGCTCTCGGGGGATTATATATTTCCCTCTGCACAAAAAAGCACAAAAAAGCAGCTAGTAGGGGAGCTGTTGAAACCCTAAATGACTACTTCAGAAAAATTATTAGCCTTTCCGTTGAAAAGGTTCAAACGCCCTGACGCTGGCACTCCCGAGAGGCCATTCGTGAAGAGGTCTTTCAACAATACTTCCTGTTCTTATCTTTCTAGGAGGTTCTGTCAGAATATGTTTTCCTTCGTGCTTGGAAGTAAGGGTGACCAGATTTTGAAAATAAAAAAAGGACAAGCCTGAAACATGAACACAGGAAAAGCGCCCTCCCAGTCCATTCACCCCATTCATCCCCCGTTAGTGGGATCGCACATAAAATCAATTAAATTTCCAGCAGTGCTCCTATCTCTCTCTCCTGCCCTACAAAGTCTTCACTGGCTCCCGATCACAGCACAGATTAAATTCAAATCCCTCTGCATCATCCACAGGGCTGTCTTGGGCCTGGGACCACATTATCTGCAACTCTTTCTGACCAAATACTCCCCCTCTCGACATCTGCGTTCTTCTGGCACCAACTCCTTGCGTATGAAGTGGTTTGCTAAACAGAGAGCAGGTGGTCGATTGCTTTCCTCAGCGGGCTCCCTTCTTTGGAACATCCGCCCGCTCCCTCTTCATCTTGAGCAGGACCTCCTTAAATTCCGGAAAAGCCTCAAAACCTTCCTCTTTACCTCTTCTGTCCCTCCCTCTATCCCCTGCTAATCGCACAGTAGCTTGACTGGTGTGCAGGGCACTTATGCATCCTCAAGGCCCTGAGCTCCCACATCTTATCATCCCAGCTGCTGTCTATCCTCTGCACTTGCCTCGGCTCACCCTCCACCACTGGAGGTTTCACTTACCTTTCTTCATAGCACTTCACCTGTTGCTCTTCATAAGCACCACCACAGCACCTATCCCATACCCCATTCTCCTCTGCACTTGCATGTTCTAAACACTCACAGGGCATAGTAGGTTCGTCTACCCCACCCCCATTGTCTCTTCTTATTTTGTTTTATTTAATTATTTAACATTGTTGTAATTATATTTCTATCATCCCCTGCTCCCTCCCTGTTGCCTTGTGCGTTCTTTGAAACAGTATTTGCTTCCTGTATAAGCGCCTAAAAAGTGAACAATAAATAAATAAATAAAAACAAGTGTTTGCAAAGCCAACAGTTTTGGCATTTAAATAGCCATGGGATAGGCCGTTGCCTGGCACTACCATAATTGTACTACTTGGTCATAAATGTCAACAGCTGTAAAATGGTTTGTTACCTTGCAATATGATAGCAGTACATGGCAAATGCCTATCTAATACCTATACACAAGACAACACTGTTGGCTTTGTCAATGTTTGTTTTTAACAGGACTTCAGTACAAAGAACAGATATAAATCAAGTCAGGGAAGGAACACTGGGTTCAGACATTATTGTTACACCGGGTGCACATTTACAGCATCAAGCAAGCAATTAACTCTCAGCAGACTGCTTGGAAGAACACTGACTTGGCAAAGTTTGATGTTACCACTTGAAAGCGCAAAGAGATCCCAGGAGGATGTGTTTTGGGTGGGGAGGTGCAGGTAGTGGGTGTGAATGGCCATAAAGATTAGCATATCCATAGGCAGTCAATGGGTGGGTAAATACCAAATAACACCCACAGCTATGTGTCCCTCTTCACATGTCACCACTCACCTACCTGTACTTCAATGAAATAGTTTCTGCTTATATGGGACTCTAAAGCGCTCCTAACAGCCAAAACAAACAAAGATTTTGCTCTTATTAATATTACAGGCTTGAGTCGGTAAATACACGTGGCTGTATCCAGAAAGGTCAGGAGTTCGAGACTACCCTGGAATGGTAGAGATCTGACAGAAGTAATAATATAAAATTAGGAATGTGTTGAATTGTTCATTTGGTGAATACATTTTAGGTCTGCTTGTTGAATATCCTCCCTTTCCCAAAACCAGGATGAGTTTTTTAAATAAAACACATTCTCGGAAAGGGAGACAGAGAGCCCAATACCAGGAAATTTGGTCACTGTATTCGTTTTACCTGTGGGGGTCCCTGTCCTGCCTGGCTCCCATCCGTAAAGCCACAAAAAGCGGAGCAGGACGTTTTGGCACGACTATTTGGGCGACGGACGTTCTAGTGTGGATGTTTGCCATAGGTCCCCTTTCGGTGCGCCCTGTTGGATGCGGTCAGCAGGACCCAAGGACCTATAGGGGCCAGGATGTTTTGGCGCCGGCAGGGCCGATCTTTGTGTCAGGCAGCTCAGGCGCTGCCTGACATCTGTCAGCCTCAGCAGTCTGCTGGTCCACATTTAATAATTAATTTAAAAAAAGAAATAATCTTTCACTTTTAACCATACCTTTTAATTAATTGACACACAGTGGCTGCGCCACATGGCACACCAGTCATACAGGGCCCATTTAGTGGGGTTCAGATTATGGAATTTCACAATGAGTTGTCAACTCCCAGATCATTAAAGAACCCTGCCTGAGAGCAAAACGAAAATGCATGCATTTCTTAAAATGTTCTGTTAAATGGCATTTCAAAAGAAAAGTCACATTGAACTGAAATCATCGAAATTATAATGTATTAGCACTGCTGCAACCTCTGTGCAGGGCAGCAATTAGCATAGCAACATTTGTTGCTACATTTCACTTCCCCAGTGGTGCTGGCGACAGACAGCCAGGCCCGCGCATTCCTGGGTGCACGTGCCCTCCTCCAGCTCATGTGCTGCACAGTGCACTGAGTGGGGGGTTGATTGATTGGGGCTGGGCAGCCTGCCCTTCCTTCAAACGGGATTGGAATCGGATCAAAGCCCAGCTGCAGCCGACCCAGTAAATCAGAGCCTGTTTCCATCTTGGTGCGTGCACCGGTCCGTGCAGCACTTGGGTTCCGAGGCAGTTTGCAAATCAGATGACAGAGCGGTACTTTGAGCTACGAGGTAATGCTCTGGGCATGGGGGAAAGTGAAGGCCTGGCTGGCACTGGCAGAGCGTCGCTAGGAGACGTGGTCCTTTATTTGAATTAGGATACTCTTGGAGTGCTACTTCCTCACCCAGTCTGCATACTCAGTACATAGGGTCTCAAGGGCGAGGGCACTCTTTGTTTCACCACCCATTCCAGATGGTCAATACCTGGGTCTCACAGTTGAGAGGCACTGCTTCACCACTAATTACGGATACAGAGAGATCTCATCTCAACGTCTATGGGTGCAGGTGCACAGGGTTAGAGCGAAGATGTGACTAGATCTGGAGAACTGTTTTTTCAAACTGCATTACGTCATTGACTGGCTTTTTGCAGGTATGCAGAGGTCGCATTGACAGTTGCGCAAAAGCAGAGCCTCTGGCTACCATACTACTCTCAAGGTCCACAGCCTCCGACGATTATGGCCATATGTGCTATTTCAGGCAAAGTCCCTACCGCCTGCCTGCAGCTAGCGCTTCATCTACACACAGAGCAGATGATGGGTTGGTAGACTCAGGGCACCCCCTTACAGCTGGGTCAATGCCCTGTGGTGGCAATGCTCTGTCTCTGTCTGATGTAAAAATACATTCCTGACAAGTCACTGTAAATTGCCATTTCATGCAGATCAGGCACACTTTATGGCGCTGATGCATTATTATGAAAGGGATTCACAACGGGCACCACACAAGTTCATGTTAATTCACGAAGAGCGGAACAAATGTGTATTAGTTACTCCCCAATAAGAGTCGTGATGTCCATGTTGTTAGTCCATAAAGAAATTATGATCATGTTAAATAACCTAAAAGTAGATTAGAAAAAAGAGACTCAAAGGTAAACTGCCCTGCTACCACACAGCCTGCTGTGACAGAGAGTGCTCCTCTCTGGCATGTGCGGCTGCTGATCTCTGGCGACTGCGATGCATGCGGAACATGCAAACAAAGGAACGTATATTTCAAACGCAGTGCGTGAGATGCTCGAGAGTCACACACCCCGTGCCCCTCATTCTTTGTGCTAAAGTAGCAGCCTTTCAAGTGGGGCAATGTATAAGTGATGGCTCATTTAACAAGTCATTGTTTGTATACAGTACTGAACATGGGGCATTATTATTCACCAGGCCAGCACAAGTATCAGTTAGCAGATCAAACCTATGCATTCTGCAAAGATTATTAACGTGCCACACAGAAAAGTTAAAAACTATTTTCTTTATTTTCATGTCTCTTTCTTTGACACACCAAAACGTATTCTTTTTCCTATGCTACTTTTTAGTTACATATGGCGCATCCAAGGGAAGGTTAACTGACATTTTCTTGCTTAAGTATTTTAGTGTCTGCTTTGGACTAAATGCATCAGCTTAGCATCAAAGGTCTTTTAATTTTCTAAACAAGCCGGAGACAGCCAATGCCTAGCATGCACACCAGATGGCAAATGTGACTTGGCACCTGGATTAGGAAAGCAGGGTTTATTGTGTCACTGTGCAGACCATAGACCGTGGCAAATCAGTGCAGTGGTATGTGTGCAGCAATGATTTGTGCGCTGCCCAATTCACCACCCTGTTGATTAATGGCGTCTATGTGGCGCTTCCGTATGTAAAAGCACATATACCTGTTGTTGTATGATGTGCCCAATGACCATACTATAGCACACTGGAATGTTTTGTGTATGTGACTCTGACGAGCATGTCATACTTTGCCCAAACTTAAACACATAAAGCAATCAAAGAAGTTGCCTCAAATTGTACATCCACTAGGCCAAACGCCCTTTCTACACTGCCACACCATGATTTTCACTTGCTGCAAGTCAGCACTAACAAGAGATGCTAATGCCAGCTCTGTTAGATCATGGGCCTGCTCTTTTTTGGCAAAATAACCCTTGAGGCCTGTGTTTTCGTGAGGAGGTAGTGGCTGAGGAACTGTGTGGATCCTTCACCATGCATTAGAAACCAGTTTTGTTTAAAACGCTTCATTAGCTTATTACTGGTCAGGCTAAAGTTTGTAAGAGGTACAATCCTTTCTGTGTAGCCTTTCCGTGCATTGTTTTTTCGGTCTCTCTTGTGCGGTATCCTGTCCTGTCTGTATATAATTCCCAAAAGATGCTTCTGTACTGGGTTGGGCATGCCCACAGTGAGACTCAGCCCTTCCTCATCTAAAATTCTTCAGAAACAAGACACAAAAGAGCCCTTGTACCCCATTGAGTGGCTGATGTTGTAGCCATTTAATACTCGCATCCAACAATTTAAGCTGCCAAATGAGCATGTATAGTTCATGGTAAACATTTTAATGTTAGGGTGAGTATTGTGAACCGTGATGTGAGCACCAAGCCATGCATCAGTTATGCATTTAGAGATTCACACATGCATTCCTTTTATCACAGACTTGTTTATCTAATGTAGAGATCTCTGATCACTGTTAAGGTCCTGAAATGCTCTGTGATTTAACGCAAAGCAAACAGGAATCCTTATTGGTGCAATTTGTCCCCTTTCCCACTCTCATAGAGGTATTTTGAAAGAGTACAATAAGAGTGTACCAGACTGTCCATCTTGGAATGATAACCTACTATCAGAAAAGTATAGATGTAGTTAGTCTAGTATTGCCCCTTGTGAAATACATGTGAGGTAGTATGAACAGAACACCTGCAACAGAGTGCCAGTGGTCATTGGGCCCTCAGACCCCGGCAAACTGGTCACACCACAGTGTGCCAGTACGGACAGTTTGAAACTGCATTCAGGCAAGGCCTTCCCTAAGAACACGTGACAGAAAAACCATTTACTTGGGCAGCAACAGCTGTGTTTTCACATTAGAATTCTTCTGTAAAGTACTTGAATTACAATGTAATGAAACTAGGTACATTTACATAGCAATTATTTATTCATATTGACGAGGGGTTTGTGGCACGACAGAGGTGTAGTTTGGGAGTGACGTGAGCCAGTCAGGGGTGGTCGGTGCCAACGATGCTTCCCGCCTGGGGTGCTATCTGGTGTAAGACCGTCCCCTGGGCGCCATGGATGCCGTTCAAACGGTTCCTTCCGTTTTGTCCATCCCATTGCAAATGCGGATAACATTCGGGCCGATGTTTTGGATAATTATTTATTACAATACACACACTTGGTATTTATTAAAAAAATGACACAGTACTTGGAGGTTTGAATTGCAACTGAAGCACCTCATGAATTCTTGATTTTTGGAATTGTATGCAGTTTCCTTTTTTTGGAATCATGGAGCTCGCAGTCCTGCTCTGTCACTAATGGGCACATGTCACATTCTACTCTTCTGAAGCCACTCGTCTGAGAGGAACTCGAGAACTCATGGAATGTGGCATAAATGGGATACAGTGCTTAAAAAGTAATAAGTGGCCAATGTATAGATATATTTGTGCCGATTTCTCTTATGTATATATATTCATATAAGGCACAGCACACACAATGGGACTGGTGGCTTTAGTGCCCAATCACCAAATGTGTCCTTTTTTTAATTTTAATTTTTTATTTTTTTATATAGTTTATTCAAACTTTTAAAATATTTACACAACAGTTACATAGAAATTCAACAATACATTTCCAAAAAAATATTTCAAATCCCTTTTCATTACTCATACGTTTTTACACCTGATTTAAAACTTCTAGATGACAATCGATTTTTCACTGAACCTCTGAATTATGTCTTCCAGGAGGAATGTTAGTGCAATTGTTAGTTTTCTTTTTGAGTCCTCGAAACACAGAGCCCCAATCTCATCTGCGCTCATGTTTGATGTTCAGCTAGCATCTTGCCTAGTTGTTTGGTTCTTTCTTCACACAGTGTAGTACAGAATAGAATCAGATGTTTTAAAGATTCCACATGAGTATTGCATAAACGACATTTGTTGTCTTTGATTGGACTCTTGTCCCAGTATGCTAATACTTCTCTGGTTTTAAAGGCATTCAAACGAAAGTACAGGAATAAGTCTCTCCGAAGTTTGTTCGGAAATTCTTCCAAATACCGCTGAATTTTGTTGAGTTTTTTTGCTTCATGGAGAGCCAAAAGCAGTCGTTGTTGTTTACGTCTCAACTCCCCGGTTGCATAGCAATCTTGCTGCCAGAGCTTTTTCTTGGCTTTGTCTGGATTTAAATGTAACATTTCGATGTTTAATCATAGTGTTCCATCACTTGCTCACAGCGTTGCGACCACTGTGCCAACATGTTGAGTTTGTTTGGACCACCTAGGTTCTGTAAGATCTCAAATTGGGGAGGTGTCGGCTTGATAGTTTTCTTACGATAAAGCGTTAGCATATTCCAAGCGACTCTGTAACTTATAGATGTCAAATTTAGTTCATGTCTTATACACACTGTTGGTATCCCCTTTGGTAACCACAGCACCTTCGACCAAAAGATGTTTTCCAATGTGTTCCAGATTGTATCAGGACTCCCCAGAGCACAGTCCGCGCCGTGCAGCAAGGCTGGCACTGCCTTTTGTTTATAGAAGTGTATGGCTGGCAATAATGAGAATTTTCAGTTTTTTTTGTTGCAGAACTGCTGCCTGTAGTGCCAGTTGTCGACATTTAGCTTTGATGGTTGGGACCCAGATCATGTCGTTTCTACTGGAGCTAACTGTCATTCCTAAGTATCTGGTGTTTAAAGCAGACTTCACTTGTTCCTTGCCCAGATAACATTTACATTTCTTTTTGGGGAATGGCTTATGTTACCATAAATCCTGCAAGGACAAGATTTCCGATTTCTTGATGTGAATACTTAGCCCATTCTTGACGACATATTGGTCAATTAAGTTTAGTTTCCGCTGTAACCCAATTGGAGTGGAGTCTAGCAGAACCAAATCATCGATGTAGAGCATCCAACTTATTTCTTTATCACCAATATTCGGATTAAATACGACAAGATCCTCAAAGTCGTCCCCTATGTCGGATATGAAAAGATTGAACACAATAGCAGCCAATGGTCATCCTTGTTTTACCCCAGGCTGTGTTTTAATTGGGTTGGACAATGTGCCACTTCGATCCAATCTGATTTTTATGATAGTGTTTGTGTGGAGCTCTTTAATGGCTGCTAGTAAGCTACACCGGCAATTCCACTTTTGCATTTTCTCCCACAGTAACTCGCGATTGATGCTGTCAAATGCGTGCAAGAGATCGATAAATGCGAGATACACACGTTTTCCAGCCCTTATTGCTTCCATCTTCATGATGTTTAGGATAAGTAGGTTAAGACCACAACCTACCCCTTTCACAAAGCCTGTCTGTCTAACGTCAAACCGTTGGGTAGTTTTAATCTATTCAAGCCGTTTTTGTTGTTTCATTGTGGCGTAGACCTTTCCAATAACATATAAGAGTGCAATTGGTATATAGTCTTTGGGATTCAACCTGTTGCCCTTTTTAAATATGGGCATGATAATTGCAGACTTCCATGAAGCAGGAGATGCTTGTTCTTTAGCAATCCTTGCAAATGTCAGTGCACAGAGTTCAGCCCATTTTTCTGGATGTTGTTTAAGATTGAAGTTTGTAAAACCATCAGGTCCAGGTGCTCTGGACGAGCTGGCTTGATTAATGATACTTAGGATTTCAGTTTCGTCAAATTTTAGATCCCATTCGACTGCTGTTGGTTTACCTAGATCATCGTGGTCGCTCTGCTTTGCATATAGCTTGGTGTAGTGTTGTTCCCAGGCATTTGCAGTTACCATGTTGACCTGTAACGCAGATTCAGGGTAGGATTTGTCTTTTATTAACCTCCAAAATTCCCGAGCATCTCTATTATGTCTCTTTAACACAGACTCGGCATCTTGCTGTTCTAGCTGGGATTTATGGGCTATCAGCCAGTTCTTGTATTTTTGTTTTGCGACTTGTGCATGTGTGCGTCTTTTATTTATCGCCAAATGTGCACTTTGTCTAAGCTCTTGTCGGAGATATCTTTTCCTTTGTGCAAGAACCTCATCGTAAGCGTGTTTTGGTTTGAATACAAGATTTCACAGTCCTTGTTTACGCTCAGTAAATTGTTTTAGCGTAGATGAGTACTCCACATCATTAGCTTGAGACCTGTATGTGTCGATTAAGGAGGTTACGTCCGGTTCTTTTGACATCAAGCAAATCCTACTAGAATCTACCACGAGTTCGAGTCCTCTCGTAGTGGTTTGCTTGTTTCCTGAACATTTTAACTTTAACATGACAAGTTTGTGGTCACTTTGAGGTGTGTCCTTGATTTCCATCTTCAGGGCATGTTTAGCCAAGTTTGAGGACAGGACAAAATAATCTATAGCAGATTGGTGTTGCTCTCCTGTCCAAGTGGGTTGTGCCAGTATATCACTCGTGATGTTCCCATTCATCAGGTGCAATTCTCTAGTTTCCATCTCCTCACACCATCTGACAGCTGTTCGTTCCCTATGCTCATTATTTTTGCCTGCAGTGCGATGCCTCCAATCAATGCAGTTGATGTTCAAATCGCCACATAAAATGATGTTAGGTATGTCAAAATTCTCATTCAAATCGTCTATGATCTGAGTTATGTCATCTATAAATGTCCAAGGGTTCGTCGCCTGATGTTGCCAATATATGTTTATTAAGTAGATTTGGTTCATGTCCCAGTTGTTGTCTCCCTGCCGCACTAGTTTGTTTATTTGGATATATTGAGACTTGTTCCAGGATTCAATTATGCGGAACCCAGATTCTTTCCTTACCATGGTCAAAAGTCCTGCCATCGGTCTCCCCTTGTTTTTTTTATGGCAGGATTGATTGCCACTTCAAAATGATCTATCAAGGGACATGTATCTAACCTTGTTTCTTGAGGACAGAGTACATCTATTTCATCAATCCAGGTCCAAGCTGTAGTAAACAAGTGAGCTAAACCTCTGGTGTTTCAAGTGCCCAGATTTAGTCTTAGGCTTTGTGAGGATTCCCAGCATTATCTGGAACTGTTTCTGGCCAAGGCTGTAGCCAACCAACTCCAGTCTCTTACTTAATTTTCGGGATTCCCGTCTTTTGTTTGTTTTAAGATTGCTTTAGTTAGTTCTTCATTGCCATCCACTGTTATTGTGATCTGTGAGCCCATAGGAGCAACAGTCCCAGAAAGCAATGTGTTTGAGTTACCGACTGCAAAGTTCTTTTTTGTGTCCTCATTCACTAGAGCTGGAGTAACATACTTCTGGGATGGTATATGTTTGAACAGACCAGTTTGTGGGGTCTCCAAATGTGATTTATGGGCAGTTTTTAGTTGTGATTCATCTTTTTTTATTTCGCTGACATCGAAGCCCAGGGATAGAACCGCATCTAGTAACATGGTGCAGATTATTTTAGAGTCGATATGAAGTTTCACCCTATCCCTCAGCTGGTCTTTAAAAAATTCAACAGTTTTGATGTCACTAGACTCAATCGACCTCAGGGACGGCACATGATGGAATAGTCGCTAGATGTTTGGTCTGTTCAAAATTAGTTCTTCCTTTGTTCCAAGGATCCGTTCTAAGACCATTAGATATTTGGCTAGATGCTTCGGGACTACGATGTTCAAGGATCTCTTGAGTTTCATTTGATATGAGACCTCATTTGTACCCTTGGCAAACGCCTCA
Source organism: Ambystoma mexicanum (assembly GCF_040938575.1). Taxonomy (NCBI): domain Eukaryota; kingdom Metazoa; phylum Chordata; class Amphibia; order Caudata; family Ambystomatidae; genus Ambystoma; species Ambystoma mexicanum. The sequence goes on along the minus strand of NC_090926.1, from coordinate 396,576,292 downwards.
GCTGGAATCTGATCGTTAGGGTGGAACGCTTGCTGAGGGTTCACAGGTCCTATCTCCGTTAAACAGCAATCTTTCTCATTATGTGCTTTAGGACATATATCAGCATGTTCATTGCCGGCAGGTGCCTCTGAGTTAAGGCAACGGCCCCATTTTTCCTCCAACATAACCAGAGTAGTATTTATAGGTCTGGTTACCTTTGCTGGTGCCAAAATTTGAGAGCTAATGTGTGGTTTTTCACAGGGTCTGTTCAATACGCCCCAGCGATCTTCAAGTGTTGGATTGTTTCAACTTCCTTGGGTTGCGATAGTTTAAACTCAAAAGAAGGTAATTGAGGAAGATTAACCATCACCAATTGTTTACAATTAGATTTTAGCATCTGGTCTATTGGGTCTGTGATATTAATGTTCATTGAGGGTCATTCTGAGTTGGGCGGTAAGGGTTAACGGGCACCGGTAAGGATGCCGGTGCCAGTAAACCCTTACGCCCAATTTCGAGGTCCCTTAGTGAGAACCGCAAAGGACGTGTGGTCAGACCACACGTCCCTAGCGGGTCCCGGTATGGCACCAGGGCGCTAATTACGGGCCCGCTATTTGCGGGCCCGTATTTAGCACCTTCCCCATTCCCATTGAGCCCTATGGGGGCTCAAATGGGAATGGGGAATGGTTTACTGAATGGGGACTTACAGAGTCCTCCAGGGTCAGAATGACCCGGTAAGTCCCCATTCAGCCAGACCGGACCCGGACCCGGTATTGGAGTCAGCCATGGTGCTAACAGCACCATGGCTACCTCCAATCTCAGAATGACCCTCTTTGTGGCAGTTGTAGGATTTATGCAAATATCATTGGTGACATGGATCTGTTCCTCTGCATATAATAAACAAAAATAATCAGGATGGGGAGATCCAAAACAGAGACACAGAGGTGCTAGGCGTGTGTGTTTATTCTATAATCACACAGGAAGAGGTAAGTATCTGTACAATTTATTTTACATTACTTCCGATAAGCACGAAAGGTGGTATAGAGAAGACGGACAGGGTTGGTTATGCAGTGGTGACACAGGTGGGTGCAAACCTCTGGAGTGTAGAGGTCAGCATTACATTGAGATGCATATTGCCTCGTATATCGAGGGGGTATAAGGACCCGCTGTTGAACATAAACACAAAGAGCACACAATAATCTTGAAAGTGAACAGGTACAAGTAGTGATGCTGTTGTGATGAGTAGTTCGACACAGGGAGTGACACAGGGTGTGTTTCGGCCAAAGAAAGTGGCTTTGGAAGTAGCCGTCTTTATGCTGGCCTTCGTCAGGAAAAGGGCACCAGTAGTGGTGCTGTCCGTGGTGTCTGTGGGTGAAACAAAGCTATTAGGATCTCGGGTAGTTGTTCAATAAGTACTCAAGGTATTAAATACGGGCCAAATTAATGCCCAAAAGATACCCCATACGGAGTATCTTAAAAAACAGCTTACCTGCCGCCGGAGGGGAGCAGGTGGGTGCTGTCGGGTGAGCCGCGAAGAGTGCAGGCGGACCGGTGCTGGGTGTGGCACCAGGTGGAGGGCTGTGATTGCCTACGAGCCTACGTGGTCATGAGTATCACGAAGCAGGAGTGGGGCATAACTCGACCCAAGTCTGGAATGAAAATTAAAAGGTAACCTGAGGGAGTAAAGTGTTCCCGGCAACCAGGGCTAACCCGCGTGAGAGTAGGGGGACTTACTGTAGTCTGGGTGGTACGCTGCCGTGCTGGACGTAGACTGGTGGGAGCCGGATGAGTCGGACACCAAGGTGCCGTGGTTGATAATATAAATGGCCGCCCGTGGCTAGAGACAAAAGAATGGGATCCCGCGGTCCAAGAGCGGCAGTCTGCTTGGGCCAATCAAACGGCAGTGCGCCGTGTTCCAATGGAAAGGCGGTACTACGTGTGTGGTGTTGGGTAATGTAGTCAGATACGGGCAGAGGGGACTTCTGTTAAAGGGAGCTCGCACGATAAGGCGGGCAGGTCACATGAAGGCCGACCAAGTGGATGGATAGTTTTCGCTGCCCACTGTGGGTGGTTCAATACAAAGGGTTCTGGTGTGTAATAATCAACAAATCATCATAAGGTGAAAAAACAACGATGTCTCGAGTGTGCACAGAGAAGATGGTGACAGTGCACAAAGCATTTACACGGTAGAAAAACATAGGTGTCTAATGTACATATTAAGATCAATCTAGTGGAGTGGACACTGGTACGTTACCAGAGAGAGGATGTTGGTGACTCATAGCTGGTGGCAATTTATGTTCTAAAAATGTTTCCATTCAACGGTTATATTGAGGCCGTCTTGGACGGAGTTCAATTTGTGGACCCATCTTTGCTCGAGTCTGGTAAGGGCAATGTTGATGTCGCCTCCTCGTCTCTGAGGCTGAAGTTGTTGAATCACGGTCCACGTGAATTGTTCATGGGTATGTTTTTTCTGGCTGAAGTGTTCGACCAGAGGTTTGTCCTCTACTTTGTTTTTGATGCAGGATCTGTGTTCGTTGATCCTTTGTTTGACTGGTCTAATGGTTTTGCCGACGTAGATCAGGTCACAGGGACACTTGATAGCGTAGATCACGTGTTTGCTTTCGCAGTTGGTGTGGCTGTTCTGTTTCCATATTAGGTTCTTATGGATGAACGTTTTGCTGTTTGTGGTGAAGCGGCAGGCGACGCAATGTCCACAGCTAAAGTGCCCCACCACTGGTGGGAGATTCCACAGCGTGGTGACTGGTTTGGTAGGTTCTAGGAAGGTGTGGACCAGGGAGTCTCTAAGGTTTCTGTTTTTCTTGAAGGCGAACAGAGGTTTCTTCGCCAGGGTTCCTTCATTTTTTACCAGATGCCAGTGTTTCTTGATGGTATTTTTGATGAGGTTACTGACTGGGTTGTACGTAGTGACGCAGACAGTTCTATCATTAGAGTGTCTTTCTTTGGTAGTTAGGCAGAGGGAGCGGTCGGTGTTGGCCGCTCTTTTCTTGGCCGTCTTAATGGACTTCCTGGGATATCCCCTCTCTCCAAGACGTGTTTGCAGTTGTTGTGCATGGTAGTTGAATTTTTCTTTGTCAGAACAATTTCTCCGGATGCGTAGAAACTGACCGTAGGGGAGATTGTATTTTAAACCTTGTGGATGGTAACTGGTGAAGTGGAGAAGGGTGTTCCTGTCGGTAGGTTTTCTGAAGAGTTCCGTCTTCAGCGCATCTCCGGACCGATAGATGTGTAGGTCGAGAAAGTTGATCTCTTGGTGGTCCCATTCAATGGTGAACTTGATGTAATCGTTCCGTGCATTAAGCCATTGGTGGAAAGCAAGTAATTCCTCAGAGCTTCCTTCCCAAATGAGTAAAATGTCATCGATGTATCGACGCCAGACCTTGATGTTAGGTCTGTGCGGATTGTTGTCAGAGTAGACATGATCTTCTTCGTATTGAGCCATGTAAAGATTGGCGACGTCCGGGGCAAAAGTGGCGCCCATACTCACTCCTTTTATTTGCTGGTACATTTGATGGCCGAATAGAAAGAAATTCTCACCCATGGCGATCCGGATGCACTCCACCAAGAAGTTAGTTGGTATGGTTGAGGTGTTCGCTCGTTTTTCAAGGCAAGTTGCCAGAGCTTGTAGGCCCTCAGTTTGTGGGATGGAGGTATACAATGCCTCAACGTCCATGGTGACCAAAATGGACTGGGCGGTCAAATGTATGGAGTCCAAAATCTTGATGGTTTCAGTGCTGTCTTTTAGGTAAGAAGCCATCTTACCTACGAAAGGCTTCATAAAAAAGTCTGTGTATAAAGAGAGAGGTTCCAGCAATGAACCACAGGCGGAGACAATGGGTCTGCCCGGTGGTTTGGTGGGGTGCTTGTGGATTTTGGGTAGAATATAGAAGGCCGGAGTCCTCGGGTGGGTTTTGTTGAGAAAAATTCTTTCTTCTTGACAGATCCACCCCTGATCTTCGGCATGTTTAGTAAGGTTGACGATCTCTTCTTGCAGCCGTGGTGTGGGGTCCCTGTTGAGCATTTTGTATGAGGTTCTGTCGCTGAGGAGTCGCAAGCATTCCTGATTATAGTCTGTGGTGTTCATGATCACAATGCCGCCTCCTTTGTCTGCTGGTTTTATAGTAATAGTGTTATCCAGGTGGAGGTCCTTCAAGGACTGTCGCTCCGTTGGTAGCAGGTTGTCTTGATAGAAGTTTTTTTGTTTTACCCCGTCGGTGATTGTTTTCATGACGATTTTCTCAAACGTCTCAAATTCACAAGGGATCGTGTGTGGGGGTGGTGAAAAGGTGGATTTGGGTTTGAAGCCCGTGATATTGTCTTTACTCCTCTCTGGTCTCTGGTTGATGGAATCTTGTTTATAGGGTACGTGTATCTCGAAAAAATATTTCAACCTGAGGGTCCGGAAAAACCTTCTAAGTTCTGCTTCCGTGTTAAAGGGGTCTGCTTTGGTAGCTGGAACAAAGGAAAGGCCCCTCTCGAGGAGCTACTGTTCAGCTTGAGCTAATGGCCTGGAGGACAAGTTGAAGATGGGAATAGTCTCTAGGGCTGGTTCGAGTACCACTGGCGTGTCCTCATGTATTGTCCGGTTTGTTGAGTGCGCCTTCTCGGGCGGCCCCGTTGGCCCCCTCTCTGAAATAACGGATGTTGTGGTGGTTGATTTTGATTGCCGTTGATACCGGGGGAGCCTGGGGTGCTCCCGCCTGAAGAACCCGAGCTACCTGAAAAGTTGACTACCCGGTTCCGTCTATTGTAGTTAGTTTTCTGTTGTTGCTGGAGTTCCTCGTAGTATGTTTCTTTGAGGTAGGGATAGGTTTTCTCCTCTGCGTAGTTGTTAAGATCTTTCCTGAATTTCTGTACCTTGCGTTCCACTGTTAGTTGGTTGAATTTAATCACTTCTTCTTCTAATTTTTGTAGTTTTTGTTGTGCGTCACTGATGGTTCTGTCATCTGTGAATTTCTTTTCAAGGGTCGCAAGGGCTTCTCCCTGTTTTTTACATTCTTCCTGGGCCGTGTCGATTATAAGGATTATCCAGTCGCGGCTACATTTGTTGCCCACGCCGCTAAAGTTCACTTTGAATTTCGGATTGTCAGTGAACACCCTGGGGATGTTCTTTACTTGTAGACCTTCGGGAATGATTCCCGCTTTTAGGTATTCTAGCATGAAGGTACCATGCATCTCTGTTCTTACGAGTTTTTTCTTTTTCTGTAAAATGGTATCTAATTCATCTCTGTTGGCGCCTTGGGCGATGGGTCCGCCTTCAGAGCCTAGAGTGGTGGTTGTGCCCAGTAATTTTCGAAAATATTCATCGGTGTAAGACACAATATTGACTTTGTCCATGTTTGTTGGAGATAGGAGGATGTCAGAATGACTGCTCCTATGTTTGATGAGTAGCCCTTCAACCGCGGGTTGCGCTCAATATATTTAAATCTTAAGGGCACCTGGCTAGGTCCCGATTTACCCAGGTGGGTATACGTATAATAAACAAAAATAATCAGGATGGGGAGATCCAAAACAGAGACACAGAGGTGCTAAGCCTGCCGCTTCACCACAAACAGCAAAACGTTCATCCATAAGAACCTAATATGGAAACAGAACAGCCACACCAACTGCGAAAGCAAACACGTGATCTACGCTATCAAGTGTCCCTGTGACCTGATCTACGTCGGCAAAACCATTAGACCAGTCAAACAAAGGATCAACGAACACAGATCCTGCATCAAAAACAAAGTAGAGGACAAACCTCTGGTCGAACACTTCAGCCAGAAAAAACATACCCATGAACAATTCACGTGGACCGTGATTCAACAACTTCAGCCTCAGAGACGAGGAGGCGACATCAACATTGCCCTTACCAGACTCGAGCAAAGATGGGTCCACAAATTGAACTCCGTCCATGACGGCCTCAATATAACCGTTGAATGGAAACATTTTTAGAACATAAATTGCCACCAGCTATGAGTCACCAACATCCTCTCTCTGGTAACGTACCAGTGTCCACTCCACTAGATTTATCTTAATATGTACATTAGACACCTATGTTTTTCTACCGTGTAAATGCTTTGTGCACTGTCACCATCTTCTCTGTGCACACTCGAGACATCGTTGTTTTTTCACCTTATGATGATTTGTTGATTATTACACACCAGAACCCTTTGTATTGAACCACCCACAGTGGGCAGCGAAAACTATCCATCCACTTGGTCGGCCTTCATGTGACCTGCCCGCCTTATCGTGCGAGCTCCCTTTAACAGAAGTCCCCTCTGCCCGTATCTGACTACATTACCCAACACCACACACGTAGTACCGCCTTTCCATTGGAACACGGCGCACTGCCGTTTGATTGGCCCAAGCAGACTGCCGCTCTTGGACCGCGGGATCCCATTCGTTTGTCTCTAGCCACGGGCGGCCATTTATATTATCAACCACGGCACCTTGGTGTCCGACTCATCCGGCTCCCACCAGTCTACGTCCAGCACGGCAGCGTACCACCCAGACTACAGTAAGTCCCCCTACTCTCACGCGGGTTAGCCCTGGTTGCCGGGAACACTTTACTCCCTCAGGTTACCTTTTAATTTTCATTCCAGACTTGGGTCGAGTTATGCCCCACTCCTGCTTCGTGATACTCATGACCACGTAGGCTCGTAGGCAATCACAGCCCTCCACCTGGTGCCACACCCAGCACCGGTCCGCCTGCACTCTTCGCGGCTCACCCGACAGCACCCACCTGCTCCCCTCCGGCGGCAGGTAAGCTGTTTTTTAAGATACTCCGTATGGGGTATCTTTTGGGCATTAATTTGGCCCGTATTTAATACCTTGAGAACTTATTGAACAACTACCCGAGATCCTAATAGCTTTGTTTCACCCACAGACACCACGGACAGCACTACTACTGGTGCCCTTTTCCTGACGAAGGCCAGCATAAAGACGGCTACTTCCAAAGCCACTTTCTTTGGCCGAAACACACCCTGTGTCACTCCCTGTGTCGAACTACTCATCACAACAGCATCACTACTTGTACCTGTTCACTTTCAAGATTATTGTGTGCTCTTTGTGTTTATGTTCAACAGCGGGTCCTTATACCCCCTCGATATACGAGGCAATATGCATCTCAATGTAATGCTGACCTCTACACTCCAGAGGTTTGCACCCACCTGTGTCACCACTGCATAACCAACCCTGTCCGTCTTCTCTATACCACCTTTCGTGCTTATCGGAAGTAATGTAAAATAAATTGTACAGATACTTACCTCTTCCTGTGTGATTATAGAATAAACACACACGCCTAGCACCTCTGTGTCTCTGTTTTGGATCTCCCCATCCTGATTATTTTTGTTTATTATACGTATACCCACCTGGGTAAATCGGGACCTAGCCAGGTGCCCTTAAGATTTAAATATATTGAGCGCAACCCGCGGTTGAAGGGCTACTCATCAAACATAGGAGCAGTCATTCTGACATCCTCCTATCTCCAACAAACATGGACAAAGTCAATATTGTGTCTTACACCGATGAATATTTTCGAAAATTACTGGGCACAACCACCACTCTAGGCTCTGAAGGCGGACCCATCGCCCAAGGCGCCAACAGAGATGAATTAGATACCATTTTACAGAAAAAGAAAAAACTCGTAAGAACAGAGATGCATGGTACCTTCATGCTAGAATACCTAAAAGCGGGAATCATTCCCGAAGGTCTACAAGTAAAGAACATCCCCAGGGTGTTCACTGACAATCCGAAATTCAAAGTGAACTTTAGCGGCGTGGGCAACAAATGTAGCCGCGACTGGATAATCCTTATAATCGACACGGCCCAGGAAGAATGTAAAAAACAGGGAGAAGCCCTTGCGACCCTTGAAAAGAAATTCACAGATGACAGAACCATCAGTGACGCACAACAAAAACTACAAAAATTAGAAGAAGAAGTGATTAAATTCAACCAACTAACAGTGGAACGCAAGGTACAGAAATTCAGGAAAGATCTTAACAACTACGCAGAGGAGAAAACCTATCCCTACCTCAAAGAAACATACTACGAGGAACTCCAGCAACAACAGAAAACTAACTACAATAGACGGAACCGGGTAGTCAACTTTTCAGGTAGCTCGGGTTCTTCAGGCGGGAGCACCCCAGGCTCCCCCGGTATCAACGGCAATCAAAATCAACCACCACAACATCCGTTTTTTCAGAGAGGGGGCCAACGGGGCCGCCCGAGAAGGCGCACTCAACAAACCGGACAATACATGAGGACACGCCAGTGGTACTCGAACCAGCCCTAGAGACTATTCCCATCTTCAACTTGTCCTCCAGGCCATTAGCTCAAGCTGAACAGTCGCTCCTCGAGAGGGGCCTTTCCTTTGTTCCAGCTACCAAAGCAGACCCCTTTAACACGGAAGCAGAACTTAGAAGGTTTTTCCGGACCCTCAGGTTGAAATATTTTTTCGAGATACACGTACCCTATAAACAAGATTCCATCAACCAGAGACCAGAGAGGAGTAAAGACAATATCACGGGCTTCAAACCCAAATCCACCTTTTCACCACCCCCACACACGATCCCTTGTGAATTTGAGACGTTTGAGAAAATCGTCATGAAAACAATCACCGACGGGATAAAACAAAAAAACTTCTATCAAGACAACCTGCTACCAACGGAGCGACAGTCCTTGAAGGACCTCCACCTGGATAACACTATCACTATAAAACCAGCAGACAAAGGAGGCGGCATTGTGATCATGAACACCACAGACTATAATCAGGAATGCTTGCGACTCCTCAGCGACAGAACCTCATACAAAATGCTCAACAGGGACCCCACACCACGGCTGCAAGAAGAGATCGTCAACCTTACTAAACATGCCGAAGATCAGGGGTGGATCTGTCAAGAAGAAAGAATTTTTCTCAACAAAACCCACCCGAGGACTCCGGCCTTCTATATTCTACCCAAAATCCACAAGCACCCCACCAAACCACCGGGCAGACCCATTGTCTCCGCCTGTGGTTCATTGCTGGAACCTCTCTCTTTATACACAGACATTTTTATGAAGCCTTTCGTAGGTAAGATGGCTTCTTAACTAAAAGACAGCACTGAAACCATCAAGATTTTGGACTCCATACATTTGACCGCCCAGTCCATTTTGGTCACCATGGACGTTGAGGCATTGTATACCTCCATCCCACAAACTGAGGGCCTACAAGCTCTGGCAACTTGCCTTGAAAAACGAGCGAACACCTCAACCATACCAACTAACTTCTTGGTGGAGTGCATCCGGATCGCCATGGGTGAGAATTTCTTTCTATTCGGCCATCAAATGTACCAGCAAATAAAAGGAGTGAGTATGGGCGCCACTTTAGCCCCGGACGTCGCCAATCTTTACATGGCTCAATACGAAGAAGATCATGTCTACTCTGACAACAATCCGCACAGACCTAACATCAAGGTCTGGCGTCGATACATCGATGACATTTTACTCATTTGGGAAGGAAGCTCTGAGGAATTACTTGCTTTCCACCAATGGCTTAATGCACGGAACGATTACATCAAGTTCACCATTGAATGGGACCACCAAGAGATCAACTTTCTCGACCTACACATCTATCGGTCCGGAGATGCGCTGAAGACGGAACTCTTCAGAAAACCTACCGACAGGAACACCCTTCTCCACTTCACCAGTTACCATCCACAAGGTTTAAAATACAATCTCCCCTACGGTCAGTTTCTACGCATCCGGAGAAATTGTTCTGACAAAGAAAAATTCAACTACCATGCACAACAACTGCAAACACGTCTTGGAGAGAGGGGATATCCCAGGAAGTCCATTAAGACGGCCAAGAAAAGAGCGGCCAACACCGACCGCTCCCTCTGCCTAACTACCAAAGAAAGACACTCTAATGATAGAACTGTCTGCGTCACTACGTACAACCCAGTCAGTAACCTCATCAAAAATACCATCAAGAAACACTGGCATCTGGTAAAAAATGAAGGAACCCTGGCGAAGAAACCTCTGTTCGCCTTCAAGAAAAACAGAAACCTTAGAGACTCCCTGGTCCACACCTTCCTAGAACCTACCAAACCAGTCACCACGCTGTGGAATCTCCCACCAGTGGTGGGGCACTTTAGCTGTGGACATTGCGTCGCCTGCCGCTTCACCACAAACAGCAAAACGTTCATCCATAAGAACCTAATATGGAAACAGAACAGCCACACCAACTGCGAAAGCAAACACGTGATCTACGCTATCAAGTGTCCCTGTGACCTGATCTACGTCGGCAAAACCATTAGACCAGTCAAACAAAGGATCAACGAACACAGATCCTGCATCAAAAACAAAGTAGAGGACAAACCTCTGGTCGAACACTTCAGCCAGAAAAAACATACCCATGAACAATTCACGTGGACCGTGATTCAACAACTTCAGCCTCAGAGACGAGGAGGCGACATCAACATTGCCCTTACCAGACTCGAGCAAAGATGGGTCCACAAATTGAACTCCGTCCAAGACGGCCTCAATATAACCGTTGAATGGAAACATTTTTAGAACATAAATTGCCACCAGCTATGAGTCACCAACATCCTCTCTCTGGTAACGTACCAGTGTCCACTCCACTAGATTGATCTTAATATGTACATTAGACACCTATGTTTTTCTACCGTGTAAATGCTTTGTGCACTGTCACCATCTTCTCTGTGCACACTCGAGACATCGTTGTTTTTTCACCTTATGATGATTTGTTGATTATTACACACCAGAACCCTTTGTATTGAACCACCCACAGTGGGCAGCGAAAACTATCCATCCACTTGGTCGGCCTTCATGTGACCTGCCCGCCTTATCGTGCGAGCTCCCTTTAACAGAAGTCCCCTCTGCCCGTATCTGACTACATTACCCAACACCACACACGTAGTACCGCCTTTCCATTGGAACACGGCGCACTGCCGTTTGATTGGCCCAAGCAGACTGCCGCTCTTGGACCGCGGGATCCCATTCGTTTGTCTCTAGCCACGGGCGGCCATTTATATTATCAACCACGGCACCTTGGTGTCCGACTCATCCGGCTCCCACCAGTCTACGTCCAGCACGGCAGCGTACCACCCAGACTACAGTAAGTCCCCCTACTCTCACGCGGGTTAGCCCTGGTTGCCGGGAACACTTTACTCCCTCAGGTTACCTTTTAATTTTCATTCCAGACTTGGGTCGAGTTATGCCCCACTCCTGCTTCGTGATACTCATGACCACGTAGGCTCGTAGGCAATCACAGCCCTCCACCTGGTGCCACACCCAGCACCGGTCCGCCTGCACTCTTCGCGGCTCACCCGACAGCACCCACCTGCTCCCCTCCGGCGGCAGGTAAGCTGTTTTTTAAGATACTCCGTATGGGGTATCTTTTGGGCATTAATTTGGCCCATATTTAATACCTTGAGAACTTATTGAACAACTACCCGAGATCCTAATAGCTTTGTTTCACCCACAGACACCACGGACAGCACCACTACTGGTGCCCTTTTCCTGACGAAGGCCAGCATAAAGACGGCTACTTCCAAAGCCACTTTCTTTGGCCGAAACACACCCTGTGTCACTCCCTGTGTCGAACTACTCATCACAACAGCATCACTACTTGTACCTGTTCACTTTCAAGATTATTGTGTGCTCTTTGTGTTTATGTTCAACAGCGGGTCCTTATACCCCCTCGATATACGAGGCAATATGCATCTCAATGTAATGCTGACCTCTACACTCCAGAGGTTTGCACCCACCTGTGTCACCACTGCATAACCAACCCTGTCCGTCTTCTCTATACCACCTTTCGTGCTTATCGGAAGTAATGTAAAATAAATTGTACAGATACTTACCTCTTCCTGTGTGATTATAGAATAAACACACACGCCTAGCACCTCTGTGTCTCTGTTTTGGATCTCCCCATCCTGATTATTTTTGTTTATTATACGTATACCCACCTGGGTAAATCGGGACCTAGCCAGGTGCCCTTAAGATTTAAATATATTGAGCGCAACCCGCGGTTGAAGGGCTACTCATCAAACATAGGAGCAGTCATTCTGACATCCTCCTATCTCCAACAAACATGGACAAAGTCAATATTGTGTCTTACACCGATTAATATTTTCGAAAATTACTGGGCACAACCACCACTCTAGGCTCTGAAGGCGGACCCATCGCCCAAGGCGCCAACAGAGATGAATTAGATACCATTTTACAGAAAAAGAAAAAACTCGTAAGAACAGAGATGCATGGTACCTTCATGCTAGAATACCTAAAAGCGGGAATCATTCCCGAAGGTCTACAAGTAAAGAACATCCCCAGGGTGTTCACTGACAATCCGAAATTCAAAGTGAACTTTAGCGGCGTGGGCAACAAATGTAGCCGCGACTGGATAATCCTTATAATCGACACGGCCCAGGAAGAATGTAAAAAACAGGGAGAAGCCCTTGCGACCCTTGAAAAGAAATTCACAGATGACAGAACCATCAGTGACGCACAACAAAAACTACAAAAATTAGAAGAAGAAGTGATTAAATTCAACCAACTAACAGTGGAACGCAAGGTACAGAAATTCAGGAAAGATCTTAACAACTACGCAGAGGAGAAAACCTATCCCTACCTCAAAGAAACATACTACGAGGAACTCCAGCAACAACAGAAAACTAACTACAATAGACGGAACCGGGTAGTCAACTTTTCAGGTAGCTCGGGTTCTTCAGGCGGGAGCACCCCAGGCTCCCCCGGTATCAACGGCAATCAAAATCAACCACCACAACATCCGTTTTTTCAGAGAGGGGGCCAACGGGGCCGCCCGAGAAGGCGCACTCAACAAACCGGACAATACATGAGGACACGCCAGTGGTACTCGAACCAGCCCTAGAGACTATTCCCATCTTCAACTTGTCCTCCAGGCCATTAGCTCAAGCTGAACAGTCGCTCCTCGAGAGGGGCCTTTCCTTTGTTCCAGCTACCAAAGCAGACCCCTTTAACACGGAAGCAGAACTTAGAAGGTTTTTCCGGACCCTCAGGTTGAAATATTTTTTCGAGATACACGTACCCTATAAACAAGATTCCATCAACCAGAGACCAGAGAGGAGTAAAGACAATATCACGGGCTTCAAACCCAAATCCACCTTTTCACCACCCCCACACACGATCCCTTGTGAATTTGAGACGTTTGAGAAAATCGTCATGAAAACAATCACCGACGGGATAAAACAAAAAAACTTCTATCAAGACAACCTGCTACCAACGGAGCGACAGTCCTTGAAGGACCTCCACCTGGATAACACTATCACTATAAAACCAGCAGACAAAGGAGGCGGCATTGTGATCATGAACACCACAGACTATAATCAGGAATGCTTGCGACTCCTCAGCGACAGAACCTCATACAAAATGCTCAACAGGGACCCCACACCACGGCTGCAAGAAGAGATCGTCAACCTTACTAAACATGCCGAAGATCAGGGGTGGATCTGTCAAGAAGAAAGAATTTTTCTCAACAAAACCCACCCGAGGACTCCGGCCTTCTATATTCTACCCAAAATCCACAAGCACCCCACCAAACCACCGGGCAGACCCATTGTCTCCGCCTGTGGTTCATTGCTGGAACCTCTCTCTTTATACACAGACATTTTTATGAAGCCTTTCGTAGGTAAGATGGCTTCTTAACTAAAAGACAGCACTGAAACCATCAAGATTTTGGACTCCATACATTTGACCGCCCAGTCCATTTTGGTCACCATGGACGTTGAGGCATTGTATACCTCCATCCCACAAACTGAGGGCCTACAAGCTCTGGCAACTTGCCTTGAAAAACGAGCGAACACCTCAACCATACCAACTAACTTCTTGGTGGAGTGCATCCGGATCGCCATGGGTGAGAATTTCTTTCTATTCGGCCATCAAATGTACCAGCAAATAAAAGGAGTGAGTATGGGCGCCACTTTAGCCCCGGACGTCGCCAATCTTTACATGGCTCAATACGAAGAAGATCATGTCTACTCTGACAACAATCCGCACAGACCTAACATCAAGGTCTGGCGTCGATACATCGATGACATTTTACTCATTTGGGAAGGAAGCTCTGAGGAATTACTTGCTTTCCACCAATGGCTTAATGCACGGAACGATTACATCAAGTTCACCATTGAATGGGACCACCAAGAGATCAACTTTCTCGACCTACACATCTATCGGTCCGGAGATGCGCTGAAGACGGAACTCTTCAGAAAACCTACCGACAGGAACACCCTTCTCCACTTCACCAGTTACCATCCACAAGGTTTAAAATACAATCTCCCCTACGGTCAGTTTCTACGCATCCGGAGAAATTGTTCTGACAAAGAAAAATTCAACTACCATGCACAACAACTGCAAACACGTCTTGGAGAGAGGGGATATCCCAGGAAGTCCATTAAGACGGCCAAGAAAAGAGCGGCCAACACCGACCGCTCCCTCTGCCTAACTACCAAAGAAAGACACTCTAATGATAGAACTGTCTGCGTCACTACGTACAACCCAGTCAGTAACCTCATCAAAAATACCATCAAGAAACACTGGCATCTGGTAAAAAATGAAGGAACCCTGGCGAAGAAACCTCTGTTCGCCTTCAAGAAAAACAGAAACCTTAGAGACTCCCTGGTCCACACCTTCCTAGAACCTACCAAACCAGTCACCACGCTGTGGAATCTCCCACCAGTGGTGGGGCACTTTAGCTGTGGACATTGCGTCGCCTGCCGCTTCACCACAAACAGCAAAACGTTCATCCATAAGAACCTAATATGGAAACAGAACAGCCACACCAACTGCGAAAGCAAACACGTGATCTACGCTATCAAGTGTCCCTGTGACCTGATCTACGTCGGCAAAACCATTAGACCAGTCAAACAAAGGATCAACGAACACAGATCCTGCATCAAAAACAAAGTAGAGGACAAACCTCTGGTCGAACACTTCAGCCAGAAAAAACATACCCATGAACAATTCACGTGGACCGTGATTCAACAACTTCAGCCTCAGAGACGAGGAGGCGACATCAACATTGCCCTTACCAGACTCGAGCAAAGATGGGTCCACAAATTGAACTCCGTCCAAGACGGCCTCAATATAACCGTTGAATGGAAACATTTTTAGAACATAAATTGCCACCAGCTATGAGTCACCAACATCCTCTCTCTGGTAACGTACCAGTGTCCACTCCACTAGATTGATCTTAATATGTACATTAGACACCTATGTTTTTCTACCGTGTAAATGCTTTGTGCACTGTCACCATCTTCTCTGTGCACACTCGAGACATCGTTGTTTTTTCACCTTATGATGATTTGTTGATTATTACACACCAGAACCCTTTGTATTGAACCACCCACAGTGGGCAGCGAAAACTATCCATCCACTTGGTCGGCCTTCATGTGACCTGCCCGCCTTATCGTGCGAGCTCCCTTTAACAGAAGTCCCCTCTGCCCGTATCTGACTACATTACCCAACACCACACACGTAGTACCGCCTTTCCATTGGAACACGGCGCACTGCCGTTTGATTGGCCCAAGCAGACTGCCGCTCTTGGACCGCGGGATCCCATTCGTTTGTCTCTAGCCACGGGCGGCCATTTATATTATCAACCACGGCACCTTGGTGTCCGACTCATCCGGCTCCCACCAGTCTACGTCCAGCACGGCAGCGTACCACCCAGACTACAGTAAGTCCCCCTACTCTCACGCGGGTTAGCCCTGGTTGCCGGGAACACTTTACTCCCTCAGGTTACCTTTTAATTTTCATTCCAGACTTGGGTCGAGTTATGCCCCACTCCTGCTTCGTGATACTCATGACCACGTAGGCTCGTAGGCAATCACAGCCCTCCACCTGGTGCCACACCCAGCACCGGTCCGCCTGCACTCTTCGCGGCTCACCCGACAGCACCCACCTGCTCCCCTCCGGCGGCAGGTAAGCTGTTTTTTAAGATACTCCGTATGGGGTATCTTTTGGGCATTAATTTGGCCCGTATTTAATACCTTGAGAACTTATTGAACAACTACCCGAGATCCTAATAGCTTTGTTTCACCCACAGACACCACGGACAGCACCACTACTGGTGCCCTTTTCCTGACGAAGGCCAGCATAAAGACGGCTACTTCCAAAGCCACTTTCTTTGGCCGAAACACACCCTGTGTCACTCCCTGTGTCGAACTACTCATCACAACAGCATCACTACTTGTACCTGTTCACTTTCAAGATTATTGTGTGCTCTTTGTGTTTATGTTCAACAGCGGGTCCTTATACCCCCTCGATATACGAGGCAATATGCATCTCAATGTAATGCTGACCTCTACACTCCAGAGGTTTGCACCCACCTGTGTCACCACTGCATAACCAACCCTGTCCGTCTTCTCTATACCACCTTTCGTGCTTATCGGAAGTAATGTAAAATAAATTGTACAGATACTTACCTCTTCCTGTGTGATTATAGAATAAACACACACGCCTAGCACCTCTGTGTCTCTGTTTTGGATCTCCCCATCCTGATTATTTTTGTTTATTATACGTATACCCACCTGGGTAAATCGGGACCTAGCCAGGTGCCCTTAAGATTTAAATATATTGAGCGCAACCCGCGGTTGAAGGGCTACTCATCAAACATAGGAGCAGTCATTCTGACATCCTCCTATCTCCAACAAACATGGACAAAGTCAATATTGTGTCTTACACCGATTAATATTTTCGAAAATTACTGGGCACAACCACCACTCTAGGCTCTGAAGGCGGACCCATCGCCCAAGGCGCCAACAGAGATGAATTAGATACCATTTTACAGAAAAAGAAAAAACTCGTAAGAACAGAGATGCATGGTACCTTCATGCTAGAATACCTAAAAGCGGGAATCATTCCCGAAGGTCTACAAGTAAAGAACATCCCCAGGGTGTTCACTGACAATCCGAAATTCAAAGTGAACTTTAGCGGCGTGGGCAACAAATGTAGCCGCGACTGGATAATCCTTATAATCGACACGGCCCAGGAAGAATGTAAAAAACAGGGAGAAGCCCTTGCGACCCTTGAAAAGAAATTCACAGATGACAGAACCATCAGTGACGCACAACAAAAACTACAAAAATTAGAAGAAGAAGTGATTAAATTCAACCAACTAACAGTGGAACGCAAGGTACAGAAATTCAGGAAAGATCTTAACAACTACGCAGAGGAGAAAACCTATCCCTACCTCAAAGAAACATACTACGAGGAACTCCAGCAACAACAGAAAACTAACTACAATAGACGGAACCGGGTAGTCAACTTTTCAGGTAGCTCGGGTTCTTCAGGCGGGAGCACCCCAGGCTCCCCCGGTATCAACGGCAATCAAAATCAACCACCACAACATCCGTTTTTTCAGAGAGGGGGCCAACGGGGCCGCCCGAGAAGGCGCACTCAACAAACCGGACAATACATGAGGACACGCCAGTGGTACTCGAACCAGCCCTAGAGACTATTCCCATCTTCAACTTGTCCTCCAGGCCATTAGCTCAAGCTGAACAGTCGCTCCTCGAGAGGGGCCTTTCCTTTGTTCCAGCTACCAAAGCAGACCCCTTTAACACGGAAGCAGAACTTAGAAGGTTTTTCCGGACCCTCAGGTTGAAATATTTTTTCGAGATACACGTACCCTATAAACAAGATTCCATCAACCAGAGACCAGAGAGGAGTAAAGACAATATCACGGGCTTCAAACCCAAATCCACCTTTTCACCACCCCCACACACGATCCCTTGTGAATTTGAGACGTTTGAGAAAATCGTCATGAAAACAATCACCGACGGGATAAAACAAAAAAACTTCTATCAAGACAACCTGCTACCAACGGAGCGACAGTCCTTGAAGGACCTCCACCTGGATAACACTATCACTATAAAACCAGCAGACAAAGGAGGCGGCATTGTGATCATGAACACCACAGACTATAATCAGGAATGCTTGCGACTCCTCAGCGACAGAACCTCATACAAAATGCTCAACAGGGACCCCACACCACGGCTGCAAGAAGAGATCGTCAACGTAACTAAACATGCCGAAGATCAGGGGTGGATCTGTCAAGAAGAAAGAATTTTTCTCAACAAAACCCACCCGAGGACTCCGGCCTTCTATATTCTACCCAAAATCCACAAGCACCCCACCAAACCACCGGGCAGACCCATTGTCTCCGCCTGTGGTTCATTGCTGGAACCTCTCTCTTTATACACAGACTTTTTTATGAAGCCTTTCGTAGGTAAGATGGCTTCTTACCTAAAAGACAGCACTGAAACCATCAAGATTTTGGACTCCATACATTTGACCGCCCAGTCCATTTTGGTCACCATGGACGTTGAGGCATTGTATACCTCCATCCCACAAACTGAGGGCCTACAAGCTCTGGCAACTTGCCTTGAAAAACGAGCGAACACCTCAACCATACCAACTAACTTCTTGGTGGAGTGCATCCGGATCGCCATGGGTGAGAATTTCTTTCTATTCGGCCATCAAATGTACCAGCAAATAAAAGGAGTGAGTATGGGCGCCACTTTTGCCCCGGACGTCGCCAATCTTTACATGGCTCAATACGAAGAAGATCATGTCTACTCTGACAACAATCCGCACAGACCTAACATCAAGGTCTGGCGTCGATACATCGATGACATTTTACTCATTTGGGAAGGAAGCTCTGAGGAATTACTTGCTTTCCACCAATGGCTTAATGCACGGAACGATTACATCAAGTTCACCATTGAATGGGACCACCAAGAGATCAACTTTCTCGACCTACACATCTATCGGTCCGGAGATGCGCTGAAGACGGAACTCTTCAGAAAACCTACCGACAGGAACACCCTTCTCCACTTCACCAGTTACCATCCACAAGGTTTAAAATACAATCTCCCCTACGGTCAGTTTCTACGCATCCGGAGAAATTGTTCTGACAAAGAAAAATTCAACTACCATGCACAACAACTGCAAACACGTCTTGGAGAGAGGGGATATCCCAGGAAGTCCATTAAGACGGCCAAGAAAAGAGCGGCCAACACCGACCGCTCCCTCTGCCTAACTACCAAAGAAAGACACTCTAATGATAGAACTGTCTGCGTCACTACGTACAACCCAGTCAGTAACCTCATCAAAAATACCATCAAGAAACACTGGCATCTGGTAAAAAATGAAGGAACCCTGGCGAAGAAACCTCTGTTCGCCTTCAAGAAAAACAGAAACCTTAGAGACTCCCTGGTCCACACCTTCCTAGAACCTACCAAACCAGTCACCACGCTGTGGAATCTCCCACCAGTGGTGGGGCACTTTAGCTGTGGACATTGCGTCGCCTGCCGCTTCACCACAAACAGCAAAACGTTCATCCATAAGAACCTAATATGGAAACAGAACAGCCACACCAACTGCGAAAGCAAACACGTGATCTACGCTATCAAGTGTCCCTGTGACCTGATCTACGTCGGCAAAACCATTAGACCAGTCAAACAAAGGATCAACGAACACAGATCCTGCATCAAAAACAAAGTAGAGGACAAACCTCTGGTCGAACACTTCAGCCAGAAAAAACATACCCATGAACAATTCACGTGGACCGTGATTCAACAACTTCAGCCTCAGAGACGAGGAGGCGACATCAACATTGCCCTTACCAGACTCGAGCAAAGATGGGTCCACAAATTGAACTCCGTCCAAGATGGCCTCAATATAACCGTTGAATGGAAACATTTTTAGAACATAAATTGCCACCAGCTATGAGTCACCAACATCCTCTCTCTGGTAACGTACCAGTGTCCACTCCACTAGATTGATCTTAATATGTACATTAGACACCTATGTTTTTCTACCGTGTAAATGCTTTGTGCACTGTCACCATCTTCTCTGTGCACACTCGAGACATCGTTGTTTTTTCACCTTATGATGATTTGTTGATTATTACACACCAGAACCCTTTGTATTGAACCACCCACAGTGGGCAGCGAAAACTATCCATCCACTTGGTCGGCCTTCATGTGACCTGCCCGCCTTATCGTGCGAGCTCCCTTTAACAGAAGTCCCCTCTGCCCGTATCTGACTACATTACCCAACACCACACACGTAGTACCGCCTTTCCATTGGAACACGGCGCACTGCCGTTTGATTGGCCCAAGCAGACTGCCGCTCTTGGACCGCGGGATCCCATTCGTTTGTCTCTAGCCACGGGCGGCCATTTATATTATCAACCACGGCACCTTGGTGTCCGACTCATCCGGCTCCCACCAGTCTACGTCCAGCACGGCAGCGTACCACCCAGACTACAGTAAGTCCCCCTACTCTCACGCGGGTTAGCCCTGGTTGCCGGGAACACTTTACTCCCTCAGGTTACCTTTTAATTTTCATTCCAGACTTGGGTCGAGTTATGCCCCACTCCTGCTTCGTGATACTCATGACCACGTAGGCTCGTAGGCAATCACAGCCCTCCACCTGGTGCCACACCCAGCACCGGTCCGCCTGCACTCTTCGCGGCTCACCCGACAGCACCCACCTGCTCCCCTCCGGCGGCAGGTAAGCTGTTTTTTAAGATACTCCGTATGGGGTATCTTTTGGGCATTAATTTGGCCCGTATTTAATACCTTGAGTACTTATTGAACAACTACCCGAGATCCTAATAGCTTTGTTTCACCCACAGACACCACGGACAGCACCACTACTGGTGCCCTTTTCCTGACGAAGGCCAGCATAAAGACGGCTACTTCCAAAGCCACTTTCTTTGGCCGAAACACACCCTGTGTCACTCCCTGTGTCGAACTACTCATCACAACAGCATCACTACTTGTACCTGTTCACTTTCAAGATTATTGTGTGCTCTTTGTGTTTATGTTCAACAGCGGGTCCTTATACCCCCTCGATATACGAGGCAATATGCATCTCAATGTAATGCTGACCTCTACACTCCAGAGGTTTGCACCCACCTGTGTCACCACTGCATAACCAACCCTGTCCGTCTTCTCTATACCACCTTTCGTGCTTATCGGAAGTAATGTAAAATAAATTGTACAGATACTTACCTCTTCCTGTGTGATTATAGAATAAACACACACGCCTAGCACCTCTGTGTCTCTGTTTTGGATCTCCCCATCCTGATTATTTTTGTTTATTATACGTATACCCACCTGGGTAAATCGGGACCTAGCCAGGTGCCCTTAAGATTTAAATATCTGTTCCTCTGCATCCTATATGTGACTCATGTCTTCATATAAGGACATATTCATTATTTCATTTAGCACATCTTCATCCTTTTGTGATTCAATTTGAGCGATAGTTATTTGCTTAGACACATCTACCTTTTAGTTAATTTTCTCAGTACGATTGATACATCCGGTGTTAACCGTTAGATTCACCAGTTTAAGGTTTCGAAGGAACTTTCTTGAGCTGTTGTTGCCAAAGTGTTTCTTTTTTGCTTGATTTCTAGTCTTCTTAGTTTGTGGCAGAGTCACTTTATTCTTTTCTGTCATCTGATTCCCGGCAGTAAAGATAGGAAAGACAGCATCTAATGTTCCTTTAGTCAGGTCAATACGTTCCAACTGGGTCTGATCGAGCCCAGTAATCCCATCTCCATTTTTTGATGTAGAAGGATTTGATGTCTTGTCAAGCACCACTCCCTCTATGTTCTTTAAAGTAGGCTGAGTAGCTGCGTTATCAATCGTTGAGCAATCTGTTTGTATGATAGCACAGTTGTTGTCCAGACCGATTTGGTCAGGTGATTCATCCGGTCCCAACTTAGTGTCAGGTTTGACGCTGCCACAGGTTGTGCGTTAGTTAAATATGTAGATTCATTCTAAAACTTCCAGCCATCACCTCTTTGTTTTTGCTTTGTCATCCCGAGTGGGACGGGTATGCCCAGACGTGGGTCCCTTGCCTGCTGGGCCTAGAGACCCAAGCTACTCCTCACTGATGAGCCCCAACAAGGGCGAAACTTGTTTGGGGATGCTTGTGGTCTCGTGCAGAAGGGATGTGACCTTGCAGTTTGGGCTGGATTGCCCTTTTTGGGGTGGGGCCAAGCCTGATTTGCATATGGTCTTTCCCCTTCTGTAATGGCTTGGCAGGTGAAGTATAATACAATAAAGAGTAAGATAACACGTCTTGTTTTACTTACATCCAACCCCCTTTACACAGGAACTCTATAAGGTTTTCCGGCATCACTAGTCCTGAAAAAATGGACCGTCTGCTATGATTGATTAAAAAATGTGTATAACAAATTTTTATTCAAATAATTCGAACTGAATTTAAACATAAAACACTACCCTCACCTAACACAGTGTACTAAACACTAAAAAACAGTTACTAAAACATGAAATACAAAGTTCACTCATTTGCATGACACAAAAGATATCACATAACATAACACAAAAAAATCTCAATGTGTCTCTAAAACAACAACCATCCCAACATGTTTCTGTTCTTCACTGCCCAGTTCGGGCGAACATTCTTCAGGGGAAATTTTTTTAAAAAAAGCATCCACTAATCTCTTCAACACCGTGCTGAAAGGGTAGATTCAAACTTCTATACAGGCAAAGGAAGGAAAGAACCTCCGAGCCTGTAAGAGTAAAAGGAAAAACTAATGAGTTCCAAAAAGAGGGAAAGGAAGTACTACAAAATGTAGAAAAAGAACATGGCATAGAGGTTATGCCACACTCACACGGGTCCCAACAGGGCACCCACAAATTTACCTTTAAATGGTGAAACTTCAAAGCGCGTCACAGGATGACAAATTCGCTGGTCTCTCGCCAAATGAGAGACCACTACTTCACAAAAGCGTCATAGTCCGCTAAAGTATCGCCACACCTAAATGAGACAGAACCAATACACAGAGACCACATGCTCTGTTATATCCAGAAAGGGGCTTCAAAATGCAATTACACATGAAAACAGGGCTCCAAATATCATAAAATAAATTACCTTCACAGATGTAGGGATCAAGACTGTAACAAGCAAAGCAGCAATCAACGTGTTTGCAAAGGAGAAATCCACACAGTCAAGCCGTAAAGTATCAA
Source organism: Ambystoma mexicanum (assembly GCF_040938575.1). Taxonomy (NCBI): domain Eukaryota; kingdom Metazoa; phylum Chordata; class Amphibia; order Caudata; family Ambystomatidae; genus Ambystoma; species Ambystoma mexicanum. Next base: position 396,553,268 of record NC_090926.1, on the reverse strand, counting down.
TCTGGAAAATTATCACACACAGAACCACAAAAAAAGTCCATCGATGGACTTTTTTTCCAACACTGAGTAGTGTAGTCCTTTTTCTATGTTGCCAGGTCCGTTCCAACATGGCCCTTCCTTTTGATGGACTTTCCTTCCTACACTGAGTAGTGTAGTCCTTTCTTTGTGTTGCCGCACGACCATAGACGTACTGTTAGTGTGCAGCAGTTTTTGGTTTCACTGAATTCAGTGTTGGCTGTGTGCGTTTGGAAGCTGCCATTAGAGTGATTTAATCCCTCTGAGTGTACAGGTGAGTCATTAGCATTGTGGTTCTGTGTGTGATAATTTTCCCACTGCCGGTACATTCCCTTCCTGTACGCGTGGGGTAGTTTGGTTATCTTTTACCATGGGTTTCCCACGTTGTGTAGGATGGACAGCATGGAAGTTTTTTCTGCATTCTATATATTGTACGGGCACTTAGTCTTAATCACGAGGGTGAAATAAAAGCACTCCCATCGGTACATGTTGAAGGGTGATGGCAGACATATGGTGTTCATTGCCATGCATCCATTGTTTTCCAGATTGATACTTGTGTGGATTTCTCCTTTGCAAACACGTTGATTGCTGCTTTGCTTGTTACAGTCTTGATCCCTACATCTGTGAAGGTAATTTATTTTATGATATTTGGAGCCCTGTTTTCATGTGTAATTGCATTTTGAAGCCCCTTTCTGGATATAACAGAGCATGTGGTCTCTGTGTATTGGTTCTGTCTCATTTAGGTGTGGCGATACTTTAGCGGACTATGACGCTTTTGTGAAGTAGTGGTCTCTCATTTGGCGAGAGACCAGCGAATTTGTCATCCTGTGACGCGCTTTGAAGTTTCACCATTTAAAGGTAAATTTGTGGGTGCCCTGTTGGGACCCGTGTGAGTGTGGCATAACCTCTATGCCATGTTCTTTTTCTACATTTTGTAGTACTTCCTTTCCCTCTTTTTGGAACTCATTAGTTTTTCCTTTTACTCTTACAGGCTCGGAGGTTCTTTCCTTCCTTTGCCTGTATAGAAGTTTGAATCTACCCTTTCAGCACGGTGTTGAAGAGATTAGTGGATGCTTTTTTTAAAAAAATTTCCCCTGAAGAATGTTCGCCCGAACTGGGCAGTGAAGAACAGAAACATGTTGGGATGGTTGTTGTTTTAGAGACACATTGAGATTTTTTTGTGTTATGTTATGTGATATCTTTTGTGTCATGCAAATGAGTGAACTTTGTATTTCATGTTTTAGTAACTGTTTTTTAGTGTTTAGTACACTGTGTTAGGTGAGGGTAGTGTTTTATGTTTAAATTCAGTTCGAATTATTTGAATAAAAATTTGTTATACACATTTTTTAATCAATCATAGCAGACGGTCCATTTTTTCAGGACTAGTGATGCCGGAAAACCTTATAGAGTTCCTGTGTAAAGGGGGTTGGATGTAAGTAAAACAAGACGTGTTATCTTACTCTTTATTGTATTATACATATTGATATCCCTGTCAGTAGAGTAGGATGTTATTATAGGGACTGTGTATACCTATTTGAACATACTTGGCAGGTGAAGAACAGTGGTCTGGAGGGTTGCCCAGAGCAATGACAGTGGTTAAGATTCCTTCTAAACCTTCCAGCCATCGACTCTTTCTTTTTGCTTTGTCACCCCGAGTGGGACGCGTATGCCCAGACGTGGGTCCTGTGCCTGCTGGGCCTAGAGACCCAAGCTACTCCTCACTGATGAGCCCCAACAAGGGCGAAACATGTTTGGGATGCTTGTGGTCTCGTGCAGAAGGGATGTGACCTAGCAGTTCGGGCTGGACTGCCCCTTTTGGGGTGGGGCCAAGCCTGATTTGCATATGGCATTTTCCCTTCTGTAATGGCTTGGCAGGCGAGGAACGGTGGTCTGGAGGGTTGCCCAGAGCAGTGCCAGTGGTTAAGATTCCTTCTAAACCTTCCAGCCATCACCTCTTTGTTTTTGCTTTGTCACCCCGAGTGGGACTCGTATGGCCAGACATGGGTCCTGTGCCTGCTGGGCTTAGAGACCCGAGCTACTCCTCACTGATGAGCCCCAACAAGGGCGAAACATGTTTGGGATGCTTGTGGTCTCGTGCAGAAGGGATGTGACCTAGCAGTTCGGGCTGGACTGCCCCTTTTGGGGTGGGGTCGAGCCTGATTTGCATATGGCCTTTCCCTTTCTGTAATGGCTTGGCAGCGGAAGAACAGTGGTCTGGAGGGTTGCCCAGAGCAGTGCCAGTGGTTAAGATTCATTCTAAACCTTCCAGCCATCACCTCTTTGTTTTTGCATTGTTACCCGAGTTGGACGGGTATGCCCAGACGTGGGTCCCGTGCCTGCTGGGCCTAGAGACCCAAGCTACTCCTCACTTATGAGCCCCAACAAGGGCGAAACATGTTTGGGGATGCTTGTGGTCTCGTGCAGAAGGGATGTGACCTTGCAGTTCGGGCTGGATTGCCCCTTTTGGGGTGGGGCCAAGCCTGATTTGCATATGGTCTTTCCCCTTCTGTAATGGCTTGGCAGGTGAAGAACAGTGGTCTGGAGGGTTGCCCAGAGCAATGACAGTGGTTAAGATTCATTGTAAACCTTCCAGCCATCACCTCTTTGTTTTTGTTTTCTCTACATCTGATGACAGAGGAGTTGTCTGGTGATGCACGGGACTTGTCCTTCGTGACCTGTTGTAGGTACTGAGTGGTTGTTCTTAGGAAGACATCTACAGAAACCATGCTGCATAGGATCTGGTTGTTCAATCGGTAAGGCTTGTTTTTGTTTTAATAAGCTTATAGCTTCTCGGGCAACCTCTGCAAGAAGTGTTTTGTCTTCGCTATTATTCAGTTTCTGGTCTGCTAGCACTTTCAGGGAGCCCTCCATGTTATGTGTTTCCAGAATCTTTAGTACAAGAGAGCAATTGTTGTTTTCCATTTTGGACATTTTGGCATTCATAAGGGCATTCAATGTACTCAAATCTTTCAAATTTTCATTCAGGTGCTCATACATCTTCAAGTAAGGTGCTAGGGTAATGGAGATGGCCGACATTAAAATCGGTTGCATCTCTTTCAAAACCACTGCACCTACTGCTTCTAGGTCTTTATTTGCCACTTTATTTCGACAAAGGGCAGCGGGATACAACCGCCTTACTTTTGGAAAAGCACGTTCCGCAAACGAAAAATCAGAGGAAGACTCATTTGAAGTGGTTTCAGGACAATTGGTGCACAAAGGGGGTGCGAAATATTGGGCCTGTTAATTGACAGTTGTTCAGGCGTTGGAGTGCCACAGCTGTGTGTGTTCACCAATTGACTTGTATTTCTTATTTGTGAACAATTTAGCGGAGGTGAGCAGCTTGCCTCAATTCTTCTCCGTTTTAAGGCCCCACTTGTCCATTTGTTCACCAGAGGAGCCGTTAACGGTGGTATGTTTTTTTTGCAAGGCAACTGCTCTTTACACAGTATAGGATCATCGTTCTCTGCAATGCTCATATTTTTAGTTAAATTCTTTGTGTTAATCACAGAGTTTAATTGGGTGAAGTCCATCAGTAGCTTGTTCACCACGTCTAACGACTTCCTCCGTTCAGTGATTGCACCATCAGATTGTCCATTTAGGCCTGATCTTTGTTCTAAAGATGTGGTTTTCCACATCTCTGTCAGTGGCATAGTCTAATCACAAGCAGTGTTTAACTGCAAGATATTTCCTAGGGTCGTATCAAACTAATCATAGAAAACAGAACTCAATCTTTGATTGTTTTTGTCTGCAGACTTAACCCCTTGGTCTTTGGTCATCTCAATAGAGGTCAGTTTCCTTGTATTTTTGTTTACTTCAAGGGAAGTGTTAAGTTGCTTGTTAATGTTCACACTGCTGGAATCATTGCGCCTCTCAGCATCACCGTCACTGGCATTTTTACAAGGAATTGTCTCCGAGCCATGAGTTTCAAGCACTCACTCCACTAATCCAGAGTCCGTCTGCAGCGCTCTGTCCCGTCCCCCAAGCAGACGCTCGCAATGGCGCAGAGGCTCCACGGAACCCGCAACCACCTCCGGGGCCGCGGGGAGCCGGCCCGAAGGACCCTGTGCGCACCCAGACACGGGCACAGAGAGCCCCCCACCACCCAAATGAGACCCAGAACATGCCGTCCACGCGAGCTCATGCAAGGTCGAAACAGATCCCGCTGTGCCACCAGCCTCCACCCCTCCACACAGTGAGATTATTTGATCTGTGGCATCGGGATATCGATGTTGGATCTCAGGATCTTCCGATCCAACATTAACCTTAAGTGGAAATTGAAATGTGTTTGTGTCATTTGGGAACTCGTTGGGTACAGGTTTCAAGGGTTTCAAGGGCTTGAGACGTGAGTTTCAGGATGGGGCTGGGACATGGTTCACATCTTGTGTCAGTTGAGTGACATGCATATCACTTAGGTTTTTGAAGGGTTTGTTGTTTGGAGTGCATATACCATTTGCACTTACTTGGTTTTCCGAGTTCAGCACATCAATGTCTCGCCGTAGGTGCCTCTGCAGTAGACGGTGTGTTACGGGCTGTGTAGCTCTTGCATGCTTTGTTTTCACTGCTAGTTCCGACACAGCCTGTAGGCGGGCTTGGTCCTGCATCTCTTTTCTGCAAGCTCGAGTCACCAACCTCCAACCTCCCAAGAACTCCCCAAGACTCTCAAGACTCAGGTCTGACTCCGTGTCCGCTCCACGGAGGACTTTGAGTTTTAACAATAAGGCTTTGGCTCCACTGCCTTGGCACAATGGAAATGAAAGAGTCACTGCTCCACACTGCACGCTGTAGACTCTCAAGACTCAGGTCCGACTCCATCCTTTTGAGTGATGGATTGTACAAAATGTAAACCTTTGAATAAATAGGTAGGAAAATATGAAGTGTGGCCTATTTTGTGCAGGGTGTTTTGGGACTTTTCTTACACATACTCCGGGGTGAAAGGGATCACACCCTGTGCAGTGTCCAGGTGGTGACTCTATGTTGCCGGCACCACTTTTCCAGTACTCAAGCAGCTGGAGCTCCGACACGGCCTGATGACCAGTACAGAGGGTACACATCATAATGCTCATTTATTGACAACCCTGCATGGAAAGACAAACATGTGAAAAAATTGAGTGGCTGCTGGATATGGGGAGGCTGCAGTGAGTGAGATCGAGCTAACAAGGTCAACTTTTACGCGTGCCAATCAGGGCTCAAGTCGAGGGTACACGCGGAGGGACGGAGTCCACCCACTTTTTTCAGAGGGTGGACTCAGTCCCCCCCAGCTAAAATAAGAAACAATGAATGACCAGTTTTGATGTATGCATCAAAGCTGAGCACAGGGATCGAATCACAGTCTGATTTGTAGGCCGGACATTTCACCACTGCACTACATAACCTGATGAAGAATAACAAACCAAAGATAAATTGACCCAATTTGGTACTGAATGTCTCAGGGAAAACATTTCTATTGGTTCTTGGAGTTTAAAACATGCACACTGTTTAACGTTTTCAAAAACACTATTAGAAGAAAATATCCGCTCTTGGTTTTGTGTGTGTTGTTTGTATGAAAGGCAAATGCCATTTGTCCTGTGAAATTTGGGTGGTTATGCAGACCCAATTTAATGAAATGTGCATATTTTACCTTGATATGCTAATTTCTGGTCATGTCACATTGCACTGCATTTGTTGATGAGTCCCCCCACTTTAATTTTTAGGACTTGACCCCTGGTGCCATTTAACAAGCATTAAACATGTAATCAAAGGTTGAAAGACCCTGCCGCTGCCCCGCTGACAGCCATAGCTTGGTGCAGGATAAAGGTTGCATGTGACCCCTCCCAACACCGCGATGTGCAGCACAGGGAGCCTTTGGGCCTCATTACAACTCAGGCGGTCCGGAAGTAACGGTGGCGGTAAACCCGCCGCCACCGTTGTTTCCGGACCGCCTGATCCCGACTCCTGCAGGCGGGAGGTGATGTTCCCGCCAGGTCTGACCTGGCGGGTTTAACACCGCCCGCCTGCAGGCGGGCGAGGAAACACCGGCAGCATTACGAGATGCTGCCGGTGTTTCCATGATCCCCATTCCCATCGAGTCCTATAGGACTCGATGGGAATGGGGGTTAACACCATTCCACCTCCGTGATTCCCGGGAAACTGGGGTTGTAATGCCCCGGTAATTCCGGGAATCACGGATGCGGAATGGTAATACGAGTCCGGCGGTAATCAGGCGGTTTTACCGCCGCGGTTACCGCCGGACTCGTCTCCACTTAAAGCACGGAAACAGCGGCAGCTCTGCAGGACGTGAGGCGCACATAGAGTGGGTCTAGCTGACAAAGCCGCCTCCAATGCTTCATTCCAAATAGGAAACACCATTGTAAAGTTACATATGAACGCAATAAGGCGCACGCCTCCAGTGAAATGCAAAACAAATCTCACTAACTCACTGGCGCGAGGGTCGTTCAAACATAGGCTGCAATGTCTAAACCATCCTCACGCAAAATGACCAGCGCCGAAATGGCTTTCACGCCAGTCTGGCCGCGCCAAAAGGCGTACTGTGACCAAAGTGGCGCGCCAAAACGGTCGGCCAACGGTTATTGCCATCACATTTTCTGAAACGATGGACTCTTAATTTCCCTGAATGGCTTGCTGTCTTGCAGCTGGTGCTGCCCCATGGCTGCTGATGAGCAATCAGGCTCGGGGCGAGGGGTCCACTCAGCACACCTTAGACAAGAGAGAGAATAACATAAGTGCAAGTGTTATTGAAGTGCTGTGCTGCTGAATAACACTCAATTGAAAATCACTTGCTTTGGAATTGTTCTCAAAGTGCTTTGTTCATTTTGGCTTTTGACGCTGTATGAATCTTTGAAATCTGTTTGGACTTCTGTGAGCAGATCTAGGTTTACGTTGAATTGTATAAGAAATATGTCTATTTTGTCATTATTATACTGCTGATATATATAGTGAACACTGATGCCATTAGGGGGTGCCAGAGAATTGCCTGATGCAGTGGCTTTTCCACAGCCAATGGAAAACCCCTCCACCTCCCACCAAAGGCTCTCATGCTGGACCATCTGCCAAGCTTCTCTGCCCCTTCACACCCTCTGAAATGTTGTGGGAGAAGATGCGCAGTTTGAAATCAGAAAACTAATCCTGATATTCCCCCATCACTAAAATGGTTTAATCTTGGGCGCATTATCTAATCTCTCCGAGCCTTAGCCCCTTGTATTTGGCAAAACTGTCAGCTCACATAAGGTTGAGCAAATTTAAGAACTCGCGCTTCTAAAAGCTAAAAGTAACATGGCCGTCCAGTTCCTCATCTACATGTAGGCTCCCTTATGCAAGACTCCTACTCAGAGGTTTGGCTACACTGAACGTGCAACATGCCCTCACTTTTCCAACCCACATCTTTCCTAAAGCATTAAGGAGCCCTGTCGAGGGATCATACACGATTAACACAGATGGAAGGAACTGAAGCAGTTTGTGATGCCTCGTCATTAAAAGCACTCAGTAGCTCTTAAAAACATATATTTTTTAATCATGTTATTACGTATTTCCTTGAACTGAATTATCATAGGTCTGACAGAACATTTTGCAAACACATTTGTGGAACATGAATGAGGCTACACTATACACATTTTTACATGGAGTACTTTCAACGCAAATACAAATGTCATTCGGAACAGTGGACAAAAGGAGGAGCTATTTGTGCCAGACAAATCAAGGATGTATTTATATCAAGTGATGGATTACAACACGACGTGGTGACACAATGCACAGCTGTACAGTTTCTGTTAGGCCAAAAAACAGTAACCATTTTAGATTCTCAAGTCACAATATCCAATGAACATTACCCCTGCTAGCTGCGCAGGGAGTATTAATTCTATTAAAGACTAGTAGGCGAGCATTATGCTTCATCTTTCTTTATTCTACTCTTCAGCAGTTCAACAAAAACACATATAAAACCTTTGAAAAGTGTCCGACAAACATTTCTCATTTTCAAACTACAAAATCCATGAGTCCTTGTAGTCCAAACCCTCTCAGCCAGTCACAACCCACTTCCTGTGCTTGTGCTCCTCCTCTGCTTTTACTTGCTCTGAAACTTTCATAACTTACATAAACTTTATCCTCGCTAGCGATGCGAGGTCTTCCTGAACTTAAGAACTGAACTGATGGCGAGTCGCCGACCTCCTGCATCATTCTCTGTCTTCAGTTATTCTTCTGGTCTTCCCCTAAGAGGCAATATAATAGGAGATTTTAGGGTGGAGTCTATGTAGTGTACTTACTATCATAAAACAATGCAAATATAGACAGTACAATACTCGGGTAGGAATTTAATGCTCGCCTCCTAGTCTTTAATAGAATTAATACTGCCTGCGCAGCTAGCAGGGGTAATCTTCATTCTAAGACAAGCTGGAGGCGAGCATTATGCTTGTTCAAAGCCCCCTAACACTGTCCTTGCTAAACTCTCTGCTGGTTTAAAATAAAATTCTTTAAACATGCGTTCACACGACCAATCAGCTGCTAACATGATTTCACTTAAAGACACTCCTGCTCTCACAGCTCTCGAGGCCATTGCTCCTCTAACTGAATGAGCTCCATACATGCTCACATCCACACCTGCTGCTTGCATAATCTCTTTGACCCATCTCGCGATGGTTGCCGTAGCTACTGCGTGATAAGGCTTCCTACGTGCTATTAGGAGCTGTGTGGTACCTACCGCCCTATATTCTGCCGTCCTGTTCTCGTATTCCTTAATGCAACGTGCCACGCACCATTTTGCATTATTCGGGAAGTAGGGATAGTGGACCGTAGTGGTCCCCGTCTTGGTCCTTTTGACTATTGAGAAAGTCACTCCTTCCGGTCCGAAGGACCTTCTGGTAATCTCCAGTGCCTTCACTTCTGACACTCGTTTGCAGGAGACTAGACATAATAGCATATCTAGTTTACCCGATATCTGCTTGAGGGAGAGATACTTATCTGTTGGCCAATCTGATAGGAGTCGTAATACTACTGCTACGTCCCACGTTGACCTATGCCTTGGCTCTGGTGGAACTTTAAATTTTGCACCTCTGATGAGCCTTGCTACTGCCGGGTGTTCCCCTGCCGGAGCTCCCTCAATTGGCATATGACCTGCAGAAATTGCTGATCTATATACTCCTATAGTGCGGAAAGCTCTACCGTCCTGCAACAAGTTCGCTAGAAAATTCAGTATCTCCACTACAGGAGCTCAAATGGGATGAACACTTCTGTTCTTACACCAGCTTGTCCATTTCGCCCAAGCTGCGTCATAGCTCCTCCTCGTGGATGGAGCCCAGGATTCAGCGATAAGCTCTGCAGCGTGTGCCGAAATTCCTGGCAGTGCCCAGCGTCTCCTGATATCCTGCACGCGGCTAGCGAGAGTGTCCCTCTCACTCTCAGAGAGGATGATATGACCCAGCTGTGTCCATGAGCAGTTGCTCCCCTTCGGGGAGGATTCTGGGTATGTCCGTCACTAACTCCATTAGCGTTGGAAACCATACCAGAGATTTCCACAAGGGCACTACCACCACCAGCTCCGCTTTCTCCCTCCGACATTTCGCTAGAACTCTGTTCAGCATTACGAAGGGAGGAAAAGCGTAATGAGGGCCTCCTGTCCACTCCTGTAGGAAGGCGTCGGTTCCCTGTGCTCCCGGATCTAATCTCCAGCTGAAGTAGACTTTCGTCTGCGTGTTGAGCCGGGAAGCGAACAGGTCCGTGTGTAATGGCCCCCATCTCGTGTTCAGTTTCTGAAACACTGCTGGATCCAGTCTCCAGTCGCTGGAGTCTGTCAGATAACGCGAGTTCCAGTCTGCTACTACGTTCAGAGTACCTGGGAGATACTCTGCCGTCACTGACGTTTCTGATCGTAGGCAAAAGTGCCACAAGTCCTTCGCTAGCTCTGCTAGCATTTTGGACCTTGTACCGCCTAGGTGGTTGATATAGCGTACTGCCGATATGTTGACCATCTTCAAACGGACACAAGATTTCACTCTTTCTCTCGTGAATGATCTGATCGTGAACGATCCTGCCAGGAGCTCCAGGCAATTTATGTGAAGGTGAAGTTCCTCTTCGCTCCACTTGCCTCCGGTCTGTAAGGGCCCACATCTGGCGCCCCAGCCTTTCTGGCTGGCATCTGATTCTATGACCAGGTCCAGTCTGTCTCTGAATATGGCTCACCCATTCCAGGCTTCCATATTCTTAAACCACCACTCTAGCTCCGTAATGGACTCCGGCTCTAGCGGTACTAACTGATGATATTTCAAACCCTGTTGAAGGTGTCTTATCTTCAACCTCTGCAGCGCCCTGTAGTGCAAAGGGCCTGAAAATATGGCTTGGATAGACGCTGCCAGCAGGCCCACTATCCTTGCCAAGGTTCTGAGAGATACTTGCCGTTTCTCTAAGCATGCTCTGATCTCTCTCTTGATATCTCTTATCTTTCGAGGCGGAAGTTCTAATGTCGCTTTCTTGGTATCTAGCACAAAGCCTAGGAAATCTAATCTTTGCGCTGGCGTGGTATCGGACTTCTCTGTATTCACTACAAATCCCAGTGATCCTAGAAGGTCCTGCACCCACTTTGTCTGGTATACTAGAACCTTCTAGGAGTAAGAGATCGTCCAGGTAAATGATCATCCTGAAACCTTTCTCTCTGATCGCTGCCGCTACCGGTTTCATCAGCTTCGTGAAAGCCCAAGGCGCTGATGCAAGACCGAAAGGCATCATCCTGAATTGCCAGAACTGACCTTGCCAGCGAAAAGCTAGAAATGGTCTGTACTCCTTGAGTACTGGGATCGTCAGGTATGCGTCTTTCAAGTCGAGGCGCTTCAACCAGTCTCCCTCTCTCAAGGAGTCTCTGAGTTGAAGGAGTCTCTGAGCTGATTCAAGCCCTCCCTCTTGAAATGTCAGTATATGATCCACCCAGCTCTTTGAGATTTATAACCGGGCATACTTTCTCCTTCCTGTGGACCAGAAACATGTTGCTCACAAACCTTGGGGTTGACTCGCATCTTTCTATCGCTTGCTTGAGCACTAACTGCGCTAGCTCGCTGTCTAAGCATGCTTGTCCCGCTTGCGCTAGTCTCTGCTTCTGGGGTCTGCCTTGCTGTACTGGATCTTCTATAAAATCTAGATGCAAACCTCTGACGGTCTGCAATATCCAGGAATCGCTTGAAAGCGTGCGCCAATTCTCTAAAAACATGCGCGTCCTCCCTCCTACGGGAGGATACTGACTCACTCTCACCTGGTGTAAAGCCTTGACCGCGTCCTGTTCCTCTGGCCCTGCGTCCTCTCTGGAATCTCCCTCTGGACAGGAAGAAGGTGTCTTGGCCCTTGTTCTCCCAGTATTGTGCTCTGGGGTTTTGGGATCTTCGTCCTCCATGATTGCGACTGGCTGCACGACCCCTGAAGCGGCCGGTCCCGCCAAAAACTCTACTTGGGAAGATTTTGCGGATCGATGCTTGAGCTTTTTCTAGTGACGCATATGTTCCGACAAAGCGTCCCATCTACTTCCCAAATGTCTCTCCAAACAAGAGACCCTGGGCTCGTTCTCCTGCCTCTTTTGTTGCCAAATCACTAAGTTTCGAATCTATTTTCAGTAGGAGACCTCTTCTCCTCTCTGACGCGATGGCACAATTCGCATTTCCGAGGAGGCAGACTGCTCTCTGAGCCCAACCTGCGAGAGCTTCGGGGTCTAATTCTTCCCTGGTATCCTTTGCTCTTTCGGCGAGGTCCATGATCTTGGCTAGTGGACCAGCCAGGTCCAACACCTTCTCCTGGCAGCTTCTCCAGGACCTATCAATGCCTTTGAAGGGATCTTCCGCCGATTTTGAAACAAAGGTTAGCATTTTCGGGTCAAGTTTGGTGGTCTCCGCTACCTTTCCTGGGAGGTCCAGCCATGGACACTCTGCCCGTAGGCGCTGTCTGACATCCTTATCCAGCGCTTTGCGTAACCTTGCCGCCATATATTGGGTTACTCGGGGGGATGGTTGCCACTCTGTGGACCTTGGATTCCGTATGCTGTCCGGGTCAAACATGTCGTCATGGGCTTCCAGAAGGTGTTTCTCCTTTCGCGTCCTTTTGCCTCCACTGGGTGCCACCTAGTTGTCGTCTGTGACCTCTTCATCTCCCTGGGAGGTCTGATCATCTACTGGCTCCTCTTCCGAGCCTGGGTCTTCTCCAGTGATATCTTCCCCTGGAGAGGGGGTCATGAGGTGTGGCACTGATTGACGCTGTAGATAAGCCTCTTTCAACTTAGCAAATGCGTCTGTCACCTCCGGGGCCTTCTCTTCTGCCCCTTCTAAAGAGCCTCGGGGGTCGTCAGAGGGTTTCCTCTTGAGGGCTATCTTACTCCCCTTGCTCCCTTTTTCCAAGGGTTCCGTGAGCGTGCGCTTCAAGTTCTTGGTGCTTGTACTGGGCTGGGAGAGCACAGCCTCCAATGAATCCAGTCTCTCCTGTAGGGGCCTGACCCCTTCTGCCACTGCATCTATAAGGGAGGTTCCCAGCACTTGCTTGAAACTGTCAGCGAGGTCCTGACCCTGCTCCTCCTCGCTCCACTCGAAATCTGACATCTTACTGCTGTGCTGTGTGCCTAAAATACCTGAGACAGGTGTCTTAGCACGCCCACTGCTCCCTTAATATGTTCTGATATTTTTTATTTATACATTTTTTTTTTTTCAAACTCTTCCTTGTGGCTGCACCAACATGAATGTCTTATGCTTTCTGGCTGTTGCGAGAAAACTCGCTTCCTTGCGCTGTCTTTCTGATGTCTTAACAGTGAGGAAGTGCCCAGGACTCTCCTGACGCCTGCCGCACCTTCTTTCTCAGCTGCTCGTGTCAGTCGGCAATTGCTGTTATACAGAAATATCGTCGCATAAAAGCGACGCTCGAAATATGCGCGCGAGGAAAACTCGCCCTAAGCCCCTCCCACCAGCGGGTGGGGGCCTACTCGTGGGAGTACTATTCGCTAGTCTCCTGCACAGTGCTCCGCCCACCCGCGGGTGGGGGCTATCACTCTTTGGTGCGCTTCTGAGCTCGCGGGCACCGGCTTCTCCTACGCAAGGGTTGGGGCCGGTCTTCGCGAGCGCCTGAACGCGGCTACGTAGTCCGCGAGGCTGGCTGCCCCCTGAGGTGCTGAAATTGCGACACGGGGTCGCCGCCTCGCGGACTCTACCTACTTACTCACCTGATGAGCCTGATGAACCTCTGTAGAGAGCTATAAACCTGCAACCACAACGCGCGTGTAATAAGATATATATACACCGTACTGTATTGTAACGTAGTACGCACGCTCTTCTAAAACATCAAATTCTTCACAACTTCTTTCGCTCAACTACATGCGCGCATCTGAATATCCACAAAGACATTCTTGTCTTAATACTCTTCTCTTAACATTCTATCCCTCCCTTCCCGTCCATTCACACAGACATACGGAGAGGGAAAAGTTTGGTACTTATCTGCTAGAAGAGCAGTTAAAGAAGAGGAGGAGCACAAGCACAGGAAGTGGGTTGTGACTGGCTGAGAGGGATTGGACTACAAGGACTCATGGATTTTGTAGTTTGAAAATGAGAAAAGTTTGTTGGACACTTTTCAAAGGTTTTATATGTGTTTTTGTTGAACTGCTGAAGAGTAGAATAAAGAAAGATGAAGCATAATGCTTGCCTCCAGTCTTGTCATAGAATTTGCCTATTTTACAACTGTTTACAAAAATCGCTGATCAAAATTCTGTTTCACAAACAAGAGCTATAGATCCATTGAAAACAATGTGAGCTTAAGGTAGTCACAACATTGAAAGTTTTAATAAAGAAGTTTAAAAAATAAGAGAATGTAGGCTGAAAAAAGATGGTCCCCGCTGTTGGGTGCATTCGTCGTGAACCAAAGTGTTTAGGAGATGGATTCCCCAAACGTGAAGCACTCTTTAAATCAACAAAATGGAATGCGAATTTCTCCTTGGTTGAGATCCACCAATGATGTCAGCAACTTTATTGACCTCACAGTCGTGTTGTCAACAGGTGCAGCCCTAATTACAAAATCTGCTGCTACTTAGAGGTCATCATTGATTTTTGGACAGACCACTGTTTATGACCAATAGTTGCAGAAATGACTACATAGCCACAGTCTTAGGGCGCGTGTAGCCATGGCCTTAGTATTTAGTAGTTAATTCGGATTCCCTGATGAAGACGTTGTCAAAATAAACCAATACCTCGAAACCGGTGGAAACGGAACTTGATTGGTGATGCGATCATATAATTTACAACCATCATTAAGACCTACTCCATGGCGACATATATAACATCTGTTGAATATTATGTTTTCATTCATGTTGCCTTTGAACATTATTCATAATGTATCTTATTGTGTTTGTCTGTATGAGAATGCCTGTGGAATTAATTAATGGATTGTGTTGTGCAGAAATGATAAATACTATGTACATTGCTTTAGATGTGATTTTACCTGCAACCTAAGTGTCGCCCTTAGTGATGATGTATTCATGATTAGTTGTCATTTATAACTTTTGTATCAGTTTAAATAAATAATTTTGATGCGACTTTACTAAACGTAGTCCTCTGGATACTGGTTCTGCCTACATTGTCTTGATAATTCCCTGGTCCAGAGTGTGGGGTTTCCCTGCTTTTCGGCACACTAATTAAAAAATAAGAGATCAGTTTTCGGAAAAAGAATATTTACCAACAGTGGTACAAACTGCTTTTCAAAAAGATCAGCACCTACAAAGTTCAGATGTATTGAAAACCAAAGTGCGCCAGAAGAAAGATGACTATTTGAATTGTACTCTTACACAAGGCGCAGCTGATTCATGCATCGAAAGGATGATACCCAACTACTGGCCAATGTTGCAGCATGACTCTGAATTGAAATCAATCCTGACAAAGTCACTGAGACTTGTATTCAAAAGACAGTTCATTCCGATGAATTTGGTTACCAAAAAATTGCATTGATCTAAACGTTTCCTACAAATGCAGAAGACTGGCACATGGATGTGCCTTGGAGGTGGCAATTATAACACCATTTTAAAAGGAGATTACACCACGCATCCTAACAAAGGCCAGAGAGTGTATTTTAGGGAATACAACACATGCCTCAAAATGTTGTTTATTTTTTAAAGTGCCCATGCTACGAAGCATACATTGGGCAAACAAGCAGAAAGTTAAGGGATCGCGTAAATAAGCACAAGACATAAGGTCAATAAATATAATTTCTAAACATTTTCAGGGTGAAAAGCATAGTGTATCTCAACTCAAAGCATTTGTGTTAGATCCCACCAAATCAGAGACACTGAGATACATTAAATAGACTGAGTAAGAGAGGAACATTTTGGATTCGTTATTTGGATTTTTCCCGGTAGTATGAATGAAACATTACAATAGTCATCCTTTTATTTAAAGTCTTTCTGTGATGTCTACCAAGTCAGGCACAAATTGAGGACACACACAGCCTTTTGGCAGTATGAGTGCTCTTCCATTTAAACACCTCCTGTAGAAATTTGATTGTTATTTACCCTGAATTGGCCTGTATTGTCCACAGTAGAATGAATTGTATCCTTCATTGTTAGAAATAGCGATTTTCATTAACTGTTATTTAGTTGCCTTGTGAAAGATCTTAAATGCAGAGAATGCAAATTGAATTGCTATTGTTTATTGTCGAAGCACTTGAAAAAAGGGTGGAACAGTCCTGAAACATATTGTGCATTCAAAAAGGATTAATACTATTTATGATAATTGATGATTTACAATTAAACAACCTTTTATTTTGCATTGAAGAATTATAATGGATTTATGGAGAAGTGAGCAAAATCCAATTAACCAAGTGCAGATATCAAAGTGAGAAGAGTGTGTAGCTTTAGATCATTGCTGGCAAAAATTCCACCTGAGCATGTATATTGTCCACCTGTGTTGAAATTCACCCCTTTTGACAAACACTGTTTACCATTCTTCAAAATCCTCAGTAGAGACTTTGTTGTGTAACAGTCGTAGGTGCTGGTATACAGCGGAAAGCAAGCAGCATCATAACTGATTCTAAGGACCAATTCCACCTTTTTGTTCACAGGTGTCATGGAAGATCACCCAGCCAAACTAGCCAGCAAGGAATATGTTTGTACAACATCTGCAATAGTGTCCTGATGCCCACTGAAAGTATTCAAGTTTGCCCTTAATCTAAGCATGACAATTGTCTTGGGGTCCCTTCGCTCTCACAAACTCTTTCTCTTTACTGGTGAGATGAAAGCTAATCCATGTGTGACATCTAGGGGAACTGTGTAAGATGAGGAATTTTTGAAGGAGATCAACTTGAGACCCCCCGCGACCGTATTTGTATTTTGTTTCTGTTAAGAAAATGTTGCATTGGTGTGGGAAGCTACAGGGACATAGAGCTCCTCTACTCCATTGCAGACAAATGGTTAACATAAGTTTCTTACACACCATTTACTGCTCCATAGTTCATACATTGAAGCACAAATATCTATTGTAGTAGTTTAACAAAGATTTAATTGTGGCCCTTAGTGATGACACATGTTTCGACACTACTGTTTCTTTTTCAAATCAGGGCATATCTCTGGATTAATCCATCCAACAAAATGCAAATAATCAAAATTGAAAAACCAAAGTAAATTTAACAACATTGAAAATAATATAGAAATATAATGATTGAAATTTGCAAATCACAGTATTTGGGAGTGAACATGAATTGAACGTTGATTGATAGTAGGTAAAAATACCACAGAGATTTGTGTGAGGGATCAGGGAGGGTGAATGGGGTTGGAAGAAGAAATCAAACAAAAATAGAAGAGACATTTTTTTTTAAAGAAATAAATAAAAGAAAAAGAAACATTCTTTTAGCAGGTTGTTAACATTCCGCAATATATTATTACTCAAATGTTTCAATTTCAATCAAAAAGTTGTATAAATTACAGTAATCGTTTTCTGTAGATGCCACTAGTGAAATACAAAAATGCCAGCCTGTTACAATTTAATCGTTCTGATTCAATCTAGTGCGTTGATTTTGGGAACCTGAGTAATTTTTAGTAGTTTAAATAAATTTGGGTTTTCCCTCATTGATTGAGAGTGTCTTACCGTTCACCTTGTATAAGTCGATTCAGGTTGCTTGGATTGGTAATTCATGGGTTAAATCCCACCTAGGGTTTAATAGACAGCGTGTATTGTTTTAGTGATGAATAGAAATTGTTGCGTGTGGTTATTTTACATAGGCTTGAGGTTATAATGTATTTGCTGATCATACCTTGTGTATGCTGGCAAACTGTATGAATTTAGTGTATTAATTGCAAGTGCATCACCATAAGATTGCAAGTGCAGAGTAACTACATCGTTCCTTTAAAGAACATTCATGGGTTCAGAAACGTCCTTGGTCAAAATGGGGCAAATCGCTTTAATTATTAAGTTTCTTTTTGGCATAGTAGCATAAGCATTTTTGGACGAGCAGTCTTGTACCGCGTTGTGAAAGTAAAAAAAAAGAATACAGATTTCTTGAACTGTTAGTATTCTAATAAGGCAGTTATCATGCACATCTGAGGATGCGATTTGTGGAGTGTCAGCGTATCAAAAAGGTGCACGTTCTCCTTCCAATGCTATGAGTGGTCGTACTAATACGACCCCCTGCCTTGTCTGGAGCTTACCTGGAATGGATGTCTTGTCTTGCGTCTCGCGTCGGTTACTTAGGCCGGCACCACTGTTTGTTTCAGTTAAGAAGTGTCTCCCTGGAGACGGGCTGGTCCTACCTTGGTTTCCATTGACTGGGAACTTGGCGGCCATATTTTGAAGAACCGTCCGTATATACGATAATGAAGCGCTAAATAAAGTTGTTCACATTGAAAAGTTGAGCGTTAGATTGGAACGTTCCCTGTGAAAAAGATGTATAATATATATACAGCAAAAGATGTTTGTTTTGCACCTAATATTTGTTAGCGCTCTGTTGCTGGGCCTGTGAAAACTGCATTTAGAGAAATATACTATATTTATGGACTAACGCTGATTCTGATTTGTTGAATCGAACGGCGTACATATTGCATTCTTAATGGTCATATTTTTCCAATCATACTCAGATAAAACATTGTATGTTGCATATATTCCAAAACATACATTAGTGATGAATTATAAAACCGAAAGAAACTGAAAAAACATTCAACAGTAACTGGTAGAGAATTTGGAAACAAAAACCACATTAAATACATTAAATACATTTTGGTTGTTTCATATAGATCTGGTCCTATTTGACATTTCACATATCCATATATTTGAAAATACTGTATGCAGTTGAGAACTTCATGGTGGAAAACCACTGCAATTTTTAAAGAAAAGATGCCATCTCAGTGTCTGAGTTCAGATGATAGTCCACTGATCTGAAAAGTAAAATAAGTTTTGCCCCCTCCTGTCTGAGTTTAAGTTCCTGATTGCCTCCTCTTTGACTTAGGGTGACTCTCTTAATACCAATAAATCTTAGATCTTTTTTGTCTTGCATTTGGTGTTTTGCTTGCCAATGTTCGGCCAAGGGTAAACTTATGTCATGGCTGCCAATTCCTGACAGGTGTTCTCGAATTCTTGTACATAATTCGCGAATTGCACTGCCAATGTAAAAGAGCTGACACATGCATATAATGGCATATATCATGTATTTCGAGTGGCAGTTGATTGGTTCATTGATGTTAATGCAGATTCCATTTGAATCTTGGAAGATAGCTGTACTATCCATGGCATACTGGCACGTGGGGCAGGTTCCACATTTCCTAAAAGCCCCTGTTCTCTGGTTGTAGCCATATTGTGGTTGGCTTTTGTTGTATCTCTGGTAGGAAAGACGGATGTAGGTTGTTCTTAAGTGTTTTAGTTATGGTGTAGATCATAGATGGGTAGTCTTTAATGAACCGGCCAATGTGAGGGTCTAATTTTAAGATACCAATTTTTTCTCAGAAAAGTTCTAATCATCTGGTTGTTTACACAATATGTGGTGATGAATTTTACTTGGTCATCTTTCTTGTTGCGTTCACTGGTTTTTTATTGCAAAGTAGAAGATCTTGCTGTTTGTTGAGCTTTCTTTCTTGCAGCTAGTATACATTTTTTGGAGTATCCTCTGGTTGAGAATCTCTTGGATAATAGATCACATTCTGAATTGAAATGATTTGTGCCTCCACAATTTCTGCGTGCCCTTATAAATTCCCCTTTTGGGATATTCCTTATAACAGGTTCATAGTGCAGCTTGTAAAGAAAAGTGTCAAATTCACTTCAGTTTCTTTTCGGTAGGTGGTGGTGATCAGCCGTTTTTTTGATACGTAGATTGTTAAATCTAAAAAGTTGGTTTCGGTTGGGCTGCTGATTCCTGTGAACTGTATTCCCACTTGGTTGTTATTCATGCTGTTTCTGAAAGCTTCCAGATTCTCTAGTGCCCCATTCCATATTAGAAAAATATCGTCAATGTAACGTATCCATTGAATGACATATTCTGTGTATGTTTTTGTCTTGTATATATAGAGATCTTCGAACATGCCCATGACCAGGTCAACCAGTGACAGGGCATATTTGACGCCCATTGCCACGCCTTTCTTTTGTTTAAAGTATTGTTTGGCGAAAAAGAAAAAAATGTGTTTTCCAGAGTCGCTGATAGCATTTCTTTTAACATACAAACAAAGGGAAAGTGTGAAGCAGATTCATCCTTGAAGAAGTAGTCTATTGTCTCCAGGGCTAGGTCGTATCCTATGGCCGTATATAATGCTTTTACATCCCACATTGCCAACTAGTACGTTGGTTCCCAATGTATTTGTTCCACTATTTTGATAGCCCATGTGGTATCTTTAAGGTAAGCCTTAAACATGTGAACTCTAGGACTTAAAATGTTATCTATATATTCAGCAATTGGCTCTGTGGCCCAGCCAATTCCACTTAGAATTGGTCTGCCTTCTGGGATCTCTAGAAATGGCCTATGTACTTTTGGCAGAAAATATATCATTGGTATCACTGGCTTTGGAATGCACAAATATCCTTTTTCCTCGTCTGTGATCAGCCTTTACGGTGCCAACCGTCAATCATGTGTTTCAAATCTTTAATGATATCAATTTTGGGGTTACTGAGTAGTTCTTCATAACAGTCTGGTATGCTGAGATGGTTTTTGGCCATTTGAATGTAGTCTAGTCTGTTCATCACAACAATGTTACCACCTTTATCAGCCTCTTTGATCACTATGTCTTGGTCTTGTCTGAGTGCCTTGAGGGCTTGCAGTTCCTTGGGCATTAAGTTGTGCCTCTTCATTTTGCCTTTTTTCCCTTGTTTGTCTGTAAATCCCGGGTGACCGATTTGTAAAATGCATCAATCATGTTGTCGGATGGTAGTCGTGGTACGAACTTGGATTTTGATTTAAGTTCTTTTGTTGTCATGCTGGCTGGTTTGATTTTGAGTTCCTGCAGAGTTTGATGCATTGGAAAATCATCAGATTCCTGTAATGATCTTAAAAGGTGTATGTTGCCCAAAACCTCAATGGTTGTTTGTCTTAGAGTGATTGGTTGAGCTTCATCCTGTCGTCTACTGACTTGGGTTGCAAAACATTTTTTAAGTTTCAATTTTCTGACGAATTTGAACAAATCAAAATGCACTTTTGTAGGTTCAAAATTTGTTGTCGGTGCAAAAGAGAATACCCTATTCAGGAGACTAATTTCGTCCACAGTTAAAGTTTTACTTGACAGGTTCATTACAAGATCCTTTATTTGCTCTTCTTGACAGCTTCTCTGGCCCCCACTCGTGTTAATCTCTGATAGTCCTCTAAAGCATCTGGGTTGCCTGAATCTTCCTGACCCCCCTCCTTCCTCTCCTCCTGGTAAAGCTTGTTTGTTGATTGGTTGGTTCGGAAGTTGAAAACTGACCTGTTTTTGCATTGTGTTTCTATTACCTTTTTTAAAATCTGCGCATTTGGTTGAGGAAACATTGTCCCATTTTATTTCTATCTGTCTCCGCTGGAGTTTCTGTGTCTCCCTCAATCTCGGAATCGACTTCTGAGCTAGCAGATGAAGTGTTCGGTGTACTGTCTCTAGATGTTGGTTTGGTTAGTTTATTGTATTTTTCATGAAGAGTATACACCTTATCTTCACTGTAGTCTCTGTCATCTCGGAATAATTTTCTCAATTTCCTCATTTTAATTAGGACTTGGTATTCTTTTAAGATTTCATACATTTTGAGGTAGTTATTTTCCTTTGTTACGTCTAGTGCTTTGGCGTCTGATATTTCTTTCTTGTTGGTTTCTATCAGTTCAATGATTCTTTTATGTTCCTGTATAGCATGTTCTATTAACATCTCCAAATCTTGTTCGAGCATTGATTCAGGTTTTGCTCCCAATCTTCTGCTAGAACAATATCTTCGTCCTTACTAAAGTCAGGGAATATCAAAATGTGTAAGCCCCTCGGAATCTGTTTTTTAGTTAGGTAATTCTTGAGGGAGATAATCTCCCAATGTTTGTCTATCTCCTTACGTGAAGCTCGTTCCAGTTTTATGAATTTGTATCTGAGGTCTTCTCGTTTTGGAATATTACTTCCAAATGCGTGCTCATTGCTTGCTTTTGTTGTAAATAATTTGCTGGCTTCCTCCTCCCTGTTTTCCAAATATTCTGCCATCTTGTCCTATACTAATTAAGGTCAGCGCGGTTGTTAATATCAGTATCCGTAAGATATTATGTAAGATGAGGAACTTTTGAAGGATATCAACTCAAGACCCTCCATAACCGTATTTGTATTTTGTTTCTGAAAATGTCGCATTGTCTAAAAAGTAAACCATGCATTCAAAAAGAAGAGTAAAGTTTCCATTCCTCAAATAAACAACCTTCCATCAAAGAAAACAATCATGTATTCAATCCTCATCTCTGACTGTCTGTCCGCCATCCAGGAGTGGTGCGTCACCAATGATCTCTGCCTTAATGCCAGTAAGACGAGATTCTCCTCATCGGCACACCTGCTCTCTCCTTTCCTGTCACCTTCTGGCTGGCCTCTCTTGGCCCTTTTCTGTCACCCACCTGTGAGGCTAAAAACCTAGGGGTCATCTTCAAATCCATGCTTTCCTTCTCTCCTCACATCTCTGACATCTCTAAGAAGTTACACTACCAGCTGCACCTCCTCAGAGGTATTCTTACTTTCCTCCCCTTCCCCAAGAAGCTCACTGTCTCAGAGCTCTGGTTCTCTCTAGGCTGGACTACTGCAACAGCCTCTTTCTAAATCTGCCTGCCTCTACTCTCCATCCTCTGCAACTCATCCAAAACAGGACTGCGAGACTTGTCCTTAGCCTCAAGCCCAGGGATCCAATCTCTCCAGGACTGAAATCCCTGCACTGCCTCCCTGTGGTAATGAGGATTGAGTTACAAACCCTGTGTCTTGTCCACAAGGACTTCTGGGGCCGGGGACCTCAATACCATCAACTCTCTCTTCCTAAATATCTTCTGTCTGGAGCTCTTCACTCCTCTGCCTCCAATTCCCTCAGGGTCAGTCACTTCTCCAAGCAGCAAGTTGATCGTCGTTCTTTTTCTTCTGCTGGGTCCTCCCTCTAGAACAGCCTCCCTGCCTGTCCAACACTTGCAGAGAACCATCTCCGGTTCTGCAAGCACCTCAAGACCTTCCTCTTTGCTTCTACTTTCTCTCCTCCTCTCCCCTGTTGATCTCCTGGCTGAATCTGAAATTGCACTGGTTATCTGACTACCCTCTGATCTCGGGCCCAGGTCCCCTTCCCACCAGTTGCTCACCTGCACTGCCCCCCTGGCAACCCTTGCACTCGGGGACTGTTTCTGTATCCCTACAGCCCCTACTAGCAGTTGTACCCTGATGTCTGCACTTACCTTTGCACTTGCCACCAGCTGGCCGCACTTTTATTTATTGTATTTATTATTTTACTGTTATCCTATGCACTGCACTGCCCCCTCCCCTTTTCCCCACACTTTTCCCCTTCCCCATCCCATGCACTTGATCGATCTCAATGTCACCTAGCCTAGTAGGATCGTTGTCTCCGTCTTCCCTCCGTTCCCCCTCGTTGCGCCATGAAACACTTGCGTATAGGCATGTTATAAATGCCACATCATATCATATCATATCATATCATATCAGATATATAAATTCAAATCTCCTACACGTGTTTGGCCTCATGGGCTTTTTCAACGCAATAATAATGACATTGTCTGTACATTATCTAAGCTGTATTGCCATTAAATTAGTTATATATCCACTTTCCTTCATATGGAAAATTTGAAAAAACATTTTATACAAGCGCTTCAAAGTATAATTTGCTTCCAAAAAGTGATTAACTTCCACTGTTTGTGCCCTCAGACTCATTAGTTTACCCGATTGCATGTGTTTGCCCCGCCCACGGGCTTACTCAATATAATACTCATTAGATTGTCAGTACATTATCGAATATATTTCCTAAATTAAGCAACTTATTTCGATTATATGTCACAATATATCACAGACACCCTTCCACATTCCATGATCTTTTCTCTATCTCAGGTGCCACCTCCTTTATTCCAGAAAGGTCCTTCAGGAAGGTGAATGAGGGTGTCTTTATGTTATCAGATTGAAAATACACATATACAGTGTGTCAGAAGGAAATAACCACTTACTTGGACAATTATTTGGCTAAGGCATTCCCTTATGTAATTTCATAAGGGAGAGCTTAATGTACAGCACACTTAACAACAGCACTTTCAGTGGGTACATAAGGTCACCAAGTAAAGCAAAACTGCATGTTTCATGGGAGACTCTGCTTTGGTCATCAACATCCTCTCTTTCCAAAACTGCCCACAATAATTAGCTTCCCCAAAATCCTATGAAGAATCTGTGTACACAGTAACAGATTTGTCTTTTGCTGCATGCAAGCCCTTGTGGGGGATATGAGTTTAGTAACCACTGCAGAGAAAACATTAGATAGCAGTGCACTTTCAAATACAGCTTCTTGAGGAGAACACACAATATAGCCAACCACCAGTTTACCTTTGAATCATGAAGGCCTGAACCAGATAAAAAATAAATGAGTTTAGGGTTTTGCAAAGGCACATCATGGAGATCATACTTAGGATGAGCAAGTGAGGCTGTGACAAAAATACTGTCATGAGGCTGTTTGTTAATTGGAGGAAGCAACAGGGTTGCAGGGTTTAGAAGTGAGTCAAAGGGCCTCATTATGAGGTGGGCGGTACAGGGTTAACAGCGCTGGTATAGGCGCCGGAGGCATTAACCCCATACTGCCCTTTTACGAGGCCTGTTGTTAGCATGCTCCCCATTCCCATTGAGCCCTATGTGGGCTTAAATGGGAATGGGGATGGTCCGGGTCAAGGTTCCCCATTCAGGGAACCTGGACCCGGACCCGAGTTTGGAGGCAGCCATGCCCTTTTTAAGGGCATAGCTGCCTCCAAACTCGTAATGAGGCCCAAAGTAATGTATGTTGAATTTTAACTCATTTTCTGTGAGGTAAGAACGGGAAAGGTGTTGGTTTTTGTCTTAAGCAACAAGGCAGTAACAGCAAGTTGTACCACAACAGTTAATGCAGAACCCAAAATCAGACTCCTTATAGTTGTACAGCAAGAGCCGCAGCACTCAGAGAGTTAAGACAATGTAGAAATCCCATACCAACAGAGTCAAGAGAAGTGCTGTAATAGGCTAATAGCCTGCGTTTATCCCCATGTCTTTGAGTCAGTACAATCAGTGCAAATACATTTTGTTTGTGGCAAAAGGGTGTGAACAGCTTTTTTTATAAGAAGCCAGGCCTAATGTTGTTGAGCTAGAGAAGGCATGCTTAACAACTATAAATGATTGTTATGCTTCAAAATATAAAACCAATGGTTCAGAGGTATGTAAGTGAATGAGATCTTGCAATGGGCTAACAAGAGCAGCATATCATAATATCAACTCTAAATAGTATCCAGCCCTTCGCAGGAAATAACACTTTTGAGTGATATTGGGGGTTTGGGTATTTTTATGTTCACAGCAATATGGGTATTTGTTAAACAACGTCTCCAGCAGAAAAGTCATGAATCAAATAATGAAATATTACTTGACTTGAAGTATAACTGCAATTTATCTTAACAAGCTTTCTGACCATGAATTCCTAAAGCTGTTAGAAGCACTAAACATTCATGTTTGCAAGCTTCATATGAAGACAAGACTAACAGAAGATCAATCATCATATTGTATTTGTGCACGTTTTCCAAGAAACACAATATCATTTTAATCTTTCTTGAATATTTGGGAAAATAGAGTTGGGCATGTGTATCGCAGTGGTTGCCTTATCCAGGTGTATTGCAATCAGGCGGCATGTGAAGACAAACATATGATGACACTTAGGGTGGCTAGGTATAGAGAAGAAAGCAGAACAGAGATCTTTGATAGAAAAGCAGGTAGCCGATTGCAGTATACAAGAAATAATGGTATCAGGATTTACTAGGATTTGGCACTACTGGAAAGAAAGATAAGATCACAGAATTCACTTCCCTGTTGCAGCTGAGACTGCATCACAGCGGCTACAACTTCTTTTGATCCTGGGTGGAATAAATATTACAGTAATTTCAGGAGGGGTTTGAAGGGATCATCTCAAAGTGTGACAAGCTGGTTAATTATATAATTGGTTATTTATAACACGCTTAATATCCAGAGGTTTCTAAGCGCGAACCTGTGTTGCTCCTAAACATCTTGCTTCTAAGGCGAGCACATAGCCCCGGAGCGATCCTACCGGAGTACATTACCTATGCTCCCTACTTCGTTTTCATGTTGAGACCAGAGACAACCAGAGACTTTAGATAATAACACAACTAGACTAAGTGGCACTTTCGGCCGGCTGGCTATTACAATTTATGCATTTTCATATGGAATCCAAAAATACTTCATCAGGTGTGAAATGAATAAGACAATTCTGTCTACATAAAATATCTCATCCTAGCAACAGGTGAAGTTGATTCAACAAAAATGCATGTTTGTTCTTTGGTAGACTAGGTAGACTAAATATAGGGTGTGTAACAAGGGGTAGGTCCAGCTATTTAGTCGTGCCAACAGCTTTAACAAAGGAAGAAGAAAGAGGGGCAATTAGAACATCTTTTGACGGGAGAGCTGATCTGCTTGCTCCAGTGTCCATAAGGCATGGCGCAATCCTTCCTTCAATCACACAATGAAAATATTCTCATGATTGAAAATAGGTATCAAAGGTTTCATGGTGAGGTAACGTTCCCTTAAATTGTCCTCGTGCAGGCTTCCTGCAGGTGCAGGCACTGTCGCTGCAGTGTTCAGAGGGTGAAAAATGAAGGCGTTTGACTTTGGGAGTGGGGGTGGCATTGGAAAGGGCCTATTGTCCAATGGTGTTCTTGTTTACAATACTTACAAGCTATACCATGTTCAGAGCTGTTCCCTGAAAATTATTCACCCCTCCTCCCCCTCACTCCCTTTGCTACATCTGACTCCCCTATGAGCTACTCTTGCATCTCTCCCTCAGGTCTGAAAGTTTTGCATCAATGATGCCATGAGTTTTGCCTCGGCATTCTATTTCTTTTGATCTTGGCGAGCAATACAGTAAGTTACTACTGTGACCAGTTCGGCTAATGGTGTAGGCTGCCTGCCAACACAAATAACATTTTAATCAATCAATGAATCAATCTTTATTTTGGTTGCATGAACCCTAAAAGTACATATATATACATATATAATATAAAATGCATGTCATGAGTCAATACAGGATACCTAAGTGGACTCAATATACTTTGGTTCTGGAACCTAAAAAGTTGTCTTGAATTTTCACAAAGGTGCTCTCTTCAAAGACTGAAAGACATTCATTAAATAAGCATGGCTTTACATTTCTTCATTTTAGATTATCATACATTGGGCATAGTAAAAAAAAAAGGCTGGAAATGTTCAGCTACCTCGGGGCAAAGCAAGTCTTCATGTAAGCAATTGGCAATGTGCCCTATCTCATTTTCAAATATAATGGATTGATCAAACACAAGTAATCTTCCATGGTATTATCCTGCTTGATGGTCAAGTAAGCCCGGCCTGTAGAAATATCCAGGCATTTATTTATTTACCTATGCCTAATCAGCGTGCACATGAATAATAGGGTGCCTGCATCTTTTAGTGATACCAGCAGGATTTACCAAAACTCCTATAGGTTTAAAATCCTTAAATGATCCCTAATATATTTGAACCAGAGGAGTTAGCCACTGCTCTGATACCCCAATAGCTCTATGAAGGTATCTCTATAGCTTTCTAGACTGTTACATGAGCATATGTGAACACAGTAGAGTAATGGTTTCAGAGCTGTCTGATTGTCCATAGATGTAAAACCAAGCTAAAAATGAATTGGGATATTGGACATAATTATTGAGACTAAGAGTAGCATATTTTTAAAGTTATTTTCAGTTTTGGTCATAGTTAAGATATTGCAATGACCGCATAACTTTGCTCCATAACATTTGCCTATTGCTGAATCGTGGGTTGTAGTCCTTGAATAACAGGATCTGCTTTGACTTCCGGAGTGGATTCTGCAGGCTTGCTAATACCAGAACACTGTGCAAAACCAATCTTTAATCTGTCTAGATAGTCCGCGGGTGACTATCTTTTGTTCTGTTTTCAATTATTCATTTCGCCCCAGTCTTATTTGCTCCGCTGAACTTCATGGATTTGTGCTATTAACCAGTCTTTTGCTTGTGTTAAAGGTGGACCCATGCCTGTGCCAGTTGCTGGGCAGTCACTGTGTTCCATTAGGCATGCTTTACCTCAGATGGCAAAGTTACTAGTATGAACTGACTCATATTGGCCTTAAATGGACTGCAACATTGGGTCCTTTTTGAAGTTCATCTGTAACGTGTTCTGCCTCTTCTCTTACATTAGGAACATCTTTTGTAAAATGTCTAAGGTCCCCTGCAGTCCACCAGGCATGCACACTTACAAAATGTGATCTGTTGTTATTTGTGCCGGGTCTTAAAGGAGCTAGGAATTCAACAGGACTGTATTGTGTTCCACTCCTTGTTGTCAAGCAATCCCAGAAGTACCAGCCTCGCTTTTTGTGATGTTAGGAAAGTGAGCTAAGCATAGCAAGAGTCGAGGTAACTTGGGTGGGAGTGAGACAGAAGGTTGAAACACAGACTTTTTCAGGGAAAGTTGTGGAGAAATGTGTTTAGGGGCTGGAGCACTTGCTCCAGGGAGATGTGTTGTGGCTGTTGATTGGGTGGTAGAGAGGTGGCCTAGGCCAAACTAAGTAAGTCAATAATATCCTCCTCGCTCTCATCACTTTCTTTATTTTCCTCCCCGCTTGACAGTAAAGAGGGCCTACTAACTGACTTTCGGAGTGTGAAGGCCATTTTTTTTTATGTTAGATTTTTCTCATTGTTTTATTCAGGAAAACATTTGAATCTTTTAAACCCCTAATTTAGATTCACTGTGTGTTTTAGCCGCGTCCTCACGCCAATCACAATGGCTCCCTCCTTGCCCGTCGTATATGTTCCCTTTCTTGGACTAGAGTCTTTTTTTCAAATGTATGAGTTTGTTTATATCAAAGGAACTTTTAATTGGAAAATGTTATAATTCATTCCCTTGTGTAAAGGGGGCATCATTTTTGTCCATTTTTAAATACTTATAAGTTTTGCTTTAGTAAGTCACATACATAAAACGTGATGTTGTGCCCTTATGTGGAATCCGTACTTCTGTGTTGTTCATTTCTGACGCGGTCTCCCTCAAACCAAAATAAAAAGTTACCTCATTCATGCAGACGGAGGAGGGGAGGCTGTACTTATTTTTGGGGCCCTAGTTAGGAAAAGAAGGTCCCTTCTTCTAAAGGGAAATGGGAAATTCTGACAGGTGTGGACTGTGGAAGGAAGGGTTCTCCTCAAATTACTCGGTCTCGAGGTTCAGGTAACCTGCTTGCTTTCAGAACCCACTCACTCACTCACCCATTCTCAGACCTGGTCAGCAATTTTATTGCAAGGATTCTTCACCATCCAGTCCTTTGCCGGTTTGCTAGTTTATACCCCACCAGCCTATCCCTCTAACTCCGGGGCTTTACTGATTTCAGGCGATTGATTTTCATGATAATGGCCCTCATTACGACCCCGGCGGTAAGCGAAAAACGATGCCGGTAAATGATTACCTGCATTGTTTTCCGCGAGGTCCGATCATGACCCGTGAAAGTGCTATTAGCGGCATCGTAGTTAACGGTGCCGCTAACAGCACCAAGTTCGCGCGCACGCGACCTTCCACGCCGTAAATACCGGCATCGCGCAAAGGTAGGCAAATCACGAACCAAGCGGACATGCTCTTAACGCCATCGCAAAGGCCGTTAAGTACCTTACCGCCATGGTGCTAATTCCGCCATCGCAAACCAACCGTAAATGGCCATGTGCAGTGTTCCCAGCTGTCACAGGTGCACAGAATCAGCACAGGTGGAGGCAATACAGACTCACCAAGTACAACAAGAGCACACTCCCACCCCTTCCCACACCCAGTCACACTCCACAATGATTCCAATACGACTAGCAATGTTGGGGCTGGAGGACCTGATTGCAATGCAAGTGCTACAACAACAACAACAACAACAGGCAGCACAGAGGAGATGCAGGAGGAGAAGGAGGGCAAGCCAGGGCCAGCAAGCCCCACCAGCACAGCCAGTGCCACCACGCGGGCAGCCCCCAATCCCACGCATCCGAGCCAGTCCATTCAACCTCACCGCTGAGCAGATCCATACCTTGTACCGTTTGGACCGGGACACCATAACCACCATCCTTCACATGATACACAATGACATCGTCAGCATGATAGAAACACCCACCGCCATCCCTCCCTACTGAAGGTAGTGTCCGTGCACCACTTCCTGGCCACAGGCACCTACCAGCACACAGTGGGGCACTCGCATTGCATTTCACAACCATTATTCTCACGTACACTGATCCAAGTGCTCAATGCCCTCCTCAAGCACACAGACAACCACATTTCATTACCACGGTCTGCCCAGGAGATTGCAAACACCAAAGTGGGTTTCCATGCACTAGCCGGCATACCTGGTTGCATTGGTGCCATCGACTGCACCCATGTGGAATTGGTGGTCCCACATGCCATGGAGGTACCGTACCGCAACCGTAAACTATTTCACTCAATCAACGTGCAAATGGTCTGTGACTCCAACAGGATCATCACACATTGTTGTGCCCGATTCCCCAGATCAACCCATGGTTCAATGGTCCTGAGGAACTCCACAATACCACGCTACATGGAGCGACATGCAGGGCCAAGATCCTGGCTACTCGGTGAGTCTCATGTCATGGCCATGGAAATGTGAAGTGGGTAGGTGATTGACGTACCAATGCATACTTTACCTGGCTGAAAGGGCGGGGGGGAATGATGCATACTTTACCTGGCTGAAAGGGGGGGAATGATGCATACTTTACCTGGCTGAAAGGGGGGGGGAATGATGCATACTTTACCTGGCTGAAAGGGGGGGGATGATGCATACTTTACCTGGCTGCGAGTAGCAGAGGCAATGGAGCCAGCTCATACCCTAAAGCAGTACAAACGTCAGCTGACACCTGTACACATAATGCCCGATGTAAGCAGCCCTACCATGTGAATGAAGGTGTGTCCCAACCATGACACAACCATCTGCAAGTGCATTGTACCGATTCGGACCACATTGACTTCAACGAAATGCACCTACATGCACGGCACCAAACATCAACTGAAAGGCCTGTCCCCCATAACTGCGCACAAAGGAGGCACATGACGGACAGAAACATCAATACACCACTACACAGACACCGAGGCCCCACAAATGTCCCCATCAACATTAATAGTGCTCAGTGGGGTCATCATGAGACTGACAGCAATGTTGCCATGATGAGAGCGTTGATATCACAGGAGACCTGCCAGGTCACCAAAACAAACACCATGAACGAACACAGTGGATGGGCACTCACAAGGCCCTTGACCCCCCTGCATACATTGGTTGATGGCATGCAAAACAGTCCATGAGAGGAATACACATATACCGGGCACATAGTGTGAATCCATTTGTGCATGTAAAATTGGTACAAAGTAACAGTTGAATGCATGCCATGGTGGCACGTCATGTTTGGAATTTGATGTCATGACTGACACATATATTGTTGCCCACATACAGGTGAGGCAGGCTATCCCCTGAAGAGGTGGCCACTTACACCAGTCCGGAACCCACAGAACCAGCACGAGGAGGACTTGAACCGTGCACATACACGTACCCATGTGGTGATTGAGCAGGCATTCGGCCTACTGAAGGCACGGTTTCACTGCCTCAGCAGGTCTGGTGGGGCACTCCTGTACCGCCATGAGAAGGTGGCAAAGATCATCATGGCATGTGCCATGCTACACAATATGTGCATCAGACGAAATGTGCCCCTGCCCCCTGACGCAGAACTGCAACCACCTGACGATGAGGATGAGGAGGGTAGGGATGGGGCAGCACCTCAGGGAGGCAGCGATGCACAGGAGGGGCGTGAAATGTGTCGGACTCTGATCAACCAATGTTTCTAGCACACACGGATGGGGGGTGTCACATGGAGATGGCAATTGGGGCACTGTGTGTCTCTGATATGGACACTGTGGACTGTTCACTAATAAATCACACATACACAATGAGCAATGTCTACACAAGTGATATGTGATCAAGAAAAAATTGTATTATAAATGTGAATTCAATTAACACACCCACTCCCCCCTCCCCCTTCAACTCCCCAACACACCCACTCCCGCCTCCCCCTCAACTCCCCAACACACCCACTCTCCCCTCCCCCCTCAACTCCCCAACACACCCACTCCCGCCTCCCCCCTCAACTCCCCAACATACCCACTCCTGCCTCCCCCTCAACTCCCCAACACACCTACTCCCCCCTCCCCCCTCAACTCCCCAACATACCCACTTCCCCCTCCCCCCTCAACTCCCCACAAAAGTGCGTGGATCCCTGTGTCGAAGTGCCTAATGTGGAATTGATCCACTGGGTGGCCTCTACTGGCAGCCCCCTCTGCCGGCCCCCGGGGCACCCCTGCCTGTACTCCACAGGTTACTGGCTGACTTGCGGACGGGGCTGCTTGGGGCAGAACTGGCAGCGGAGGAGGTACTCGGCTGCTCGCTAGGACGCATGTCCCTCATTGTTGACGAGCTCAGTGAGCACGTGCTGCACCGCCGCAAGTTCAGCACAGATGTCCTTGCTGGAGGATTGGATGGCTGCCTTCACAGTCTCGGCACATCTTTGCATTTCAGCACTGGCACCTCCACAATCGGCCACATGCTGCGTGAGGAGTGAGGACAGTTGGTGTTGCCTTGTCAATATTTGGTCCAGCGACTGTTGGTATTTTGGGGCATTGGATGATGCAATTGGCGGGGTCATTGGGCTACTCCCCTCCTCCACACCTCCCACTGGGCAGGGAGTGGCTGGCCAGGAGTTATCAGGGGATAGCCCCTGTGTGTCATCAGCGTGCAGGCTACATAGGGACAGGTGGGGGGAATGAAGGTAGGCAGTGGGGGGACATTCTGTGTCATCCTCATCATTCCCCACATCACTATCAGAGCAGGCTGCAATGGCAGCAGTCTCCCCAATTGTACTGCTTCCTGCAGACACATTCCCTTCAGTGGCCACCAGTTGTTGCATGTCTTTTGCTGGTGGTACCATGCTGCTTGCCTTGGGGATCATCGCTGCCCTGGGCTGTGTTGTGGCAGTCAATTTTGGCTGCTGTGGGTTTTTTATGGGTCCAGCAGAGGTGGAGGGTTGGTGTGGTGTTGCCTCTGGCCTGGCCTTCTTGGCAGGTGTGGTGCCAGTCTCGTCCTCGCCGGGGTCCGAATGGGAGCCTGTGGTGGAGCAAAGGAAGGAAAGTGTTATTGATGGGTCAGCGGACATTGAGCAGGCATTGTGATGACTGCCATGAATTTGATGGTGCACTTTGGAGGTTGTCTCCTTTTTGGGTGGGTTGAGCATGCAGGAATATGGGTGCCTACTGTGGAGTGTGCATACTGCATGTGTACAGGGTGTAGGTCAATGATGCCTGTTGGCAGTCTTCTGCTGATGTGTTGCGTTAACCCTATTGGGCAACATTGTGATTCCCATGTAAGTGGACTTCAGGGAGTTTAGCATGGCTTAATATGAGGCACCTACCTGTGTCACCTGATGTCGGGGCTCCTATCTCCATTCCACCGACCCCCTCGATGCTCTCGATGCCGATCGTTGTGGCACATATCTCCTCGCACGGCTCCATTTTAATTGGAGAGTGTGCTCCTCCGACAGTTGCCATGCCCATGTTGCGGTTGGCCGACAGTATGCTCCTTACACGGAGCCGGAGGTCGTCCCACCTTTTACGGCACTGTTTGGTGGTGCGGGTGTTGTTCCTACGGCTCTGACCCGTTGTACAACTAGTTCCCATATGGCCTTTTTCCGTCCTATTGCCGGTCTGGTCATTTCGGTGGAGAATACGATGTACGCGTTTTCCTGGAGCGTTTCTGCCAACATTGTAAGCTCTTCCCTACTGAAGCGCTCCTGCCGCTGCCGATCGCAAGATTTTTTTACAACTTTCGGCATTGTGGGGATGCATGGATGTGGGTGAAGTTTTGTGCCAGGTCTCGGGGTCAGATGTGCACTGGTTGTGGAGGATTGCAATGGATTGTGTTTTTAAAGATGGTCGCCATGCTCTTTCCCGTTCCGGTGCGATGGTGTAAGTTCCGGATCCACTTCTTTACGGTCACCGCTAATAGCGGTCACCGCTATTTGCGGTGCTCGCAAATATCGGTGGGTAGGGTGGCGGCGGTGCAGTTTGCACGGCATACGATGCCGGTAGCTGACGTTTTTGGGACGTTACCGGCATGGCGCAGATTACATTACCGGCATGGCGCAATGCCCGTGCCCGAGAGGTCGTAATTTACCACTTTTAACGGTTCAAGACCAGCACGGACACGTTAGTTGTGCCATGCCGGTAATGTCCATTACTTACCGCAGGGTTCGTAATGAGGGCCAATGTCCGAGTTATTGTGTCTGCATATTCTTACATTCAGACTTGAACTGATTTTCACTTATTAAGAGACAACAGTTCCCACCCTCCCCCTCTGCGTCTTATCTCTGTTACTAATTGCGAGAAAAAAAATGTTATGGTCTAAGTTGAAAAGTCACTGACCTTGTGAACAAACCCCTCTCCTATACCCAGGAAAAGATTTCAAATGTTCGCTTACCTTTCAATGTGTTGCTGTTGGGTTTCGAGGAGAGGCAGCTGCAATATTTTTTTGATTGTTCATTGCAATGCATGAAAATACATGACAGAGTATCTCATCAACCAGCTGAACCCCCAATGGTGAAACACAGGCCCATTTATAAACTGCTGGTGGACTTGCTGACAAAGAAAATTTTAATTACCTCAGGCCTTTGACCTTGCTTACAGGTTTATTATCAGGTTGAGAACTGCCTACTCCTTGTGCCTATCTACCTGGCACAGTCACATGCCTCACTTCTCACCTGGGCACCCTGGCCTCAAGACCACAAATCCCTGTCTCCATCTAGGAACATACTTTACACCTCCTTAGTCACTCAAAGGAGCCTTAATTGTAGACTCAATGCATCATAGGTTTAACTACTTCCCAGTGCCAACTTTTTCCCTTCTTTGCTTTCCTGTGCCAACAAACATGGCCGCACCCGTCCTTGCTAAGGTCTATCTCTAATGCACTTGCTCATGTCTGTTCATAGCTTACATGTTTGCAGCCCATAAGCACCTTCCACCATGCCTTGAAACATGCTTCCTCTAGGCCTTAATGCCACAGAAATTATCCAGCATGAACACACAATGAAAGCTCTCAGTGGACCTGAAGTAACCCTGCTTAATCCTGGCATATCCACCGCTCCCAAAGTGTATAGGCTGCGGCTGAAATCTCACTGCCTCAGAGCAGGTAGCAGACTTCTGTCCTACTATCTGTGATTTTGATGTGTTTCGGTGGGAAAGGAATAGCTCTACATGTCAACACCCTGAACCCTGCCGTCCCTGCATCCACCTGGACCTCACACCTCTGTAACAACGGTTAACTCCGGAGTTCTGAATCTCGCCCAGCAGGCCTGACAGTGTCCTGTACCCAGAACATCCATCAAGCACTGAACAAGCCCAGCATCTTTGGGGAGATCCCTGTAGAGTGGGCAGGAAAACATCTAGGGGAAGCGAGATAGCAAAGAGTCATTTTATATAACTTCCTGGGTAAGGTGAGCGGTTATTAAAACAAAGGTAGAAAGGGTTCCTGTGGATGGTGTGAAAGCACCTCAAAGTTAAGGACTGGGACGAGAAAGATGGATGTGGGGGAATGGTCTCTTGAAGTGCAAGCTAGCACTGACTGCCTAGTGCACTCAAGCCATCAAGGAGGGCACAACCAAACCCCCTGCTTTATGAGGATAAAGGAGCCCTTGCATAACCCATGTCTCCCATTCGAAGGGAAGCGGCTCCTACCCATGGCTTATGCAGTGTATTCTCTCCTTTATCACCTGCCTCTAATGAACTACCCCGTAGCCCATTTACATCATCTAATTTGCTCGTCGGTATCTGTATCTCTTCACACATTTTTTATAATACGTGAAATGGAGACCAGGGGTCACCGAATATATAACCAACCGTCGTATTGAAAATTGAGAGAAATTAGAGAAATTACACAAACAATGGCAGATGAAAGAGAGGGGGGCTAAAGAGGCACCTGAAGGAAAAAAGTAAGAGTACCGATTATTCCTGCACCTCCGGCTCCCCTCCAAAGCCATATTTATGCATAATTAGAGCGCTTTAGAGTAGAGCGCTCGCTTTGACACCCGTGCAGAGCCTGTTAACGCAGGTTCGAATCCCGGCGGGGCCAAACTCAGCCTTTCATCCTTCCGAGGTCGATAAATGAGCACCACACACCGTGGGTAATAATAAGCAGCGCTCGGATACCTGAGGGTTTGTAGCGCTATATAAAAAAAAAAAAAGCCTAAGCCTAATAATTGCAGCCAACAATATCTAAAGGCCTGCCATCACTCACAAGCGCTGGTTGCCCCTGAAAGGGTTATTATGAAATGAACACATCACATGAGAAGCCCAAATGGAAAGCCGTCACTGTTCACACACGTGACGCATGCAGCTCTGGAAGTCTGCTAATAGACATAGACAATTTAAAGACCAAGAGTGAACGAGAGAGAGGCAGGGCCTGGTGCCCACTGAAGATGTTTGGATCCATTTCAAAATATCTGGGAGCCCTCCTTCACTTCAGATAGGAAGGTAAGCCTACTTGCATAGGTCAGCTGCAAAAGTGCATTGTTGTGTAAATGTTAAAGAGGCCAGTTTCTTCCAAAAACTCCTTACAGTAAGCCTTCCCTGGAAATAAATATACACCATGCAAGAAAGAGACACACAGGCAGCAGGTGGGGAAAATATATATCACTGCATTTCTGCATCCATCATGATTTTATAAGGTGACAAAAATGACACAATAATGTTCTGCTAATATGAACCTTCCATTTTAATGGGCCCATTTATTTAAAGGTCAAATACATCACTTGGTTTCCATGTGACATAAACACTTCCTGGAACCGATGATCATGTTCTGTCACAATGACCTCATCTATGATAATCAGCATGAGTAGGTGTTTTCCACATTTTCTAAATCACAAGACATGTTTTTGCAACTTTAAACCTAGTAAAAAGCAGGTCTGAGTGTGAAGCACTTGCTTCAGAATTCTAGCAAATTCTGTCCAAGGCCATCTCTCCTTGCTTATCTGTTTCAGCCTACTGCCACATTTCATTTATAACAAAAACTTTTGAACACCACCATTAAAGCCACATGTTCCTACCATTTAAACTGCTGAATCACTACATATTGGCTCCTCTCCAAACACTCCCTTTATTAGTTTGAACACAGCACTATATTTTCTTATTTATTCAGCACTTCAAACCTTCATGGGACTTTGAGCCCTGTAGCCATCTGTAATGCATGATGTGACATTCATTTTGGGAAAAAAGACTGCCTTTTGCTGACCTACATTCTATATCAGAAATGTAGAATCTGTGCTAATTATGTTGTGTGCAATGTAAGCATTCCTTTATTTTAATGTTGTCCTAAATACATGTGTGCAGTGTCACCTATTTTCTAATGTACTTGTCTATACTAAGGAAGCCTGGCTGCCTCAATGGATAATGCTTCTGACTTTTGTAATGATTGACAGGAAGGTGGGGAACCTGCCTTAAATTACCCTTTTCACCTTTCTATTACTAGAGGGGGAGGATACACTCATCTTCATTCCCCCCTGTGGTCGATATAGTCGACCACGTAATTGTTAGTTACTCTCCACTGCATGTAATGTACCTATGCATCCCTATTTCAGTCACCCCTCCCCCCCAACTCAGTGCTCTATCTCAAATATGGGAGGTATCATGTAAGACACTCCTAAAGGGCCAATACTGTCTCCAATCATGTTATATTATTCTAATCTATTGTATATGTATCACTTTTATTTCTTACAAGATGCAGCATATTTTGCCCTCTTCTATTATTTAGGTTATTTATGTATCCCCAGAAAGTAACATTGTTTACTTCCATCTTGTTCCAACATCTTCCATCGGGTTCTCTTTTCTTCTCCATATCGAGTTTAAGCATCCCTCATCAGTCCATTATTGTTTTTTATGTGGCTGATTTGCAGCAAGTTCATAGGTATCCTTTCCTTAAACAAATCTTTGTACCATATTTTCATTTATATATATAGAATACACTAGCTTCCCTCTTACTCTCGTTACTATATATATTATATATCTATTTATGATGCAATCTTAATATATATATGATCCCCTGTCTCACAGGCTGGACAGAAATATATCACTGAATGTCTGCATCAATCATGATTTTATAAAGTGGCAAAACTTATACCATGCTCGAACCAACACACAGCATGTGGGAAGCTCGTTAGGCCATTTTCAGACTTGGAAAATTTAAAGTATGTTGTTTAACAAAAGCATGAGGGTGAACGAAGGGACGTGGTCATCTATTGCCATGGTTATACCTTGTTTTTGCATTGCACTGATTGGTGCTGGTAGATGGGCGAGACCGTCTTTCTACATTTTGGTAACAATGAAATGGATGTTTCTTTGTGTTTGTCTGCCTCCTGGTTACAGTTGGATGACCTTTGGGGCATTCTATATCGTTCCCGGATTGTTGGTGAAGATATTCTCACTTGTGGAAGAGACAAGCATCCAGGAGTGGCTTTAACCGTATAAAGGTATGCCACTGTATTAATAAGGAGGCCTGACCAATGTGATCTCCATGCTTTATTGATTATGGAATTAAACTTAAAAAGAAGATATATGTGGAACTCTTTTTTTTGGTAGTGAGTATGTCATTATGTGTTTTGTGTGTTTTTTGCAGCGGGGTGCAGTGGCCAATGGGAGGCTGGCTTTCATTTAAGAAGTCCGATTTAAAAGTAGCAGAAATTAATTGTTCCATTGATTTGGTGTTACCATGCACAACTAGCAGGTACCTGTGTTGAATGTTTATTGGGTGTTTTTGCGCACAAGCGATGACTAGATGAGATTCAATAATGTTTTTCTCTGGAGTATATAAATGAATTGGTTTTGGTGTGAAGTAGTAGTGACTGTTTGTTTTATTTTCCTTTTTTATGGTTGTGTTTGATGTTTGGGACACATTGATAGAAGGTTGTTCCCCTGTCGTCAAGTAATGCGACCAACAACTATCTGATAATACACAAATCAGATGCTTTATTAAAGTTCTTCAGTGGAAAGTCCCTGATGAATGTCCAACAAATGTGGGGCTAGGGACAGAAACATGTTCAGCCGACATTTGTGACCACACAAATTGGACTAGTAGGGATTTATCACATGTCCTGTTGTGGTAAATGGAATGGTTTTAGGTTTGTGTAAATGTGTTTATGTAAAAGTATCATATGTGAGGTGATTTTTGTATTTTATTATCAATTCTCTGTGGGTGGTTTGTTTTTATAGAACTGTTTTAGATTTATGTATAATAATGTACATCAATTTGTAATATAATGATATCTGTATTTTTACGTGCATGTTAGTGGGTCTATTCTTTCAAGACCTTGCTATAGAGTTTAAGGAGAATCAGTCACTATTTAGAATTTTGCACTGTTTTTGGCTTTCTCTTCTCTATGCATATAAATTCTGTCGACCCCAGCAGTAGAGTGAGGTGACCTGTTTTATGGTTTAACCTATGGGGCCAAAATGACCTGTTTTTTATTGGTATAGCCGAGGATAGCTCAGGGGCAACGTGCTCGCCTTGGAAGCAAGACGACATGGAGCAACAAAGGTTCGATCCCCTGGTCTACGCTTAGAAACCTCTGGGTATTAAGCTCGTTATAAATAACCTATCATATCATATCATAACACTACCAGCCAGCTCTACTTTAAAGCAGTATTACCACACACACAAGTAACCTGTGCTTTTCTGAAGATGCTGGGAGACTGAAAAACGACACATACAGTGCTGTACCTGTACAAACTGGCATATATGTCCTGCAATTTACAGACATCTCTTTGTTAGGGCGAGTATTGTGATTAAACCAGCATGGGGCAGCCTTTGACAGGCAGCCCCATGCTGGTTTGACATCCGTAATCTATTGAATTGATTAACTCCCCACTCCTGCACTAAATAGAGCCGTGTGGCTGGTTTTCCGATGGCGCTCTGTTTAGCAGAGCAACAAACAGACCCCCCTACCCTGGCATGGACCCAGGTGGGGTAGTAACATGGCAGGGAGTGCGGGTGGCACATTTTGTTGACTCTCCCCAGGCGCTGCCAAAGCTAAGGCCGGCCCTGGGTCATCTTTAGCTTCCTTTTCAGGGCAGTCTAAAGAAAGGCAGTCAGCAGGGAGCTGAAGGCGTAAATGATCACTTGAGAAATGAAATGATATTAGGCATTTCAATGTAAAAGGTTGAAATGCCCTGGCACTGCAGAGAGGCTATCTCTAAATAGGTCCTCGAACAAGACTTCTTGTTCTCACATTTCTTGGTAGTTCTGTCAGACCATATTTTTCAAGTCCTGCTTGGAAGTAACCATACAAACAGAACCAGAGAGCTAATCTTTGATCCTTGACAAAGAGGATATATTGTTTTTAAGATGTTGACTCCAGCAGTTTTTTTTCACACACGGAGTTTACGTGGGTGGGTCCCGTGTCCTGTCACCCTCCTGAAGCGGAAAGTTACAAAAAGCCACTCTTGACGCATCCGATGTTCAGGTATGATGATACCTGAAGCTGTCATTCAAATCGTCTCCTTTCACGCTGCTGCCTTTCCCTGGCGGGCACCTGCTGTCTCCCTGCTGGGGTGCTGCTGTCCCCTGGCTGCTGATGAACAATCGGGCTCGTAGCTAGGGGCCCACTCAGCACACCTCAAAAAAGAGAAAACAAAAATGCACGTTTATTTGAGTGTTTTACTGCTGAATAACACTCAATTGAAAACCATTTGCATTGAAATTGTTTTCAAAGATCCATCTGGTTCTTTCTTCTTGCTGGCTTTTTCTGGTGTAAGTAAATGTGTTGGATTCTTTCTTTTCCCACAGCAGCTCGAGTACAGAAGAAATATGTCTGATTTGTCATCTTTGCCAGAGAAATCACTGCTGCAGCATCTGTTCCACATAGAATTATTTTTTATGTTTCAACTATGGACAGCCTCACAGGCTAGCCCCTCCTGCCCAGCTATTCTGCCCCTCCCACCCTTTTTTTACTCTGGAAATATGGTAGCTGAAGTAGCAGAATATGAAACCCGAAAACCAGTCTCGACTTTCCCATATCACTGATATTCTGTGATCTTGGGCACATTATCGTACCTCTCGTAAACTCAGCCGATTTGTTTGGCAAAATTGGGAGCGCATACAAGGATGACCTCAATCAGAAGCTGTACTTTATATATACATTTTTAAAAAAGGTCAAGTACTGTATTTACTGCTTACTCGCTGAGGTCAAGGTTTGCAATCAGTATTTTAAAAGCTAGGAGGCATGGAAGAAAAAAGAATGAGCAAGATTGAGACAAGGGGAAAACTGGGAGCCATAAAGGGAAGATGCGGATGGATGGATGGATGGACGGACGGACGGACGGACGGATGGACGGATGGATGGATGGGAGGGAGGGATCGGGGTGGAGGTAAGAAATGAGAAAGAGCTGAGGCGGCTGCACTTCAAGGCCAGCAAGGGTGGAGATAAGAGGCAAGATGGCAGGAAAAGATGTCAGCTTGGTTGAGGAGAGTGGAAGGAAGGATGCCTAGACAGAGCTAAATGTAGGAACGTTACAGGTTAGAGGTATGCTGGGTGCTG
The DNA here is from genome assembly GCF_040938575.1 of Ambystoma mexicanum. Classification (NCBI taxonomy): domain Eukaryota; kingdom Metazoa; phylum Chordata; class Amphibia; order Caudata; family Ambystomatidae; genus Ambystoma; species Ambystoma mexicanum. Next base: position 396,511,973 of record NC_090926.1, on the reverse strand, counting down.
TGGAGGAACCGAGGGCAGGTTTAGATCCATAAGGTGAGAGAGACTTGGAGAGAACGCAGTAAAAGGACGAGGTACGGGTGAGGCACAGCAGAGGTGAGAGAGCAGACTATCATTCTTGCGCACAGCAAGTGCCTGTGCCCCTTAAGCGCAAGTAAAAACATACTTGAGTACGGTATGCGAGAGAGGGCACAGGTGCTTTCAGGGGGGACAGGTGCTTTCAGAAAGTATGCGAGAAGTAGCTGCGACGTTTAGGGGCTGTCGATCAAAATGATGGTTTTGAAAAGTGATTACAACAGATGATGCTTGTGCAAAAGAGAAGAGTGTGTGTGGATTAGATGAGAGTAAGAGAGATGGGGGCACAGGTAAGGAGGGCATGCAGAGGAGGTGTGCGAGAGATAGGCAGAGATTTAAATGGCTGTGAGAAAGCAGAGGAAGAACGGAAGGTTTGAGAAGGGTATGAGGGAGGATGTTGAATTTGATTTGTGTCATTTATATTGCGCAGAACTGGGAAGACAACTGCACCTGGGCGCAGATGACCCAGAAAGGCTGTATTGGTTAAAACAAGAAACTAAGACAAGAAATGAACAATTGCCACCTAAGGATTATTCCGCATGAAATGCGGGACGATGGAGGGCCTGGGAGTTTAGGCGCGGGGCGGGGGGAAACGGCGCAAAAGCAGTAGGGAGGGGCGTCCGAACGGCGCCACAAGAAACAAAAGCCCAGGAAAGGGCAGGAAACAGCACCTGGGGAAGGTGAGAAATATAACAGCAAGCGGCCAGGGGGGAAACCCGGCCCCCAAGAAGGAACAAAAGGCCTGGGGTGTATAAGTAAACCAGGAAAAGGAGAGGCGGCACAAACCAGGTAAAGAGCTCACCTCTCTCGGGTAGGCTTGTAGTGCCTGGATAAGGGGAAGGAAAAACGTTTGCTCTTGCGGGCTCACGCATTTTCCACATCCTCTTACTTCGATCTAAACGCAGTGGCTACGAGTTCGCCCAGCCGTGCCGGAACAGGAGCGACGCAGAAGTACCAGCAGCAAATGAACAGAGCACTTTTGCCGTGGACAGGCGAGACAGGCGAGACAGGCGAGAAAGATCGGTAGTAGAAGACCAGGAGAAGCAGAGGACACATGGGGTGCCGGAGCAGGAAGGCGTGGCTGACAGAATTCAGACGAGAAGAATGGCGGAAGGAAGAGCAAAAAGGGCTCAAGAATTCTCAGAATGGGCAAGGAAGGCAGAGAAAGAATATGGAGCACAATGGGTGCTGGAGATAATGCAGAAGGAAGAAAGGGCGAAGGCAATGTCACCCTTGCTGTTCATAGAGCCCAGCAGCAGCGAAGGAGAAGACGAGGTACCGCAAGGACAGAAGAGGAGGAGCGAAGAGTCGAAGAGATCGGAGGAACAGACAGAGGCACCTAACAAGAGGAGGAAAAGAAAAGATGAAAACAAATGTACTGTGAATAATAATGTGGGGAATAAAATCGTAAAAATGTTACAAAAATTGCGTCACGGTTTCGGGTAAGTCGCCCAGAATCAATGGCAAGAAGAGCAGACGTGATAAGGGATCCAGGAAGGAGCAGCAGGGGAATTCTTCAACTGAAGAAAGCAGTGATGATGAAGAAAGGGATCATTTAAGGGCATGGGTAAAATGGAGAGGAGTGGTGAGCAGGGAGAAACAAAGAGGGGCGGGGGGCAGGGGCAGAACCCAGGGAAACCCCGGTCCCGGCGCCACAAGGGGCACCAATAGTCCCGGTGCCACAAGGGGCACCAATAGTCCCGGCGCCACAAGGTGCACCAGTAGGGCCAAACACAGAGGGAGCACTGCAAGGACCCAACCCACAACCGGTGGTGCCAACGGGGACACCAGCGGCACCAGTGGCAGAGGACCCACTGCCGGGGGCAGTAGTATCACCAGTGGCAGCGGTGGAAGTTGGGGGACCACTCATGATGAAATATGGCAGACCAACCATGGGTAAAGATGCACAGGACAGGTCAATGAAGGCAATGGCTTGTTATATAAATGACAAAGTAAAAGAGAAAATATGGAGGAAAGAATTGATTGATATGTTTACATTGTTAGATTGTCAAAAGAGGGGGATGAATGTGGCACTAGATGACATTAAGGAGGACGAGAAAAGCTTCCTGAAAAAGGGGCCAGTACTAAGGAATTTTGACAACTGGATGGCGGCCATCACCATAATGTCTACAATCATATTACAGAAATTCCCAGAAGACGGGGTAGCATTAGTTGCGTATCAGCAGAGGGTGCTGAAGGTAAACGCGGCATTTGGGGGAGACGCATGGCTAGAGTATGATCACGAGTTCAGAAAGGAGATGGACTGCTTTCCGGATATGGGATGGGATGAGGAGGATTTTAATCTCTACATATTTAATGTGCTGAAGGAGAAATGGGATTCCAAGGAGCAAAGCGCAGGAGGGCAGCAGAGAAGGCAATATTGGCAGAATGATTACAAAGCTGATTATAGATACAATAACAGAGATATGAATACAGCTATGACAGAAATAGAGACCAACATTTTCAGAGCAGGAACTATGGGTCACAGAGAGGGTGGCAGAGCTCCCACTGCCCCCAACAACGCATGGGGGGGGCAGTGGGAGCACGGGGACAACACGGGCAGAACCAGGACAATGTCGGAATTTTGAGAAGGGAGTACCCTGTAGCTGGGGATGGAAGTGCAAGTTCAGCCACAAGTGCGAGAGATGTAAGGGTGACCACAGCAGCTCCAAGTGCACAAGGGCCGTAGCTTCAAGTGGCAGAAGCGATGAGACGTGAAAATAAGAGCTGGGACGGGAAGGTGGCCACTCCAGTAAAAATTGAGAGGATGGAAGTGTGGCTCCAGAAATACCCAGACCAAAAAACAGCAGATGAGATCAGGCAAGGCTTTAGAGAAGGTTTTAACATCCCGTTTACTGGGCAGGGAGCGCAGGACATTCCTAGAAACCTGAAGTCATCAACTGAGAACAGAGATATAGTGACCAGTAAAATCCGAAAAGAGGTAGAACTGGGTAGGGTGGAGGGCCCCTTTACATCCTTAACCATTTGAAGAATTTATATGCTCTCCACTGGGGCTGGTGCCGAAAAAGGATGAAGGGGAATACAGGCAGATACACCACCTATCCTACCCCCCGGGGGCCTCAGTGAATGACGGCATCGCCCGGAGCGATGCAACAGTATCATATTCAGACTTCGAGGAGGCAGTAGAGCTGGTCAGGAAAGCAGGAAAAGGGGCATGGATGGCGAAAGCAGACATTAAATCTGCATTCCGCCTGTTGCCAGTCAACAGCAGATCTCAAAGATGGTTATGTATGCATTGGGAGGGGGAATACTTCATCGACAAATGTCTCCCTATGGGGTGCGCCATCTCATGTGCATATTTTGAGAGGGTAAGTTCATTTTTGCAGTGGGCAGTCACAGAAGAGATGAGGGAGGCCATGATGGTACATTACCTGGACGACTTTTTATTGGTAGGGCCCAAAGATTCAAAGCTATGCAAGGCAACCTTGGATACATTTGTGGAGATAACGAGCGAGTGGGGTTTTCCACTGGCGGGGGAGAAAACGATGGGCGAACGCAGATTATCCAATTCCTAGGAATAGAAATTGACTCAAGCAGGGGAGTGTGCCTGATCCCGGATCACAAGGTGACAGATCTGCTGAAGACAATAAAGGAACTTCAAGGAAGAAACAAAGTGACAGTGAGAGAATTGCAAGCGCTGGCAGGAAAGCTGAACTTCGCAGGAAGAGTCATACCACAGGGGAGGGTGTTCCAGAGAAGCATTGAGCTAAAAACAAGAAGGGCTACAATGGGGCACCACAGAGTCAGGCTTGGGGGAAGAATCAAGAGAGATCTGGAAGTGTGGGTAACATTTCTGAAGTACTTCAATGGGTCGGCGATATGGCGCTCACCTGTAAATGAGGAAGGGAAAAGGGTGTTGTTCACCGATGCAGCAGGTGGCCTTGGGTTTGGCGCAATACTGGGGAGACAGTGGTGTGCAGGCAAGTGGCCAAAAACATGGCAGGTGGCGGAATGGACAAAAAAACATAACGCTGCTGGAGCTCTTCCCAATATGGGTTGCGTTATGCGCATGGGGGAAGAGCTAGGAAACAAGGAGTTGGCAGTATGGTCGGATAACATGTCAGTGGTGCACGTGTTAAATAAAGGAAGTGCGTCATGTATAATAGTGTTGGAATTAATGCGGGCAATCACTCTGGAAAGCCTAAAAATGAATACATGCATAAGGGCGAGGCACATCGCTGGGGAAGCAAACGTGGTGGCTGATGCAATCTCTCGCTTTCAGTGGGAGAAATTCAGGGAGCTGAGACCGGATGTCGACAAGGAAAGAACGCCCACGCTGCGGAAGGCATGGGTCCCGTTGGAGGCACTGGAAAGGAAAGCACGGTTGGCTACAAGGTCGACTCTAAAGAAGTGGGAGAAGCACGGAGAACGGAACGGGTCATTGTCAAAGTGACCAGGAACGCCCTAACATACAAAACGGGTAAGCAGTACGAAAAGCATGTAAAAAATGTGCTGGTGGAAACAGGTGTGCAAGAGGTGGAAAAAATTTCAACCGAAAACATTTGTGAATTTCTCTAAGGGGCATTTGCCAAAGGGAAAAAGAAAAGCTGGGCGGCAGCGCACCTAGCGGTGTTGGTATATACCACAAAAGTGGCGGGCATGCCGGACCCAACCGACAGCGCTAGAATAAAATATGCTATGAGAGGATGGGCTAAACTAGCGGGGAAGAAACCAGATAACAGAAGGCCGGTGAACTTTGGGAAGTTGATAATCCTGTGAAAAGTGTTACGAGATACATTTAGCAGCACGTACAAAACCGCGCTGTTCAGGGCAGCATTTGTGCTGGCATATTACGGGGCTTTCAGGGTAGGGGAACTGGTGGCCAGTAATACGGTGGCAGGAGACGGCCTGCCAAGGAGGGATATTAGTATGGGAAACAAGGGGATGTCTATAATGCTAAAGAAATCTAAAACAGACCAAACAGGGAAGGGGAGAGCAATAGACCTCAATTGCATCAGACAGAAGGACCACTGTCCAAGATGCATCACTCAAGAATTCCTAGATCTCCGACCAGAGGTCGACAGACAGCTATTAATACATAGGGACGGCAGCACACTCAGCAGGTACCAGTTTCAGGCGGTATTAAAACAGGCGGTGGCAAAAGCAGGATGGGATCCAGCCGAATTTGGAACACACTCATTCAGGATAGGGGCTGCAACCTCTGCATGGGGGTGCCTGGGAACAGAGGGAGTGAAAAGAATTGGGGGATGGAAGTCGCAATGTTTTAAAAAATACATAAGGGAGGAACTGATATAAACGCTTATCTCCCCGTTTCCATAGAGGCTGGACCCTACAAATCGGCATGGATAGTGGGGCTCTCTCTCGTTACCCGGGCAGGCAGGTGGCTGGAAGAAGTGAAGCAAGGACTACATTTCAAAAACACAATTACATCCTGGTGGGGCCTCCCGGGGATGCACTGTGAGGACATTCACGACAGGCTGTCGGACCTGATAGGTTTCAGGGACCCCCCCCCCCGATTACCTGGTTATACACCTCAGAGGGAACGACCTGGTGAGCACAAATAGGGGTAAATTACAGAGGAACATTTGCGAGTCGCTGCATAGCATAGCCCACAGTTGGTGGAAAACCGAGATTTTCATGTCAGAAATAATACCAAGAAGGGTCTGGTATGGGGCACAGAGGAGGCACGCAATCGAAATAGCCAGCAAGAAACTAAATAAATCAGTAGAAAAGTACTGCCAGAGCACAGGGCTACACTTCATAAAGCATGGACTACACTGGAACAATCCAGATATGTTTCACCAGGATGGGGTACACCTATCAAGGAAGGGGATGTGGTTTTTTTCTGACAACATTTTTAGGGCATTCCAGGAACAGGGTTGTAGGTAGGGTGCTTTTGGGAGGGACCTGAACGGGCACGAATAACACCTGCTCAGGTGTGGCGGCATGTGCCCAGGAACGAAGGCCCAGGGGTAACAAGGACTCAGGAGGAGCCTTGGGCAACTTTGGGCCTGGACACAAGGTGCCCAAAAGCATATGGCAATGTATTGAATTTTGTTGTTTTGTATTTTCTGTAAGAAAATAAAATGCCTACAGCCTACAACTTTTCCAAAAACATAATTGGTCTGTGATTTATTATTTAGGTAGGGATCTGGTAAGAAGAGCAAAGTGAGCCCACACTACTCAGCCTATGCCCCAGGCCCCGGGCGGCATGAAATGCGGGACGATGGAGGGCCTGGGAGTTTAGGCGCGGGGTGGGGGGAAACGGCGCAAAAGCGTAGGGAGGGGCGTCCGAACGGCGCCACAAGAAACAAAAGACTAGGAAAGGGCCGGAAACAGCACCTGGGGAAGGTGCGAAATAGAACAGCAAGGGGCCAGGGGGGAAACCCGGCCCCCAAGAAGGAACAAAAGGCCTGGGGTGTATAAGTAAGCCAGGAAAAGGAGAGGCGGCACAAACCAGGTAAAGAGCTCACCTCTCTCGGGTAGGCTCGTAGTGCCTGGATAAGGGGAAGGAAAACCGTTTGCCACCCAACCCACCCTACAAGAATAACGAACAAGAAGGGAGCAGGCAGGAGCCGGAACGCCGAGTACTCTTTCGGTGCACGGTCCAAAGCATGTTGGAGGCGGCATGTGCCCAGGAACGAAGGCCCAGGGGTAACAAGGACTCAGGAGGAGCCTTGGGCAACTTCGGGACTGGACACAAGGTGTCCAAAAGCATATGGCAATGTATTGAATTTTGTTGTTTTGTATTTTCTGTAAGAAAATAAAATGCCTACGGCCTACAACTTTTCCATTAACATAATTGGTCTGTGATTTATTATTTAGGTAGGGATCTGGTAAGAAGAGCAAAGTGAGCCCACACTACTCAGCCTATGTTATGTAAAAAGATAGGTCTAAAGAGCTTTGCGGAACTGTATCCGCGTTTTCTTTCTCCTAAATTCGAAAGGTAGGCTAGTCCAGAGTCTGGGCCCCTGCACTGCAAAGCGTCTGCCTCCTCTTGCTACAAAGTGAGAGGGGGGTGGGGGATCAACAACAGTTTGCCGGTGGAATGCAATGTTTGGGTCGGGTAGTAGCTGATCAGTTTTTTTGATAAGCACTCAGGTGCGAAGTCGTTTAAACATTTAAAAATCAGGAACATCATTTTAAAAATCAAGGGAGGAATGCTCAAGTGAGAACGTTTGAGATACGATATACTTCAGAAGGATCAGAAGACAGAATGGTGGACAGAGAATGAGAGGAGGGAGAGAACAGGAGAAACGGAAAGTGTTAAAAAGGTGAAAGGTTGGGGGTGAATAACCAGTGAGTAGGTGTGTGAGAGGAGACGAGGGAGGGAAAAGATCAAGGGTTGAAGAGGGAAAGCAGAAAGGTGTTGAAGATTTAACTCCGGCGAGAAGAGAGACTGCCATGAGAAGGACGCAAACATATTTTATGAAAAATAAGAGGACAGAGAAGGGCTGAATGTGTGTGTCTACCGTGGGAGCCAGTCTGCCTTGTAGCAGTCGTGGACTGAAAGCACAGATTCACACAAACCTTTTAAATTATAGCACCCATACACATTCCCACACAATCTCATCTGGCCCAGACAAGACTGCGTCACTTCTGGCTATGTATACAAAAATCCCACTCTATTTATTCTTATTATTATTAATATTATTATTATTAATATATTATTTTCCATGATAAGTTCAAAGATGTAATGGTGGCTCTCAGCGGTAAAACATGGAAGTGGTCCAGGCATCTGCAAGGCCTATTATCTAGGATAGGGATGCTGCACCTACTTGATGAAGGTTTAGCAGTCGCGGACGAGACAGCGACGATCATTAAATCAAAAATACATATCCTGTTCCTAGAGTTAATAATCACGGACTCTTCCAACTTAACTAGTTTCCAAGGCTATTTAATGTTTAAATCTAATTTAGGTCCTCAGCCTTACCTCAATTATATGTTTCCTAGTACCAACAGAGCCTTATACAACAAATTTAGATTAAACATACTGCCTGTCGCACAGCTAACCTGTACATTTGTGCTCCGAAACACTTGTGCATGAGCGCAATATAAATAAAATATCATATCATATCAAATGGCCACGGGGCCCCTCAAAAAGTTGTGCGTTTTTTCCCACTGAAGAATCCGACATGTATTTTTTGCTAACATGTGCTGGATACACAACTTTGTGGGGTTGATCCCCCATCTTCCCCCAATATCAGGCCCTCGCTGCAGTTGAGCGCACGTCCTGTGTAAAGGACCAGGAATGAGGAAGCTTATTCACAGTTTTTAGCTTCTTAAATAATGCCTGGTGGATTTGATCGAATGCAATGATTCGGCCTGAAGATATTTCATGATGTTTAATTTCTCTTTTGCCTAATCCTTCCCGATGTACATTGTCGATGATCATGGCTGCATGTTGCTACAGTGCTTAACCTATTGTCACAAACCTTCCTAAACTGTCCTTTTGTTGTACTGTTGTGGGTATTTGCCTGAAATAAGTTTTTTGATGATGATGATTTCCTTCATCATAGCCTCAGCTAACACCCTAGGAGTGCTACAAGGAAAGAAGAACAGACATTGGAGTTTGGGAGGATTGAGGAAGATGGTGGCCAGTAAGGTGAAGAACAATCAGAGGGGCGGAGGAAAAAGAGAAAAAAAACACAGTGAAGAAGATCATGGAAAGAAGGAAGTGAAAGCTCAGCCAGGAGAAAGGCAAAACATTAGACCGTTCTGCTAGTTACATCTGAAACTCAGGAAGGAACGTGGGAGTAGTAGGTAGCCCCAGTGCACTAAGCAGCTGCAGCAATTGACTATGGCAGTAGCGGAAGAGTTATACACGACTTGTGAACCTGTGTCCGAGACTTTGTGTGACTCCAGCAACAGCAGCCTTGAGAGAAAAACTTGGAGACTAAATGCTAGCCAGTAGTAATCCAACCAGGCCTGGCGGGAGTGGCAAGTTCACCAAAGAGTACTAAGTACTCTCCTCTATGGTTTCTGTGAGCCTGAGATCCCTGAGGAGAAGCCCAGAACTGGACAAGAATACCCGAATCTACCAAGTGAGTGCCTCTGATCATAGCGGCCTGACAATCATACCATGGCCATCGGGACAGAAATTGATGTCATCTGACATTGTTTTGTAGACCAAGCTCTCACGGGCGGAGAACTGGCCCAGAACTGGGAGTCCTTTTCATGGTTGGGACTTTCATTGAACTTTTCTGATGAACAGTGTAGGATCTTGGAGAGACACTTTCAGAACTGACTTACAACTGGGAACTATCCCTATATGCATTGGTCTTTTGCCCTCCTCACTTTTATGGAGACGCATCCAACCTTAGTTTGCATATTTGTAGTTGTTTGGTGCACAATAAAACATTGCTGGAGTCTAGTGTAGCATACAAATATTCTTGTTTACGGAACACAAACTGGGTTCCATAGAAGGAATTACAACCGAACCCGTTCAGCCATTCAGTCACAGAGCTGCAAAGAATGTGTGGCCATTAATGCTTGGAAGAAAAGTGCTGACTTATTTTAATAGGGAAGACTTGGGTTACAATGTGAACAGATCTGCTCTGTAATAGACTTAGCTCAGTGCATGGTGATCGTACATGTACTTTGCTTTGCCCTGCAGAAAATCCACCATTTTCAGTTCAGTGAAAAATAGCAAAGCCCCTATGGAGTGTCGTAGTGAGGAGGAGCGATACGAACCATACATGCAAACCCCTTTCTAGTTAGACCAGTTCCTAAGTGCATCAACATGTCTACTACATTCAAATGGTGTTCATTGGCTATTGGGCTCTCTTAAGTAATTCCGTTCTTGAATACATCTTCATGTTTTAATATTAAAGACTATAGTGTTGTGAAAGTGCAGCATGTATTTCTTGGAGTTGTGGAAATGTAATGGTTCAGTCCTAAGGGTGGTGGACGGAGGACTAAAGTTTCATGCAGATTGTGAAAGTGTGGAAAATATTGTTATGGTCTTGTGGAAAAAAACAGTCCAATAAAGCAAACAGTTCTAAGGTTGGGTTCAGACGTAGACATTTTGGCAAATGTCCTACCCAGGTGTGAACAGTGAACAGTCCATCGCGAGTTAAGTCCCGGGGGATGGAGGATAGAGAAGGCTTTGTTTCCCACTTGAGTGCATTTTCAAAGATGTCGTTTTAACTTGACTTACGATGGAGCCCCTCATGAACTTTCGGATGATGTTGTATTTGCATTTTTATTGTACTTTATATAGCGCCTTTGTCCAAAGCGACTTACAAGAAAGACAACGGTAGGTAAAATCAGCAATGCAAATCTGCTTTCAGATACTGCCAGTAGCAATTAATCAGAGGACTGAAGCAGGTGAGTTTTTAGAGAGGAACGGAACAAAGAGTAAGAAGTAATGGAATGAAGAGACAGAAGGAGCAAGTTCCAATGAAGAGGAGCAAGAAGCTGAAAAGAACGAAAGCGGGATTGAGCACAGGGGGTACGGGGAACATTCAGTCTAAAAAGACCATAAAAACAGAGAGAACGAGAAGGAAAATAAAATGATAGGAGAGATGCAAAATAGTCAGGGGTAAGTCTGTAAAGGGATTTAAAAACTAGGCAAAGAAAGTTACATTTAAGCTAAGAATAGAAAGACAGTCAGCCGAGTGAGGCAAGAGAAGAAGAGATTGAGTCCTGATAAGAGAGAAGGCAGAGTTAGCGAATAGAAGAATGGTAGATTGATTTAAGAGGACCTAAACGTGAACAAGGAAGACCAAAGAACGTGACAGAACAATAGAATAGTCGAGAGAAAATGAACAAAGAGCTAAGAAGTTTTGGGGAGTGAAAAGTGAGAAAGGGGCAGACTCTGCGAATATTGTAGAGATTAAATCGACAAGCGCGAGATGTAAGGGAGATATGATGGGCAAAGGAAAGATTAGAATCGAAGTAAAGACCAAGATTACGGGTAGTGGGAGATGTGTCATTTTAAAAAGTGCTTCATAGTACAGGTTTACATATATGAGTTCTAAGTACTTCTATGTTTACCTTTAAGGAGTTTATCATTTACTGGCATTTTTCGTTCATTTTGTTACACCTGGAGAAAGATTCTTATTCATTTGTATATTCCTGTTGTTAGTTTTAGAGGTTCATTCTTTCCTTTAGTGCAGAGAAGTTTTTTTTTACTATCATATGCACATGTACTATTTATGAATATGTTTTAAAATGGACAAATTGTAACATTTTTAACCTGAATGTATAAGGCTTCAAAAATCGTGAACAAAACGTGGCATACATTCCAAACTGCTATTTTATTCCATTATTGCTAGACAGATATGTACTATACAGGACTGCTTTACATTACATGACAATAGATTACGTTTTCATTACTAACTTCAGTTCATGCCTTTTGTGTGGCCAATTATGTTGCTGTGACGGTCACTAATTCATTGCTGTACAATGTTCAGATATACCTAAATGACATAATATTTGTATCCTTGCATATAGGTATATAGTTTACATGTAATATGCACTTGAGCATATTACAGAAATGCTGTAATTGCATTTCTCTGAGTTGGTTCGTGTTTTATGCCATGTACATGTTTATTGTTCAAATTAATAACATATGGCCTATTAAAGTACTAGTCTCTGACATGAGGGCTGCCTGCACTTTGATAGTCTGAATCCTGCAACAGGACCAACTTACCCTTTCATCCCTTTGAGGTTGACAGATTGAGTGTGGTTCAAATGGGGTGATAATAACAACTAGTAGTAGATTGGTTAAAAGCTGGAGGAGTCCGGCCTGAAGGACTATGTCCGAAAACAAATTAAATAAATGTGTATTTTTGTCTGTGTGAGCTTATGTGACTGAAGTTCAAAACTGTGCCGTTGTGCCCCACTCATTGATTGCAATGTTTATATGGCATGCATAGCATTCCGTATATAATGTATTTGGTATCAAAGTTTTGTGTCGGGTAGAGGTGTTCTACTGAAGCATGGCATGGTGCAGAAAGTGACTCTGTATGTTTGGTTTGTGTATTGGGACTATATCTAGATGCTTCTACTTTAGATGTAACTTCTACTAATATCATGTGACGATACTGTATTTTGTGGGAGCTTTGTTTTTACCAGCTTCAAAGAGGTGTCACAAGGCCTTACCTGCAGACAGAGTAACTGGCATAATTGAGGCTGTTCTAGGTATCTTGGCAAAACAGCATCTCAAACGTACCTGAAAAGAACAGAAAATGACAAGCAGAACAATAAAAATAGGGACCAGCATCTTGACAATCAGGCTCAACCAAGACAATACCCAAGAAAACAGAAAATCCACTGATGTGTCGCTTTGAATTCCAGTCTGCTTTTCCATGGCTATACGAAGATTATGTACTGCCCCAATAGCGTGGACCAAGGAACCATTGTCCAAATCATTAGGAGGCGCGTAGGTGCAGCAAGAGCTACCAATCCTCTGACACACCCCTCCCTCCCTAGCATTGAGGAGGTCAAGTGTATACTAATTCTGAAGTGTCATAAAGCGGATAGCTCACATTTCCTCAATGAGTGCATTGAACCCATTCTCTGTATGATTAGCAAACTGGAGCATCTCGTACCTGGTAACTTGCAGCCATTTAGCATTGACTATGGCTTGGACACCAGGAGCCAAGAGGTAGGCAAATATCATATCCGTTCTACTAAGGAGTCGATATTGGTCTGGAATGTTCCTCAGCCTCTCTGAATAAATCCAGGACATATAATTACTCTGAGTATTTTCTGTAGAAAACCTAACATTTTAGGTCCTTTAAAAGTGTCTAGTCCATCAGCACTTTGTAGGGCAGGAGGCACAGGGGGCACAGAGGTGGCTTGAGGTGTCACGCTGGAGATGACAAGACGAGCCTCAGGCACGACCAGTATGGGAGAGTGCAACATAGAAAGACTGAACACTCCCCGCCAAGCCAGTGGGAGCTGAAAATAATCCTGGTCTCTGCAGCCATGATTGGGAAAGTCCCACCTGCAAGGTCTGCAAATTGTAAAGTCCTGCTACAGTTTTGATTAACGCCCTCTGGTACAGTGCCATCACTCCTAAACCACAAGCAAACATGTATCAGTCTCAGAACACTAATCATTGATCTGTGCCACGGCTCTATTGTTGGGCCCCCTCATTCCTCCTGCTTTGCAACGCATCACCCCCTGCTCCCAACGATTGTGCAAAAACACAGAGCCTTTTAATTTCAGTTGAGAACGTAAATTGCATCACGCATTTTCCTGCATCTTTCTCTCCTTTTGTGCGCACTCATGTTCATCAACTGATATGAATGTAGCTGGTGCTGATTGTCCTAGAAATAGGCCACATACTCTGCATAGGGTAACGTGTGCTAAACACTGTGAAATCTGAGGAGATAATTCACATTAAATGAACATTCTCGGAATGCCAACAGTGTGGGAATGAGGGAATAGATATATCAGGAATCTGTAGACCTTTCCCTTCCCACCTTCCATATGGCCGTACCATATATTTTCTGTCTGGGGGAAATGCACATCAATGATACTATCTGAAACAACCCCTCTCCCAATTTTGATAACTTTTTGCTGCTCAGTAGCCTTTCCTTTCCTGGGCCCTTGCACATCATGAGACCTTAGATACATTTCTACTATATTATCAACATTTTCATTCCTACCCTCTCCAAACCCCTCTCGCACAATTTCCATTACACATAAACAAAGAGAAAAGAGAAAAACAACAGACAAATATATATATTATAACAGTCTTGTTCCTGTGTGCTACTTCTTGAATGGCTGATGAAAAAACATTGTCCATTTGTCCACAAGCAATCTCTAATTGAAAAAAATGTCACAAATCTAGTAAGAGTACTCATCTTATTAGTCTTTGCGTTCATCTCCACCAGGCCTTGCTCTTGTGGATTGGTGCTGGTGTCCCACTTGGAGTTGCAAATACAACCTGATAGGGCCCTTGAAGCCTCTGTTGATTTCAATGGCAGAAAAAAGTTCTTATATAACACACTCTCCCCGAAAGAGTTGCAGCTGTTGTAGGTACTCTGGATTGATGCCCTCAGATGCAGCCGGCTGGTGTAGATGTGGTTGGAGCTGTCGGGAGATAACTTTGATATATTTATTAAATCCATAAGTTATCCCTAGAACTCATCACCTAATAATTGAGCTGAATTGCACGCATCTAAGGTTCTGCATGCAGGTGTGAGCGGTGTTCGCAAACATCTGGCTACCACTAATTCCTATGATGTATGGACCTGATCTGTCCCTAGCTGATACAAACAATATGCAATTTTTCTTTAATTAATTACTTATACATTCAACAATGCACAACATAAAAACAACATACACTCATAATGTAATAACAAAAGTTACGGTACCTGTTATCCATGGGTCTCCCTCTTTGTAGTATGTTATGCAATTTAATTCATATTATACCTGTAATACTTCTTCAAGGCACTCCTTTAGTGTGTATGTGCTGACAAATACTGTCGCATTTGGGATTGAAAAAGACCAACTCTGAAATAAGTGAGAAAACCTATTACTTGCAGCACTTTGAATTTACTTAGAAAAAGCTCAATATACAAGTAATTTCTTTGTGGTTATTAGTTATCACTGTTAATTCTAGCAGTTGTGACTATCTACAGAATCCTGTCGAAAGATAAATGTATTGTTGGTGGATGTAAATGTTTTCACTAAAAACATTAAATACAAAAGGCAGCTATCATTTATATAATCAGCCACTTATTTTGTTTATAGTGGTAAAATCAACTTTCTGCTGATCATAAAGTGAACAAAAATAAATTAAGTACTTTGTCTGCTTTTAAGTGCTCTTCTAGTTACTCTTTGAAATATATACATGACGTTAATTGTTCGAGCCAATAGTGACTGTAGAAGAACCCAAAGATTGTATTGAAAGGATTCCTGCTTCTGTAACTGAAAAAGGTGGGCCTTTCAAAATCACACATTTCAGCCTCTTAGATATGACCAAGTAATTATAGCAGGGGATAGTTAAAAAAACATCCACCAATCCCTGTACTGGATATTTTCATTAGATGAAAGACTTATAGGTTAGTAGTTACACCAGTGCGTACCCATACTGTGTATGTTAGTCTGCAGCCTTTCAAGATGGAGTCACCAACAACAAGCTTCATCTGCTACACAGTGGGAGCTTGGCACCACAGCAATTTAAAGCGCTTATGTGTAGCTACCAAAGAGATATCTGTGTTATACAGCATAGAGGTCCAGAGAAGATAAAACTAGGTACAGTTTATATAAAATACAAGCAAAAGAGTTGCAGGCTTCCTGTCACACTCACCTGTGTCTCTGCAGGAGCGATGGACGAGCCTCCCTTGACCCCGAGTCTTCACTTCCCCTGTTTTACCCAGAGGAATACCTGTAAAATACAAGGTTTTCACTCAGACCTGAATTCCCCCGATTCCCCTGGACCCTTCCCTTCTCTTTAATGTGTGCTGTGATGTCCCCCTATGGGTTTACCTTGATCTTTAGTAGGGTGTGCACACCATCCTGTATTTGCAGGGGCGGGATTAACTCATGTGATTGGTGCCAATGTCTGTAGGCTGAGTTCAGATGCCAAATGCTGTTTTATGCCTTCACAGCGAGGCCGAGAGTTCAAGGCCCCAGTTTCTTCACTGGCTAGAAAGTCTTTCCCACAAGTGAACATTGCGCAGAGAATGTTGAGTGTCCAAAATTGTCTGTATTGTCTTTATTTGCCGGTATTTTTGTAGGTGAGTAGTGCTGCGTGTAGAAACTAGCTGCTGGTAGTTTTGCGCAGCGCCTTCAATTCGAGCGCGCCTGGTAATGTCTCTCCCTTTACCTTGCAGGAGAAATTATGTGGTATGAGCGCCTCGAGTCTGGGTTCAGCGCTACTGGAGGCTTGGTGGTTAGGTAAGTTTGCACGGAGGCTTTTGGTAAGTATGCACCACGTAGAGAGAGAGAGAGCGCAGTGAAATAAGTGTCTGCAACTACCTGGATTCCAGCATCGCGGGAAGATTCGGTGAGTATGCGCAGCGTTACTGATGTGCGCGTGTTAACGTTGTTCTTCTTTATTCTTACAGGTGCCGGTATAGAAGTCCCTTCTTGACTGGAGATAGCTGCAGCGTGGACTAAGAAAGCTGAAGCTGAATGATCCAGAGCGGGCAAGCAGAAGTAGGAGGATCCGGAGCAGGTAAGCAGAAGCAGGATGATCCGGAGCAGGTAAGCAGAAGCAGGATGATCCGGAGCAGGTAAGCAGAAACAGGATGATCCGGAGCAGGTAAGCAGATGCTGGATGATCCAGAGCACGGCAAGTGTGTTGCTTATACAGCTCACACTAAGCAACACAAAGCACTGGAAGAATCTTGGGTGTGGCTTATATAGCCAGCCACACCCAAACACTAGAGAGCTCATGAGTTATCATGCACTTCCTGTTTGGCAACAGGAAGTGGTAACCAGGAAGTTACTACAAACACTAGGAAGGAATGAAAGGAGGGATTTGTTATGGGTTCTTTGTGTGCCTATGCCAGGCCTGCCAAGCCTCCACCCACCTTGCCCCAACTACCTGCCTGATACCAGGACAGTCTTCCCCCTCAAGACCCCTCCCAATAGTGTGTATGAAGGCTTTGGTTTCTCAGGATGGTCCCGATGGAATTTCCGCACCAATCGGGGGGTATGCACGTGCGTGATGGGTTCCCATGATCTTTCCTGGAGTCCGTACCCCTTCCAGTCAATCAAATAATACAGGGTCTTTCGTACTTGTTTGGAATCTAATATGTTCTTTACTTCATATTCTGGTGCTTCTTCACCCACTTGTATGGGTGCGGGAGGTGTGGAAGTTCGGGTTCCTGTGTGTGCTGGTTTTAATAGTGACACGTGAAATAGAGGATGTATACGCATATGTTGAGGTAACGCCAGTCTCATGGCTGCTGGATTAATTACTTTTTCTATTGTATACAGGCCGATGTATCTAGGCTGAAATTTCTTGGGTCCCTTTAAAGCAATGTGTCTATTTGCCAGCCAGACCGAGTCTCCCACTTGATAATCTGGGGCTTTTCGTTGATGGCGATCAGCGTTTCTTTTGTGTGTTTCTTTGGCTTGCTCTAGGTTCCTGCTGGCTTCTCTGGCTGCTTTCATGATGCTGGCATGTAGATTCTTTACTGCAGGCATTTCAATCTCTGGCGGATCGTAGACCTACGTTCTGGGGTTTCAACCATATATAGTAAAGAAGGGTGTTGCTTGAGTTGATGAATGTGTTGAGTTGTTGTAGGCATACTCTGCCATCCATATAATTTCTGTCCAGCTTTGGCTTGTTTGGTGTAATAGACAGCGCAAATACTGTTCCATGGTCTGGTTTGTGCACTCAGTTTGGCCGTCCGTTTGAGGGTGGTAACTAGAAGACAGACGTACTTCTACTCTTGCCAGGGCACAACATTTTTTCCAAAAACTAGATACAAATTGGCTGCCTCTGTCAGAAACGATTATGGTAGGGAATACATGTAACTTGACGATTCGGTCTAGAAAAACCTGCACCAGGGTCTGAGCTGAGGGAATAACCTTTAGAGCTATGAAATGGGCCATTTTACAGAAGAGGTCCACTACCACGAGGATGGTATTATAGCCTGAGTTAGGAGGTAGATTAGTGACGAAGTCCATTGATACTGTGTGCCAGAGCGCTGGCGGAATGGTGATTGGCTGAAGGAGGCCGGCTGGTTTTTGCCTGGATGTTTTGTATTGTGCACACACCTCACAGGTGCCTATGCAGGTAGCTGTTACCTCACCTTAACTCTTCAGGAGCACCTGGAACCTCAATGTCGTGCCATGGTGAACCTCTGACTGCTTCTACAAGGACTGTGGTATTTCCACAAGGACAATGGTGTCTATGAACAGAATACAGATAATGTAAGGAGTGTTAGAGTTGTGCGTGGGATTATGTAGATGACTTCTCCTCCCCCCTCACACACCCATGGTCCCACCCTTAACGTGAGCTCACCTTGTGTGATGAGGTAGGGGGCTCTCCGTCTTGCTCTGGTCAGCAGGGGTGCAATGTTCGGCTGTAACCAGTTACTTCACTGGCTTGCAGTTTATTGGGAATCTTCTGTGCAGATGCCCTTATCACGTTACACTCTCAATTGAGTGCTGCCCAATGACTCCCGAGTTGCTTCACTCAGGTGGGTTTGCAGAATAGTTCTTGAAGTCCTATGCACCCAATAATGGAATGTTCAGTATTCTCTGTTAAGTCTGCATACTTGCATATGGGCAGTATCCATTACTGAGTTCTAGCGCATTAAATGAGAGTTATACTGCACACTTCCTTGTATTCAGGGCCTGTTGCTTGCTTTAACTCTTACGTGCAATTGGATTACTGCTAACTCTTCTCTTTCTTTTCTTTCTTTTCTTTTCAGGTCTGCCGGGTAGCTGAGTGCCGTGCCTTGTCGCGTATTCCGTGGAAACAGGAGATGGGGAGCTGAAGAATCCACAGGCCGCAAGAGGAAGAGTCAGGAGCCAACGCGGAACGAAGACAGGACCGCCGCAGAACGAAGACCAGAAGCAGGGATGTCCTGGAGAACGGAGCGGCTGCAGGAGCCACCACGGAACATGGAGCTAATGACCAGAGCGGAGAGTTGACTCGGAGGTCCACAGGATGAGCCGTGGAGCAACGGTGAGTGTTCAGCTGCCTCAGGCAGAGTAACGCAAAGCGGTGGAGCATGCCTGGGTGTGGCTTAAATAGCCAGCCACACCCAGCGACTAGACTGTTGCTCCCATAGAGGCAGAACAGAATCCTCCATGTTGGGTGTGATCAGCATAATGCTGAGCTCAGTGACTGGTGCCAAGAGTGCCATGCTTGAGCCCAACTGAGTCCCTTCCTATTCCTAGATACCAAGTGATGATAATGTGGCAAGAGTCTGTGGCCTGGTTGAGAAACCCCTGAAGTGGATGTGTGTGAGTGAGCTACAGGTGTTATAGTCGTGACAGTACTCCCCCCAAAGGCCCCTCCTAAAGTGACCGCCCGGGGCCAGTTTTGGTTGGATGTGTGTGATGGAACCTTTTTACCAAACGAGGGGCATGAACATGTTCAATGGTTTCCCAGGATGCGTCTTGTGGCCCATATCCTTTCCATTCGACTAGATAATATAACTTGGACCTAACAATCTTGGAGTCTAGTATGTTTTTTACTTCGTATTCCAGTTCCCCATCCACAATTATTGGTGTTGGGGGTTCGTGTAATCGAGTGCCAGGTTGAACAGGTTTCAGAAGAGAGACATGGAACACTGGGTGGATGGGCATTTTCGTGGGAAGGCTCAATTTTACGACCACTGGATTAATGATTGACTTGATGGTGTATGGGCCCTGGTATCTTGGGCGAAATGTCCGAGGTCCTTTCATTACCATGTGTTTCGAAGCTAACCATACAGTATCTCCGACTTGATAAGTTGGTGCTGCTTTCCGATGCTGATCTGCAAATCTTTTATGTCTTTCCTTGGCTTGGTTTAGGTGCTTTGTCGCCTTCTTGAATGCTTGCTTAATGGTAGTATGTAGAGTCTTTATTGCCGGCATTTCAAGTGTCTCCAGCGGATCAAAGATAGAGGTTTGCAGATGCCTTCTGTACAAGACGTATAACAGACATTGTCCGGTGGTGGAATTTTGCGAGTTGCAAGCGTATTCCGCAAC